>NC_025993.2:58807773-58890211 GCF_000442705.2 Elaeis guineensis
TAAAGGATGCCTCTCCTAGATCTTTCATAGAGAACTCCTTAGACAACCATATTTTGACTGAGGTCAACATGAAAATATTATTCCCAATCAGGAGGATGTCATCTACGTACAGTACGAGAAAGACAACTGCGCTTCCACTGACCTTCTTGAACACACATGGTTCTTCCTCATTCTTGATGAAACCAAATATTTTGATCACATCTTTGAAACGAGTATTCCAGCTCCGAGATGCTTGCTTAAGTCCATAAATGGACCTTTGTAGCTTGCAGATCTTGTGATCATCATCACTGGATGTGAAACCAAGCAGCTGTTTCATATAGATATCTTCCTCAAGATATCCATTTAAAAATGCCATTTTCACGTCCATCTGCCATATTTTATAATCAAAAAAGGCTGCAACAGCAAGCAATATGCGGATGGATTTTAGCATGGCTACGGGCAAAAAGGTATCCTGATAGTCAATGCCTTCGCACTGACTATAACCTTTCGCTACGAGCCTAGCCTTGAATGTCTCCATATTTCCATCTGCACCTATCTTTCTCTTGAAGATCCATTTATACCTAATAGGTACAATACCTTCAGGTGGATCTACCAAGGTCCAGACTTGGTTTGAGTGTATCGAGTCAATTTTTGATCTCATTGCCTCTAATCATTTCTCGAAGTCGATATCTGATATCGCCTCATCATAGGTCTTGGGGTCATCACCATGAGCTCTATTTTCCATGAGAAATATTTTCTCTACTTCCTCTTGTATAGTACCTAAGTACCTTTCAGAAAGATGAAAAATCCTAGTTGATCTACGAGGTGGAAGAGGTTGTGTTGGGATTGGTTCTAATTGATTGGGTTCCTCAGGTTCTTTAGCTCGTTGCTCTTAGGAGACATTCTCCTTGAGCTTAATTATTCTTCCGATGCCACCATCTTGAATAAACTATTTTTCAAAAAAAATAGCATGTCGATTCACAATCACATTGTAATCTTCCAGAATATAGAAATAGTATCCTAATGACTCTTTAGGATATCCTATGAACCGAGCTCTAAAAGATCTGAACTCTAACTTGTCCGCCTGCTGTCTCTTGATATGAGCCGGACAACCCCAAATTCTGAGATGACTCAGACTTGGCTTCTTACCATACCATATCTCATACGGTGTGGTAGGAACAATTTTAGAGAGAACCCTATTCAATACATATATTGCTGTCATGAGACAATGTCCCCAAAAAAACTCAGGAAGGTTCGTGAAGCTCATCATGGAACAAACCATATCTAATAGGGTCCGATTCCTCCATTCTGAAACCCCGTTGAGTTGTGGCATTCCAGATGGAGTCCATTGAGAGACTATACCATTATCCTTAATTTAGTCTAGGAACTCCTGACTAAGGTATTCACCTCCTCGATATGATCGAAGAATCTTAATGGGCTTTTCTGTTTGTTTTTCTATCTCATGTCTGAATTCTTTGAACTTTTTAAAGGCTTCAGACTTATGTTTCATTAGAAACACATACCCGTACCTAGACATATCATCGGTGAAGGTAATGAAGTAGACATAGTTGCCTCTAGCCACCACATCAAATGGGCCGCACACATCTGTATGTACTAGGGCAAGTAGGTCTGTGGCCCTTTCCCCATGTCCTGTAAAAGGGAGCTTGGTCATTTTGCTTTAAAGGCATGATTCACAAACTGGATATGACTCGAAAGTCAACAGACTCAATAGCCCAAATTTCTTCAATTTGTTAACCCTGTCTTCCGCTATATGACCTAGCCTTAGATGCCACAGATACCTATCATTTCGACTATCTCTAGGCCTTTTAATTCCCATGGAATTCACATTTTGCTCGATATGAAATACAGATACATCAATATGTAGCTGATAGAGACTATTAATAAGAAAACTATTTACAACTTTATTATTTTCACAAAATATGTTACAATGGTTCTTATGAAAGCTAATCACATAGCCTTCTTGTGCTAAACATGAAACACAAATCAAATTCCTACTTGTTGCAGGCACATAATAACAATCTCTAAGAACTAAATCTAATCCTAATGGTAATCACAGAGTGTAGGTTCCCACGGCCATAGCAGCAACTCTTGCTCCATTCTCGATGCATAGGATCATATCCCTATCCCTCAACCTCCTGCTCTCCTCAAGATCCTGCATAGAAGTGTACAAATGAGCACTAGAACCAGAGTCAAGTACCCAACTGGATGCAGAGAAAATCGTAAGATTAGATTCTATAACGAGCATACCTTCAGAAGAACCATCCTTCTTGTTCTTCAGGGTGGCTAGGTACTAAGGATAGTTCTGCTTCCAATGGCCATCTGAATTGCAGTGGAAACATTTTTCTTTTTCAATAGCCTTTTTCTTTGGTTCCATCTTCTTCTTCTCATCCACCTTCTGCTTCTTTGCAGACTTCTTCTTCCTTCCAAAAGACTTTCTCTTGGAAGAAGTCCGCTCCATAGTAAGAATTGAGCCTTTTGAACCCTTCAAAGAAAGCTCAATCGTAACCAACATATTCATTAACTCAGCCAAGGTACACTGCATCTTATACATATAAAAGTTTATGATGAACTGACCATATGCATCAGACAAGGATTGAAGGATCACATCAATCTAAAAATCCCTGTCTAAGACGACACCGAGCTTCTCAAGCTCCTCAAGGTCCTTGATCATTGACAAATAATGATCTTGGACTGACTGCCCATCACGCATTTTAGTCTTAAAAAGTCTTTGGCAGACTTGATACTTGATAGTGCGACTTTGTTCACCAAACAACTCTTGTAGGTGAGCCAACATTTGGCGGGTAGTCATAATGTTCTCATGCTGGCGCTGCAAGTCATCAGATATGGCACCCAACATATAGTACCTAATTTTGTTATCATCATCCGTCTACTTTTCTAGAGATGCTCTCTGTTCAGTAGTTGAATGTGCTAGTATGGCAGGTGGGTCCTGGTCCAAGACATGAGTTAGTTTCTCAAAACCTAGAATAATTCTGTAGTTCCTCAACCAGTCCTTGAAATTAGGTCCACTCAATCTGTGGGTGTCTAGTATTTTGGTCAGGGGGTTGGATGCAGACATATTTCTTGTAGAGAGTCAAAAATTTCTAGTTAGATTTTGTAATCAGACTTAACCAATTTATTTAGGGGTGTCATTTTTAAACAAATTAGGCTCCCACTATTTTCTCAGATCCCTACACTCCCTTAGTAGAGATGTGAAAATCTTCGTAATTAGTGATTTCTAGTGGGTGGTGTGGTCTCACCGACTGGCTCACCACCTCACCTAACAATTATTGGTGATGGGTCAACTGATGAGTAGACAACTCTTGTCCAATGATTCTCTAATCATGGTGCATCCAAAATTTGATCTCTAATTCATGAAGCTCACCATGCCCGGAATCTTGCTCCAATCCTTAGTTAAGTCAGACCCACCATTTGTATAAATTAGATTTTTGATTGGGTCCCTCACGGTATCCGAAATATTGAGCACAATCCATCCTCTAATCCGTAGCATCCAATGCCTAATGGACATAGTTACGTCTTCCCGGTGCAACAGAGCCACTATAACCAGTCGAAAACAATCAACCCCAGGAAGGGCCCGCACATCCACAATGGTGGAAGACCTTAGACTTAATATTTTCTTAGGGAGATTTGATTTAGGTCTCATTAAACTTGACTTGACATAGTCATAACAATTATGACTAACCTAGTGGCATGGGTTAGCTCGAATTGTTAGCCACCTCGAATCAGAACTGGGTCGACACATATGGCCAGGTAAGTTAGACCGATGGGAGGGATATGCCATTAACTTGACAAGAATGCATTCGAGTCAAGTAGCTCCCAATTAAAAATCAGTCGATCACATCTACCCAACTTACCTTAGACACCAACTTGTCGAACCAGAACCAATTGGGTTAGTCTACAATTCAGGCTCTAACTACTGAGCCAAATTAGGTCTTAACTTGATCGAGTCACATCTAAATGTGATTCAACCTTGACCTAGACTTAATCCTATTAGGCTGGCCAATTATTAGCTTTCATGATCCCAGCTAACCAACTTTTGATTTGATTATATCAACCGCTAGACCTAATTGAGCTACCCAAGCTCAAACCCAATTTTGTGAAAATGACTTAGATCTGAAATTCTTAATTTTAGACCTAATTTAATTTCATAAGCTTAATTCATTAATTAAGTTTTGGGTTCATAAACAAAATATGTAAATAAATCCTAGGATTTTAGGATCTAGGGTTTTGCAGAAAAGTAAATTTTGATTTTTGATTAAGGATGAACGTGCAGCACCCCTACATGCCATAAGAACACCCTATTGAATGGGAGGAGAGGATCTTAAACCCTACTTTGTTCTTATGACCGGACGGCTATGAGGAACACCTTAATCAGAAATATTAATTTAACTACAAAACCAGTTAGATCTAAGTTACATATCACATATATAATTTCAGATCTAACTTATACATGCTTTGCATACATCTCATGTATTAAAATCTGATCTAATTAGCATGCTTTCAAATCTGATACATCACATATAATATTTAAAAAATAAGATTTAAATTAAACTATTCAATATAAAATCTATTCTAGACAGTTACTAGAATAATTCTACAACTAGTCTAGGCATACAACAGATCAATCTTATGTATTAATTAAATTTTTATTTTTTATTTTTTGATCTGAATATAATATTTATAACATCAAAAAAATAAATAATAAATTAGATCTAATTTATATTTTAATCACATTAAAATATAAAACTATAAGACTATTCATAGATTAAACTACTCCTAGTCTAGTCATGCATCTCATACATGTTAGATCTACTTAGATTTAATTTTAAATTTTTTTGATTTTAGATTCTATCATATTTGATGTGATATCTAAAATTCATTAATATCAGATAAATAAAAAAAATAGATCTAAATTAGATCTGAAATAGAGCCATCAACCTGGCTCTGATACCAGTTGAAGGAAAAACTGGCTTTTTCCTGGTAGGATCTTCCAGATCTAATAAGATCTGGGGTGGAATATTATAAAAATATATTCTATGATTATTTCAGATCTAAGATCTATTAGATTTGATTTCTATTTTCTGATATTAAATCTAAAATTAAATCTAAAATCATGAGAAATAGAGAAATACCTCTAGGGTAACTAGATTACCCTGTAGATGATCGCAGTAATGCCCGAGGTTCTAAAATAGCCATGCAGTCATCTGGCCTTTACTGATATCCACTTAAGTAGGATTTGGATCATCTTCTCCTTGTGAATCTTCACTCCAAAAATTAGATCTGGATTTGATCTGAAAGTTCTTCAAAAGAGCTTTTGAAGCTGGAGCAGCAGTTTCTCGACAGATTGCTGCAGCCTCCTGATCAAGGAGCCACCACCCCTTGGACAAGCACCAGATGGATGCGCAATCTCTTGGACGTGAAGAGGGGAGGGAGAGGAGCAGAGGGGGCATGGAGAAGTAGAGAGGATTCAGGATTTTGCTGGTTATTGAGTAGAGTCCATAAACCCTAGGCGCAGATGGAGTTTAAATAGACCCTGCTGCGCCATGCAGTGCCACATCATTCGACCAATTAGAAAATTTTAATTAATTCAGGAAAAATTCTGATTGGTGGAGTGGTGTCATCTGATCATATCAGATAGGAATCTCCACAATCTCTCCTACTATTGGCACCAACACTGGATAAACACAATGAGATTGGCACCCAACAGTTTGAGTTAATCAAGGGATCAGAGTCCTCATCTCATGGGACTCTATCCTTATCCACTTGGGGCGTACGCCCAATCTGAATATGATGCCCACTTTGAGACCCAATTTAGCAGGTGGACACTCCACTAAAACTTTCCAATGACCTCTTGTCAAGTGGCCTTCAGTCCAAGGTCCATGGGTCAACGTTTGACCAATGTCCTAAAACAGAAATGGCAGGTGACAGGAATTAGCAGGTGTTGTCTTAAATTCATCTCATGAATTAAGACAAATCCTTTTTGAGCTAGATTGGCTCTAGTCAGACTGTGAGAAACCTTCTCAAGATTCTCTGGATGAGTCAAATCATATTTGGCTCAGTCAAGATAGAAAAGATTACACGAGGAGAAAGTTAGGCTCAATCGTGTGCTAGCACGATTTCCTTGAACCTAATTGGATCTAATCCAAATCAATCGAACTAGGCTAGCTCAATTGATAACATCTAGATCCTAACTCTTATTTGTGTGACCCAGTTAGATTCATTTTTATATGGTAATGAGATATGTTGTGATCTCATCATCGACATCATCGAAACTCTTTTCGATGGACCAGAACTCTTCTGATTCAGACAATTAGAATGATCGATCATCAAGATCATTTTAATTGCTTCCAAAATCCATCAGTGACACCTAGTGGTATATGGTGGCCACCCATCAGAAATGAAGATGAACCTCTCAGTACAGCTACCTGTGTAATTGAGTTCTTCTATCATGAGTCTCGACTGAATTAGGGTGAAGGTGAACTCGTCAAATCCAACATCAGTCATATAAATCAATCGATTGATCCGAGTCCAATGTAAAACCCCAATGGAAAACTTTTTTCCATTATTTCACTCTACTATGGCCATGGGCTTAAGAACTCGATCTTTCGATCATCATAGGACTACTCCTCTCATCTACCAAGGTTGATAGATCCCTTCTTGGTACGATCTGGTTCCTGCAATGAATATGCTACAGCCAGCATACACCTCAAGATTCTGAATGGCTAGAAGATCGAGTTATGATGTAGTCAAACTATAACACACTCAAAGTGAACTATCGATGTACCTCAGGTCAAAGAACTAGACACACAGCTGCAGCATCGAGCTAATCATCGATGAGAAGGTAGACTTTCTTATGACTGCTCGAGGTGGTCACACTCAGTACTTTCTTTCTCAATAAATACCTATACTCTTGCTCTAGTATCTCTACACCGTAGACTCAAGACACATCTATCTTAAGAAAGCGATCATATACCAACCTTCCGGATCGATCACCATCCTCATGATAATCTTATGGTCAGGAGCTGTTTATGAGTTAGTTATGTAAATTCATGCCTTAAATTTTCAACTCTTGAAAATATGAATTAACATTCCTACTAACTCAAAGGATGTATCACAGACATAATGTACATAATGTGATAGTAGAATAACCCTCTTATTTATTTATAGTCAAAATTATAAATTTGCCCTTACACTTGTGCAGGAATGTGTCAGCCAATCTGGCATCTAGGGCACACATCTAACAATATGGACAGGGCGTAAGCCAGCACTTTCACACCTTAAGGTCTGGGGGTGCTCGGCCTATGTTAAACGGTTAGTTACCGATAAATTTGGACCTAGGTCTGATAAATGCACATTCATAGGGTATCCCAAAGAGATCAAAGGATATTTTTTCTACCATACTGATGAACAAAAGGTGTTCGTCAGTCTTAAGACAACCATTTTAGAAAAGGAGTTCCTTGGTGAAGGAACCATTGCCTCTAAGGTTGAACCTGATGAAGTTCAACAGGTAGAAGGACCGACACCAATAGCTGAACCTAAGTCGGATTTGATTAGATCAGATCTGGAGCCCAATGTACCTGCACCATTAAGATGATAGGGTAGAGTATCGCATTAGTCGGATAGATACTATGATTTTTTGATCGGAGATGGTGATCCCATCGAACTCGATGAGAATGATGAGGATCCGATCACCTATATGGATGCAATGCAGAGATCTGATTCTGAGAAATGGCCTGAAGCCATGAAATCTGAAATGGAGTCCATGAAGGTCAACGATGTATGGACATTGGTTTACTCACCTGAAGGGGTTAAATCTATTGGGTGTAAATGGGTCTTCAAAAGGAAGAGGGGCGCAGACGGAAAGGTGGAGACCTATAATGCCCATCTGGTTGTCAAAGGATATTATCAACATTATGGTATTGACTATAACGAGACGTTCTCCCCTATGGCAATTGTAAAATCTATTCGGATAATGCTTGCAATAGCTGCCCATCTGGATTATGAGATTTGGCAGATGGATTTAAAGACAGCTTTCCTAAATGGAGAGCTGACCGAAGAGATGTATATGATACAATCTGAGGGGTTTACATCCACAGATGAGTTCAAAGTGTGCAAGCTTCAGAGATCCATTTATGGATTGAAGCAAGCTTCTCGAAGTTGGAACATGCATTTTGATAAGGTGATCAAAATATATGGCTTCATTAAAAATGGAGAAGAGTCTTGCATCTATAAATGGGCAAATGGTGAAGGGGAAAAATCACTTTTCCTTGTAGGATCTTCCAGATTTCACCAAATCTAGGGCGGAATAAATTTAAAATTTTTTATCCTATATGTATTTTAGATCTAAGTCTCTAGATCTAATCTTATTATTTGATATTTCAAATCTAAAATTAAATCTAAAACTATGATGAAAGAAAAAATACCTCAAGGGTAATCTGATTACCCTGTAGATGATCTCTGCATAGCCCGAGATTCTGATGTAGCCACACAAGCGTCTGGCCTCTACCGATATCCACTTAGGCAGGATCTGAAACATCTTCTCCTTATAAATCTGTGCTCCAAAAATCAAATCTAAATCTGATTAGAAAGATCTTCAAAAGTCTTCCTGAAGTTGGAGCAGCAGCCTGTTGAAGAAGTCCTGCAGCCTTCTATTCCAGGCATCACCACGCCTTGGATCTTTGCCAAATGGATGTCCAACTCTTTGGACATGAAGAGGGGAGAAAGGAGAGTAGGGAGGATGTGGAGAAGAGGGTAGGGGGTGGCAGCTATTAGATTTTGTGCATAAAATAATTTCTTTCATGAAACCCTAGGCACAACAGGGTTTATATTGACCTTGTATGCTGCGTAGTGCCACATCATTCAACCAATCAAAAAATTTCAATAAATTTTAGAAAAAATTTGATTGGTGGAGTGATATCATTTGATCATATCAGATAAGAATCCCACCTTCTCTCCTAAGTTGGCGCAAACATTGGATAAGCTCAAACAAGGTGGCACCAAAGAGTCCATGTTTATCAGGACTCTTTGGTTCTTATCCATTTGGGTTGTCCACTTTAATCCAATTGGGCTCATACCATAATCTGATTATGGAGCTCAATTTAATTGGGTTCTGATATATGGACACTCCACAAAAATTCTTCAATGAGCCCTCTTCAGTTTAAGACCCATATGTCAATTTTTGACAGATATCCTAAAATGAAATTGGCAGGTGCTAGAAATTAGCATGTGTTGTCTTAAATTCATCTCATGAATTAAGATAAGCCTTTTCTGAGCTGGACAAGCTTCATTTCAATTGAGAGAAATCTTCTCAAGGTTCTTTGGATGAGTCAAATCATATTTGGCTCAGTAGAGACAGAAAAGATTACACGAGGAGAAAGTTAGGCTCAATCGAGTGCTAGCACGATTTTCTTAAACCTAATTGGATCTAATCCAAATCAACTGGGCTAGCCCAATTGATGACATCTAGACCCTAACCCTTATTTGTGTGATCCAGTTAGGTTCAATTCTGTATGGTAATAAGATATGTCGTGATCTCATCATCGACATCATCGAAACTCCTTTCGATGGACTAGAACTCTTCTAATTCAGACAATTAGAATGATTGATCATCAATATCATTCTAATTGCTCCCAAAATTTATCAGTGACACCTAGCAGTATGTGGTGGCAATCCATCAGAATTGAAGATGAACCTCTCGATGCAGCTACCTATGTGATTGAGTTCCTCTATCATGAGTCCCGACTGAATTAGGGTTAAGGTGAACTCGTCAAACCCAACATCAGTCATATGAATCAATCGATCAATCCGAGTTCAATGTGAAACCCCAATGGAAAACTCTTTCTCCATTATTTCACTCTGCCATGGCCATGGGCTTAAAGACTCGATCGTTTGATTATCATAGGACTATTCCTCTCATCTACCAAGGCTGATAGATCCCATCTTGGTGCGACCTAGTTCCTACAATGAACATGTTACAGCCAACATACACCTCAAGGTTTCGAATGGCTAGGAGACCAAGTTATGGTATAGTCAAACTATAACACACTCAAGGTGAACTATTGATGCACCTCAGGTCAAAGAACTAGACACACAACTGCAGCATCGAGCTAGTTATTGATGAGAAGGTAGACTTTTTTATGACTGCTCGAAGTGGTCACGCTCAGTACTCTCATTCTCAACGAATATCTGTACTCTCGCTTCAGTGTCTCCATACTATAGACTCAAGACACATCTACTCTAAGAAAGCGATCGTACACCAACCTTCCAGATCGATCACCATCTTCGTGATGTTCCTATGGTCAGGAGCTGTTTATGAGTTAGTTATGTAAATTCATTCCTTAAATTTTTAACTCTTGAAAATATGAATTGACATTCCTACTAACTCAAAGGATGTATCACAGACACAATGTACACAATGTGATAGAAGAATAACTCTTTTATTTATTTATAGTCAAAATTATAAATTTACCCTTAGATCTGTACAGGAATGTGTCAGCCGATCTGGCATCTAGGGCACACATCTAACAAACTCCCACTTGACCTAATGCCAATTGGCTACATATCTAAGTCCCATCTTCTCAAGGTGGGCTTCGATCTTCTATTGGCCCAATGGCTTAGTCAGTGGGTTTGCCACATTATCTGTGGAGTCAACTCTCTTGACCTCGACATAACCCTTTTCGAGGTAATCAAAGATCAAATGGAATCGCCGCTCGATGTGCTTGGACTTCTGGTGAGATCTTGGCTCCTTAGCTAGGGCTATAGCACCATTATTGTCGCAGTAAAGAGGTATGGCATCCGATGACATCACTTCAAGCTCTACGACAAACTTCTTGTACCAGAATGCCTCCTTCGTAGCTTTCGATGCAGTAATGTACTCTACCTTCATGGTGGAATTAGCAATCACCGTCTGCTTGAAACTCTTCCAGCTGACTGCACCACCATTGTAAATGAACAGACTTTCAGATGTCGACTTTAGATCATCTATATCAGACATAAAGTCTGAGTCTATATATCCCTGAATCTGGAGTTCTCCATTCTCAAAGACTAGAAACATATCCTTAGTCCTTCTGAAGTACTTAAGGATACATTTCACAGAAGCCCAGTGCTTTTCGCCTGGATTCGACTGATATCTGCTTGTGACACTCACAGCATGAGCTATATCAGGTCGTGTACATAGCATGGCATACATGAGACTCCCTATTGCCGAAGCATAAGGGATCTTGCTCATGCGTTCAATCTCCTTAGGTGTGCTAGAGCACATCTTCTTGGAGAGATGAATGCCATGTCTAAAAAGTACTAAACCTCTTTTGAAGTTTTCCATGCTAAACCTTTTTAGCACCTCCTCTATGTACATCTTCTGTGAAAGTCCCAGCATCCTATTTGGTCTATCTCTATAGTCCTTAATACCTAGTATAAAGGATGCCTCTCCTAGATCTTTCATAGAGAACTCCTTAGACAACCATACTTTGACTGAGGTCAACATGGGAATGTCATTCCCAATTAGGAGGATGTCATCTACGTACAATACGGAAGGACAACTGCGCTCCCACTGACCTCTTTGAACACACATGGTTCCTCCTCATTCTTGATGAAACCAAACATTTTAATCACATCATTGAAACGAGTATTCCAACTCCGAGATGCTTGCTTAAGTCCATAAATGGACCTTTGCAGCTTGCAAATCTTATGATCATCATCACTGGATGTGAAACCAAGTGACTGTTCCATATAGATATCTTCCTCAAGATGTCCATTTAAGAATACTGTTTTCACGTCCATCTGCTATATTTCATAATCGAAATAGGCTGCAACAGCAAGTAATGTGCGGATGGATTTTAGCATGGTTACGGGCGAAAAGGTATCCTGATAGTCAATCCCTTTACACTGACTATAACCTTTCGCTACGAGCCTAGCCTTGAATGTCTCTACATTTTCATCTGCACCTATCTT
The DNA here is from genome assembly GCF_000442705.2 of Elaeis guineensis. Lineage (NCBI taxonomy): Eukaryota > Viridiplantae > Streptophyta > Magnoliopsida > Arecales > Arecaceae > Elaeis > Elaeis guineensis. The sequence goes on from NC_025993.2 coordinate 58,819,741, forward strand.
TCTCTTGAAGATCCATTTACACCCAATAGGTACAATACCTTCAGGTGGATCTACCAAGGTTCAGACTTGGTTTGAGTGCATCGAGTCAATTTCTGATCTCATTACCTCTAATCATTTCTCGGAGTCGATATCTGATATCGCCTTGTTATAGGTCTTGGGGTCATCACCATGAGCCCCATTTTTTGTGAGAAATATTTTCTCTACTTCCTCTTGTATGGTACCTAAGTACCTTTCAGGAGAATGAAAAACCTTAGTCGATCTATGAGGTGGAAGAAGTTGTGTTGGGACTGGTTCTAATTGATTGGGTTCCTCAGGTTCTTGAGCTCGTTGCTCTTGGGAGACATTCTCCTTGAGCTTAGTTATTCTTCCGATGCCACCATCTTGAATAAACTGTTTTTCAAGAAAAATAGCATTTCGACTCACAATCATATTATGGTCTTCCAAAATATAAAAATAGTATCCTAATGATTCTTTAGGATATCCTATGAACTGAGCTCTAAAAGACCTGAACTCTAACTTGTCCGTCTGCTGTCTCTTGACATGAGCCAGACAATCTCAAATTTTGAGATAATTCAGACTTAGCTTCTCACCATGTCATATCTCATATGGTGTGGTAGGAACAGTTTTAGAGAAAATCCTATTCAATACATAAATTATTGTCATGAGATAATATCCCTAAAGAAATTCAGGGAGGTCCCTGAAGCTCATCATGGAACGGATCATATCTAATAGAGTCTGATTTCTCTATTCTAAAACCCCATTGAGTTGAGACGTTCCAGGTGAAGTCTATTGAGAGACTATGCCATTGTCCTTAAGATAGTCCAAAAACTCCCGACTAAGGTATTCACCTCCTCAATTTGATCGAAGAACCTTAATGGGTTTTCCTATTTATTTTTCTACCTCATGTCTGAATTCTTTGAACCATTCAAAAGTTTCAGACTTGTGTTTCATTAGAAACACATACCCATACCTAGACATATCATCGGTAAAGGTAATGAAGTAGATGTAGTTGCCTCTAACTGGCACATCAAATGGACCGCATACATCCGTATGTACTAGGGCAAGTAGGTCTGTGGCCCTTTCCCCATGTCCCATAAAAAGAAACTTGGTCATTTTGCCTTGAAGGCATGATTCACAAATTGGATATGACTCGAAAGTCAACGGACTCAATAGCCTAAATTTCTGCAATTTGTTAACCCTATCTTTCGCTATATGACCTAGCTTTAGGTGCCATAGACACTTATCATTTAGACTATCTCTAGGCCTTTTAATTCCTATGGCACTCACATTTTGCTCAATATTAAATACAGATACATCAATATGTAGCTGATAGAGATCGTTAATAAGAAAACCATTTGCAACTTTATTATTTCATAAAAAATATTACAATAGTCCTTATGAAAGCTAATTACATAGCCTTCTTGTGCTAAACATGAAATAGAAATCAAATTCTTGCTTACTGCAGGCACATAATAACAATCTCTAAGAAATAAATCTAATCCTAATAGTAATCATAGAGGGTAGGTTCCCACGGCCACATTAGCAACTCTTGCTCCGTTCCTGATGTGTAGGATCATCTCCCTATCCCTCAGCCTCCAGCTCTCCTCGAGACCCTGCATAGAAGTGCACAAATGAGCACTAGAACCAGAGCAAGCATCCAATTGGATGCAGAAGAAACCGTAAGATTAGACTCTAAAATGAGCATACCTCCAGAAGGACCATCCTTCTTGTTCTTCAGGGTGGCCAGGTACTAAGGATAGTTTTGCTTCCAATGGCCGTTTGATTAGCAGTGCAAACATTTTCCCTTATCAACAGTCTTCTTTTTCGGTTCTGTCTTCTTTTTCTTGCCATCCACCTTCTGCTTCTTCACAGACTTCCTTTTCTTTCCAAAAGACTTTCTCTTGGAAGAAGTCCACTCCACAGTAAGAACTGAGCCTTTTGAACCTTTCATAGAAAGCTCAGTCATAACCAGCATGTTCATTAATTCGGCCAAGGTACACTACATCTTATGCATCTGAAAGTTCATGATGAACTGACCATATGCATCAGACAAGGACTGAAGGATCACATCAATCTGAAAATCCTTGCCTAAAATGATACCGAGCTTCTCAAGCTCCTCAAGATCCTTGATCATTGTCAAACAATGATCTTGGACTGACTACCCATCACGCATCTTGGCCTTAAAAAGTCTTTGACAGACTTGATACTTGGCCGCGCGACTCTATTCACCAAATAACTCTTGCAAGTGAGCCAATATTTGGCGGGTAGTCAAAATATTCTCATGTTGATGCTGCAAGTTATCAGACATTGCACCCGACATGTAGTACTTTGCTTTGATATCATCATCCGTCCACTTTTTCAGAGATGCTCTCTGTTCAGCAGTCGGACGTGCTGGCATGCAGGTGGATCCTGGTCCAAAAAATGAGTCAATTTTTTGGAACCTAAAATAATTCTGTAGTTTCTCAACTAGTCCTTGAAATTGGGTCTAGTCAATCTGTGGGTGTCTAGTATTTTGGTCAGGGGGTTTGAGGCAGACATGTTTCCTGTAGAGAGTCAAAAGTTTCTAGTTAGATTTTATAATCAGACTCAACCAATTTATTTAGTGGTTTTATTTTTAAATAAATTAGGCTCCCACTATTTTCTCAGATCTCTACACTCCCTTGGTAGAGATGTGAAAATCTCCATGATCAGTAATTTTTAGTGGGTGATGCGGTCTCACCGACTGGCTCATCACCTCACCTAACAGTTATTGGTGATGGGTCAACCAATGAGTGTACAACTTTTGTCCAATGATTCTCTAATCATGGTGCACCCAAAACTTTCTCTCTAATTCATGAAGTTCACCATGTCCAAAATATTGCTCCAATCCTTTGTTAAGTCAGACCCACCATTTGCACAAACTAGATTCCTGCTTGGGTCCCTAAACTGTATCTAGAATATTGAGCCCAACCCATCCTCTAATCCGTAGCATCCAATGCCTAATGGACATGGTTGCATCTTTCCGATGCAACTGAGACACTGTAACCAGTCAAGAACAATGAACCCTGAAAAGGGCTCGCACATCCACAATGGTGGAAGACCTAGACTTAATATTTTCTTAGGAAGATTTGATTTAGGTCTCATTAAACTTGACTTGACATAGTCATAACAATTATGACTAACCTAGTGGCATGGGTTAGCTCAAATTATTAGCCACTTCTAATCAGAACTGAGTCGACACATATGGCCAGGTAAGTGAGATCGATGGGAGGGATATGCCATTAACTCGACAAGAACGCATTCGAGTCGAGTAGCTCCCAATTAAAAATCAGTCGGTCGCATCTGTCCAACTTACCTTAGGCACCAAATTATCGAACCAGAACTAATTGGACTAGCTTACAATCTAGACTCTAACCTCTAAGCCAAATTAGGTCTTAACTTGATCGAGTCACATCTAAATATGATTCGACCTTGATCCAGACTTAATCTTATTAGGCTGGTCAATTATTAGCTTTCATAATCCCACCTAACCAACTCTTGATTCGGTTTGATCAACCGCTAGACCTAATTGAGCTACCCAAGCCCGAACCTAATTTTATGAAAATATCTTAGATCTAAAATTCTCAATTTTAGACCTAACTTAATTTCATAAGCTTAATTCATTAATTAAGTTTAGGTTCATAAACAAAGTATGTAAAATAAATCCTAAGGTTTCAGGATCTAGGATTTTACAGAAAAATAAGTTTTGATTTCTGATTAAGGATGAACGTGCGGCACCCCTACACGTCATATGAACATCCCATTGAATGGAAAGAGAGGATCTTAAAATCTTACTTTGTTCTTATGACCAGACGGTCATGAGGAACACCTTAATCAGAAATATAAATTTAACTACAAAATTAGTTAGATCTAAATTTACATATCTCATATACAATTTAAGATCTAACTAATATATGCTTTGCATACATCTCATGTATCAAAAATCAATCTAATTAACATGCTTTCAGATCTGATACATCATATGTAATATCTAAAAAATAGAATTTAAATTAAACTATTCAAAATAAAAACTATTCTAGACAAGTTACTAGAATAATTCTATAACTAGTCTAGGCATGCAACAGATCAATTTTATGAAATAATTAAAATTTTATTTTCTATTTTTTGATCTGATTATAATAATTATAACATAAAAAAAATATAGAATAAATTAGATTTAATTCATAATTTAATCTCATTAAAAAATAAAACTTAAGACTATTCGTGGATTCAACTAATCTTAGTCTAGTCATGCATCTTATGCATGTTAGATCTTCTTTGATTTAATTTTAAATATTTTAATTTTAAATCTTATCATATCTGATATGACATCAGAAATTTTTAATATCAGATAAATAAAAATTAAAATCAGATCTAAATTAGATCTAAAATAGAGCCAACAATCTGGCTCTGATACTAGTTGAAGGGGGAAAACCGCTTTTCCTCGTAGGATCTTCCAGATTTCACCAAATCTGGGGTGGAATAAATTTAAAATTTTTTATCCTACATGTATTTTAGATCTAAGTCTCTAGATCTAATCTTATTATCTGATATTTTAAATCTAAAATTAAATCTAAAACTATGATGAAAGAAGAAATACCTCAAGGGTAATCTGATACCCTGTAGATGATCTCTGTACAGCTCGAGATTCTGATGTAGCCATGCAAGCACCTGGCCTCTATCGATATCCACTCGAGCAGAATCTAGAACATCTTCTCCTCACAAATCTATGCTCCAAAAATTAGTTCTAAATCTGATTAGGAAGATCTTCAATAGTCTTCCTGAAGTTGGAGCAGCAGCCTGTCGAAGAAGTCCTGCAGCCTTCTATTCCAGGCGTCACCACACCTTGGATCTCTGCCAGATGGACATCCAACTCTTTGGACATGAAGAGGGGAGGAAGGAGAGTAGGGAGCATATAGGGAAGAGGGTAGGGGATGGCAGCTATTAGGTTTTGTTCATAAAATAATTTCTTCCATGAAACCTTAGGTGCAGCAGGGTTTATATAAACCCTGTATGTTGCGCAGTGCCACATCATTCAACCAATCAAAAGATTCCAATAAATTTTGGAAAAATTCTGATTGGTGGAGTGATATCATCTAATCACATCAGATAAGAACCCCACCCTCTCTCCTAAGTTGGCACCAACATTGGATAAGCTCAAACAAGGTGGCGCCAAAGAGTCCATATTTATCAGGACTCTTTGGTTTTTATCCATTTGGGGTGCCCACTTTAATCCAATTGGGCTCATGCTATAATCTAATTATGGCACTCAATTCAATTAGATTTTGACATGTGGACACTCCACAAAAGTCCTCCCATGAGCCCTCTTCATTTTAAGACCCATATGTCAATTTTTGACAGATGTCCTAAAATAAAATTGGCAGGTGCTAGAAATTAGCAGGTGTTGTCTTAAATTCATCTCATGAATTAAGACAAGCCTTTTCTGAGCTTGACAAGCTTCATTTAGACTAAGAAAAAAATTTTCAAGATTTTTTGGATGAGTCAAATCATATTTGGCTTAGTAGAGACAGAAAAGATTACACGAGGAGAAAGTTAGGCTCAATCGAGTGCTAGCATGATTTCCTTGAACCTAATTGGATCTAATCCAAATCAATTGGGCTAGCCCAATTGATGACATCCAGACCCTAACCCTTGTTTGTATAACCTAGTTAGGTTTAATTCTATATGGTAAAGAGACATGTCATGATCTCATCATCGACATCATCGAAACTTCTTTCGATGGATCAGAACTCTTCTGATTCAGACAATTAGAATGATCGATCATCAATATCATTCTAATTGCTCTCAAAATCTATCGATGACACCTAGCAGTATATGGTGGCAACCCATCAGAATTGAAGATGAACCTCTCAGTGCAACTACCTGTGTGATTGAGTTCCTCTATCACGAGTCCCAACTGAATTAGGGTTAAGGTGAACTCGTCAAATCCAACATCAGTCATATGAATCAATCGATCGATCCGAGTCCGATGTGAAACCCCAATGGAAAACTTTTTTTCTATTTTTTCACTCTGCCATGGCCATGGGCTTGAGGACCAAATCATTCGATTATCATAGGACTACTCTCATCTACCGAGGTTGATAGATCCCATCTTGGTGCGACCAAGTTCCTACAATGAACATGCTACAGCCAACATACATCTTAGGATTCTGAATGGTTAGGAGATTGAGTTATGGTGTAGTCAAACTATAACACACTCAAGATGAACTATCGATGCACCTCAGGTCAAAGAACTAGACACACAACTGCAGCATCGAGTTAGTCATTGACGAGAAGGTAGACTTCCTTATGACTGCTCCAAGTGGTCACGCTCCGTACTCTCATTCTCAATGAATACTTGTACTCTCACTTCAGTGTCTCCACATCGTATACTCAAGACACATCTATCCTAAGGAAGCGATCGTACACCAACCTTTCGGATCGATCACCATCCTCATGATGATCCTATGGTCAGGAGCTGTTTATGAGTTAGTTATGTAAATTCATGCCTGAAATTTTTAACTCTTAAAAATATGAATTGACATTCGTACTAACTCAAAAGATGTATCATAGACATAATGTACACAATGTGATAGAAGAATAACCCTTTTATTCATTTATAGTCAAAATTACAAATTTGCCCTTAGATCTGTACAAGAATGTGTCAGTCGATCTGGCATCTAGGGCACACATCTAACAAATGGTCCAGTTATGGTATTTCTTATCTTGTACGTGGATGACATTCTCTTAATCGGGAATGACATCCCCATACTACAGGGAATAAAAGTTTGATTGTCATCGCAGTTCTCCATGAAAGACATAGATGAAGCATCCTCATCCTAGGGATGAAGATCTATAGGGATAGATCTAAAAGGTTGCTTGGGTTATCCTAGTCCACATATATAGACACTGTGCTGAAGAGGTTTAGCATGAAAAATTCTAAGAAGGGTTATCTATCGATAGGCCATGGAATTTCTCTCTCTAAGAAGGATTGTCTGACAACTCCTGAAGAAAGAGAGCATAAGAGTAGAGTCCCATATGCTTCGATTGTGGAATCTATCATATATGCCATAACATGTACAAGGCCAGATGTGGCATACTCACTAGGAGTAGTATTTGGATACCAATCTGATCCTGGAGAAAACCACCAAAAAGTGGTTAAAGCCATCCTTAAGTATTTGAGAAATACTAAGGACCAATGGTTGGTTTATGGCGAGTCAAATCTAAAACTTGTGGGGTTCACAGACTCTAGCTTTCAATCTGACCATGATGACAGTAAAAGCGTGTCGGGTTATATCTTTACTCTAAATGGTGGAGCCATCTGCTGGAAGAGTTTCAAGCAGCATACTATGGCAGACTCTGTTTGTGAGGTGGAGTACATCGCAACATCGGATGCTACGAAGGAAGTTGTGTGGCTGAGAAAATTCATCATCGAGCTCAGAGTTGCACCCTCCATCGATGGTCCGGTCCTGCTCTACTGCGACAGCACTGGTGCCATTGCTCAGGTGAAGGAACCCAAAGCACACCAGCGGACGAAGCATATTTTGCACCACTTCCATCTAGTCTGGAAGATCGTGGATCGAGGTGACGTCGACCTTCAGAAGATTGACGGAAAGGAGAACCTAGCCAACCCCTTCACTAAAGCCCTGGCGATAAAGGAGTTCGACAACCACAAGTCGAAGATGGGTATTAGATACTGTGCCGAGTGGCTTTAGGACATGTGGGAGTTGTTGAAAAATATGTCCCAAAAGCCAATCGTCAACCTATTGACGGTTGAGCAACCTTGTATTGTAATTGATTTGTTAATAAATAAAATATATTTTTGATATTTTTATCACAAGTTTTTATCTTCTAAAGGACTCCATTGTTGTGATGAAGTCCTTAGGACTATTTAGGTTTGATAAAGAGAGGATTTATCAATTAGTCCTTAATGAAAGAAGAGTGCCCTATAAGCCAATCGTAAGTGTGTTGCGATGGGACTTTCTTTAAAATTTTTCAACTCATGAAATGATATTTATTATTTGAGGTATTGATTCATCATATTAGCTGCATCTTAATATATCTAAGATTATGATGAACCCCAAAGATTAGGATAATAATTTTAGGAGATATGAATGGTCATGCTAGTGAGACCTAAAATTCTAAAATTCTAATCTTAAATATTCTTGGTCATAGAAGCATTGAGTCGGGGATCAATGTTCCAGATAGACTGGTATATCCTATGTATGCTCAATGGAGAAGGTGGCAGATCTCACTAGCCACTTGTGTGAGACACTAATACAAGGATGTGGGTGCTCATTTGAGAAATGAGTCTACTGAATTGACTTGATGAAAGAGGATATCTAATGGAAGCCTTATTTGCATGTCAAAGATAGTTCTCTAAGTGGAAGTTGTGCAAGTGATCCTTAGACCTGAAACCATCATGGAATCTTGTGCACATGAATCCATATTTTGGTTCATACCCAGGCATGGCATTAAGACATATACGGGGTGTTCTGAATGTGGTGGAGTGTGTATGAAGATTGTGAGTAGGTCAATATGGAATCGATCACTCCTAGTAAGAGGAGATCGCATCCTACGTATTCTCAATCCTAGATGACTCAGAAAAATCTTTTGGCCAAAAGCAAGAAGGAGATTAGAAAGAGTTTCTAATGCTTCTTCAATGAAGTCATTATTGGTTAATTAAGAATCGATATGAATATGTATTTGAGTTTGACATAATTCCATACTCATGAACATATTCAAGGTGCAAGGATGATCGAAAGATTGAATTGCACGATAATTTACCACTGAAGGGTAGATTTTGTATTTTCATCAAATTTCACATCTTCTGGATAGTCATGATATGTTGCTAGATATCAATCTTGACTTGCAAGTTTTTGACTGAATTAAAGAGTTTAATTCGATTGCCAATTAGAAATGATTCTAATTATTGAACTCGGGTTAGCTCGATTGGACCAAAATCGATTAGATTGAAATCTAATCAAATTTGGTCAACATATATCTGGACCTACTACTGACTAGATGTGGAACCCAATGGGTCACACACATATAGAAATTGGCCAAGGATCCTTTTGCAAAAGGTTAATTGGAATTTTGGATTCAATCAGGGTTCCGGTAAGCATGCTAGCACATGTGGAAACCCTTGCTCGTTTTGAGACCAATTTGGTCCCATCTCTTGCTAATTAGCTAGCCTAATTTGGTAGATATTTTGGTCAGGTCATATCATCTAAAAGTAGCCCAAATTGGGGCACCACATCCCATGTTAACACTAATTATGAAGAGTCCAAGTTGTGGTAGACTCTTGGTACAAAACAGGTTCTGTGTACTAGTGTTGGCGTGGGCAGAAGAAAAAATATTATTTTTTGTGGGATTAAAATTATGTGTGGTAGCTCACATCACCCTCCATCCTCTGGTACATATCTCAAAGTATGAGATATATTTTTTCTAAAATTTTTAAGGAAGAGAAAAAATTAGAAAAAGAAGGATGTCTCATGCACGCATGCAGAAGCGTCGCATCTCTCTGTGATTTGGAGAGTCCTTATCCCTACAAAATACTCTCAGATTGGAACAAGTTTTGGTGATAACATTCTACATTAGATATGATATTTTTGATAATTTTTTTAGAATTTTTTCAGACTTATCTAGAAGCCAAACGGATGCCATAATTTGGTCCTGATGCCTGCGTGCATGGTGATCAGCACTCGCATGAAGAGGTGCGAGGATAGCATCCTTCCATGAGAATTTTATTACCATTTTGATTTGAGAAGGGATGTGAAAATATCCCTTCTTTGGTTGCATGCACGCAGACCAGGATGCTGATCGACGTATCATGGATAAGAGTCCTTCTGCTTGAAGGATCTCTTATCTCTGATAATCAAATCAGATATGCCTTTTGGATAAGGCATGTCCCTCTCTTTTGACATTCCTCTGGTGGCTATAAATAGGCCAGGGTGCTGGGTATTTGAGGAATCGAAGAGGGATTTCCAATTTCTCTTCTGTTGCTCTCCTTTCTTTCTTACAACCTATCTTAGTTTTAGGACAAGGCTTTGGGATTTAAGACAAAGCCTTATTTGGTCCTAACAAGGGTTGTAAGGGTCCTAAAGAAGAAGAATCAGAAGTTTAGAGGAGGTTCTAAAAGGGTGAGATCAGGTTCTTGAAGAAACTTGGTTGGTACGAGGCTAGTCAAGTTCTAGGGGCTAGAACTCTTGAAGCAAGGTGAAGAAGGAGCGCTGTCTTTGGTTCAATTTTTGTGTAGATCACCATTGGAGGGCAGACACTTGGATGCCTTATGAAAATTAAAATTAGTGCTATAGGTATTCTTCTTATCCTAATTTATATTTATTATGCTTTGATTATTATAGTCAAGAGTTTTTGGGCATTAGGGCTTTCGATGCATTGGGTGTTTTGAATGAAAATTTTAAACATCTAACCCTTCCGCTATGCTATCGGAACACCAACAGTGGTATCAGAGCCTATCTTGATTTATGTAATCAAATATTAAATTATTGTCTTGATTATGATCAATCATGAGTTTTTGATTTGGTTTAAGTCGGGTCAAGAGTTGAACCCGATTGAACATCCAAACCCTATCATGTCTTAGAGATATGTTTTAAATATAAAATGCATGATATATCTGTTGAATTTTCTTAGTAGCTTAGTACTCTAATTGGAGTTCATCACCAGGCCGTCCGGTCATAAGAGCAAGTAGGGTTCAAAGATCCTCTCTTCCTATTCAATAGGGTACTCTTATGGCATGTAAGGGTGCCACTGTGATGTTCCAAGAAGAAGAACCATGAAAAGAGTATTTTATATTCATGCATATTATTAGAACTTCATGCATATATGATATGCTTGAGATATTTAGTTATAATCATATTGTATGATTCTACTTTCATATCTTCAAGATATGATAAGATGCCATAATTAGTTGTTATGATTATTAAGATACAACTATTATAGTGCATTCTTGTGATAGATTGAATTAGGATGTGTTTGAGACCATTAAAATCCTCATAAAAATCATATTAAGTCATAGTATTGTGAACCGAAGCTGACCTATTTTTTTGAATCGATTAATTAATTGATGTCTAAGGAGTGTTTCAAGTACGGTGGTTATTTAATTGGTTCCATTGCTGATCTGGCTAATTTTATTGGTGTCTAAGAAAAGCAATGGAGAGACCCCCACCAATCTTAATACTTTTTTGGTTAATTAGATTAGTTTGAATCTTGAATGAAGGTAGCTTAGTATTTTAAACACTACTAAAGGCCTTCCTTCATGCTATGTTAATGTTACATCATGAACTATGGCTAGTTTGTTGTGTTACCATAAGGCTTATCATAAGGATTGATATAACATAATCCTGGTACATAAAGATGCTTACGATAATTTTGGATATACTGCTTTTTTGTGCTAACACAAGCGCAATTATCTTCGATTTTGATTGTATTGAAATGAAAGGTCTTACTTAACTAAAATATTATAGCTTGTTGTGTTAACACAAGGCTAATAATATTTTAGAGGCCAAGATAAAATATTGAGAATTGCATGAGATGTAATTGGAAAGAGTTTCCTACCTATAAACTCATAAGGGTTTGTTGTGTTAACACAAGATCATTATGAGGAATTAGGATCTCAATTCCACTAAGATAAATATAAAATATATCTCGTTTATCATAGGAGAGGGCTATGGTATCTGATAAAATAGTGGGAGACATAACAAGTTATAAAAGTCCTCATCTAGTTATGCATGTTAAACATGAGTGGTCTGCTTATACTATTATTTTATGTAGATTTATATCTACATTATGGCTTCTTTAGTTTCACCCCATGATATAATAAATAAAACTATGTTAACTGATACAACTATGTGGATAGGTTGAGGAACTTACAAATTAGGTTTATATCAAAAAAGAAACTCTGATATTTTGGATATTTCTGACCCTAGATTGATCAGTAATAATGAGAAGGTAATGATGTCCATATGAATATTATTTATGATAAATTTGAAAATTGAGAGTATAATTGCAAGAATAATCTTGTAAGATTGAAGTAGGGTGCAAGTGTAACACCAAAAGGTGTGTATATGATACAGACCTATTTTTTAATTGAGTGATTCAGACTCTGATATTTGGGTATTGAATACCACCAGTGAATCGTACTTTTGTAGTTCGTTACTGTAACTACAAAATATCAAAGATCTGAAAAAAGGTAACCTAGAGCTTTATGACGCAAGTGGAGAGTCCATTAGCGCAGAGACTATAGAAACCTGTATGCTTGATTTACCTTCGGACAAAACTTTAGAATTAAAAGACTGTTATTCATGCCAAAGATCATTAGAAATATTATTTCTATACCTTGTTATTAAAACAAGATTATGAAATAAAGCTAATGGAAAATGGATACTCCATTTTTTTTTTTCTAATGAATTTTATGGCAGTGGTTATATTGATAACAATCTTTTAATTCTTGCACTCAATAAAATATTTTTCATATTGAAAGAAATATGAAAAGAAAGAGAGAAAATATGAATGTCACATATCTCTGGTATTGTCACCTTGGTCATATTAGTGAGTCAAGGATAAATAAGTTATACCAAGAAGAATTCTTTGACCCAAATGATTATGAATCATTGAAAACTTATAAATCTTATCTCATGGGTAAGATGACCAAGTCTCCATTTTTTGGATATGGAGAGAGGACAAGTGAGTTGTTAGTTCTAGTATATATAGATGTATATGGATCGATAACAACTCAGGCCAGAACAAGATACTCCGATCTTTACAGATGATTTATTAAGATTCGGATATGTGTATCTTATGAAATATAAATTCGAAGCCTTTGATAAGTTCAAGGAGTATCAAGGTATGGTCGAGAAATAAATTGAAAAAAAAAAGTATCAAGCTTCTTCAATCTGATCGAGGAAGAGAATACTTATCCATTGAATATTTTGATCATCTTAAAATTAAAGGTATTCTCCCTAAATGGATCCCTCCTAATACGCCTTAGTTAAATGGTGTAGCAAAAAGGAGAAATTATACTGTGATGGATATGATGCGGTCCATGATATATTTCATTGATCTCCCAATATCTTTTTAGGGATAATGCCCTAGAGATTGCCACATATATATTAAATAGAATGCCTTCAAAGTCTGTTGCAAGCACTCCATATGAGATATGGAATAGAAGGAAGCCTAATCTTAAACATCTTAAGACTTTGGGCTGTCCTACTTATGTCAAAAATATTTTTGGTTATAAGCTTAATGCTAGATCAGACAAGTGTAGGTTTGTAGAGTATCTTAATAAAATTAATAGATATTATTTCAACCATCCTACTGAACAAAAGGTGTTTGTTAGTAGGCACGCCATTTTCTTGAAACATGAATTTATCCAAGAAGGAGGCAGTGGGAGGAATATTGAATTTATGAAAGTTCATGATCTACAAATCGATCCAGAAATACCAGTGGTTGGATTACAAGAAGATCCTCAATCAAAAGTATCCAAGGATGAGGTACATCCACTATACACACCTCCTCTCCGAAGGTCAGATAGAGTGCATCAAGCATCTCTGAGATATAATTTTATCATTAAGAATAACAAGTCTATCAATATCATTTAGAATGTTGATCTACTGACCTATTCGGAAGCTGTCATGAATAAAGACTCAAACAGATAACTGAAAGCTATAAAATTTGAGATGGACTCGATGAATACCAATCAAGTGTAGACCTTGGTTGATGCACCTGACGGTGTGACCCCAATAGGGTGCAAGTGGATCTTCAAAAGGAAGATTAGAGTAGATGGCAAAGTAGAAGCCTACAAAGTTAGGTTAGTGGCGAAGGGTTTCAGTCAAAGGCAAGGAATTGACTATAATGAAACCTTCTTACTAGTGGCTATGCTCAAGTCCGTCTGGACTTTGCTTGCTATAGTAGCATACTATGATTATGAAATCTGATAGATGGATGTCAAGATCGATTTTCAATAGTAATCTAGAGGAAGAGGTCTATATGACTCAGCTAGAGAGATTTGTCTCAAGTGGGAGAGCAAATCAAGTATGCAGGCTAATGAGATCAATCTATGGATCGAAGCAGATTTTGAGGAGCTGGAACATCCGATTTGATATGATAGTCAAAGAGTTTGGCTTTATCAAAAATATGGATGAACCATGTGTATATAAGAAGACAAGTGAGAGTGTTATTGTCTTTTTGGTTCTGTATGTCGGTGACATACTGCTCATTGGGAATGATATCCCAATGATGCAATCAGTCAAAAATTGGCTATCAAATAAGTTTTTCATAAAAGACTAGGGTGAAGCATCCTATATACTGGGTATAAAGATCTATAGAGATAGATCTAAAAGGATGTTAGGCTTATCCCAGTCACGGTACATAGACCTCATATTAAAGAGATTTAATATGGAGGCAAGTAAAAAAGGTTACTTGTCTGTAAGTTATGGTATACGTGTCTCTAAGAAAATATGTCTTAAAGACATCAGAAGAGAGGAAAAGGATGAATGAAATCTCTTATGCTTCGGCTGTGAGATCAATTATGTATGCCATGCTATGTACCAAGCCTAATGTAGCTTATGCTTTGGGCATAGCTAGTAGATTTCAGGCAGATCTAAAGAAGGATCATTGGAAAGCAAATGATAGCAAGTCAATATCAGGGTATATATTTATCCTAATTAATGGGACAGTGAGTTGGAAGAGTTCCAAATAGCAGATAGTAGCTGACTCAACTACTGAGCCAGAGTATGTTGCTGCTACTGAAGCCAATAAGGATAATAGTTTTAGGAGACATGAATGGGTCATGCTAGTGAGTCCTAAAATCCTAAAATCCTAATCTTAAATATTCCTGGTCGTAGGAGCATTGAGTCAGGGATCAATGTTCCAGATAGACTGGCACATCCTATGTATGCTCAATAGAGAGGGTGGCAGATCTCACTAGCCACTTATGTGAGATACTAATACAAGGATGTAGGTGCTCATTTGAGAAATGAGTCCACTGAATTGACTCAATAAAAGAGAACATCTAATGGAAGCCCTATACGCATGTCAAAGATAGTTCTCTAAGTGGGAGTTGTGCAAGTGATCCTTAGACCTGAAACCACTATGGAATCTTATGCACATGAACCCATATTTTGGTTCATACCCAGGCATGGCATTAGAACATATACGGGGTGTTCTGGATATGATGGAGTATGTATGAAGGTTGTGAGTAGGTCAATATGGAATCGATCACTCCTAGTAAGAGGAGATTGCATCCTATGTATTCTCAATCCAAGATGACTCAGAAAAGTCTTTTGGCCAAAAGCAGGAAGGAGATTAGAAAGAGTTTCTAATACTTCTTCAATGGAGTCATTATTGGTTAATTGAGAATCGATATGAATATGTGTTTGAGTTTGATATGATTCCATACTCATGAACATATTCAAGGTGCAAGGATGATCGAAGGATTGAATTGCACGGTAATTTACCACTGAAGAGTAGATTTGGTATTTCCATCAAATTCTATATCTTTTGGATAGTCATGATACATTGCTAGACATCAATCTTGATTTGTAGATTTTTGACCAAATTAAAGAGTTTAATTCGATTGCCAATTAGAAATGATTTTAATTATTGAACTCGGGTTAGCTCGATTGGACCAAAATCGATTAGATTGAAATCTAATCAAATTTGGTCAACTTATACCTGGACCTATTATCAGCTAGATGTGGAACTCAATGGGTCACACACATATAGAAATTGGTCAAGAATCCTTTTGAAAAAGGTTGATTGAAATTTTGGATTCAATCAGGGTTCCGGTAAACATGCTAGCACGTGTGGAAACCCTTGTTCCTTTGGAGATCAATTTGGTCCCATCTCTTGCTAATTAGCTAGCCCAATTTTGTAGACATTTGGGTCAAATCATATCACCTAGAAGTAGCTCAAATTGGGGCACCACATCCCATGTTAACAACAATTATGAAGAGTCCAAGTTGTGGTGGACTCTTGGTGCAAAACAGGTTCTGCGTATAAGTGTTGGCGTGGGCAGAAGAAAAAATATTATTTTTTATGGGATTAAAATTATGTGTGGTAGCTCACGTCACCCTCCATCCTCTGGTACACATCTCAAAGCATGAGATATATTTTTTTTTAAATTTTTGAGGAAGAGAAAAAATTGGAAAAAGAAGGATGTCTCGCGCACGCATGCAGAAGCATCGCATCTCTCTGTGATTTGGAGAGTCCTTATCCCTACAAAATTTTTTCAGATTGAAATGAGTTTTGGTGATAACATTCCACTTTAGATAAAATATTTTTGATAATTTTTTTAAAATTTTTTCATACTTATCTAGATGCCAAATGGATGCCATAATTCGATCCTGATGCTTGCACGCATGGTGATCAGCACTCGCATGAAGAGGTGCGAGGATAGCATCCTTCCATGAGAATTTTATCACCATTTTTGATTTGGGAAGGAATGTAAAGACATCCCTTCTTTGGTTGCATGTGCGCAGACCAGGATGCTGATCGACGTATCATAGATAACAGTCCTTCTGCTTGAAGGAACTCTTATCTCTGATAATCAGATCAGATATGCCTTTTGGATAAGGCATGTCCCTCTCTTTTGGCATCCCTTTGGTGGTTATAAATAGGTCGGGGTGCTGGGTATCCGAGGAATCAAAGAGGGGTTTCCAATTGCTCTCCTATTGCTCTCCTTTTTTTCTTACAAGCTATCTTAATTTTAGGACAAGGCTTTGGAATTTAAGACAAAGCTTTATCTGGTCCTAGCAAGGATTGTAAGGGTCCTAAAGAAAAAGAATCAGAAGTCCAGAGGAGGTTCTAAGAGGGTGAGGTCAGGTTCTTGAAGAAACTTGACTGGTACGAGGCTAGTCGAGTTCTAGGGGTTAGAACTCTTGAAGCAAGGTGAAGAAGGAGCGCTGTCTTTGGCTCAATTTCTGTGTGGATCATCATTGGAGGGCGGACACTTGGACACCTTGTAAAAATTGAAATTAGTGCTACAGGTATTCTTCTTATCCTAATTTATATTTATTATGCTTTGATTATTATAGTCAAGAGTTTCTGGGCATTAGGGCTTCCGATACATTGGGTGTTTTGAATGAAAATTTTAAACACCTAACCCTTCCGCTGTGCTACTGGAACATCAATACTTAAAACTGTTCACGATCAAATGATAGGCTGTTAATAAGGGCGACAGCTTCTATCGGGCATAGGTCACTGTAGGCCATATGGATTGATTGTCTTCTTAACCAAAGAGTGTGGAGACACTGGTATGGCATACAGGTGAGATGTAAGGATACATCATCGTTGAACGTGACCAACTCCAGAGTATTTTGCTATCGAGAATGTCTGTGATGGGATATAGGTATAAGTATCCCTTAGACCTAAGATCGCCTCAATGACTTGCAGGCAACTCACTGTGCTTTGGTACTGGACTAACTGAATTTTTAATTTAGTGATGGAAGGCTTTTAGGCACAGTCAAGCACTTGCGAAGTCAGAGTATGATCGATATGGGATTGACCACTCCAAGAGTTGGAGAAGAATGAGTCGCTGTATTTCAATTTAGCAAAATCTTGGCCAGGATAATCCATCAGATGGATTTGATATTTTGAAATACAATATGGACAACCTGATTAGAGTTAACAATGGAACTCTGAGGTGTCCTGTGAGCATTTTGGTCAAGGAGATGAATTATATAGAAACTATATCCGCATGGGTTCTAAGGATGTTGTTCTACACATTCAATCTATCCGGCCATCGGGTACCATTGCTAGATGATCACTTTGATTGGTATAAAAATTTATTCCTATACTATTGACTTAGATTTGGACCTATGAGGTCACACATATTAGAGTTCACAATTCGATCAGATGGTTGATCAATGATTAAGAATCGTTCTAGGGTTAAACGATCAATACGATTGATATTTAACCTAGTGCAAGTGTTACAGGAGGATCGATTAGCAATTTGATTGTTAATTAATTTAATTTAATTAAGCCAATGAGCTGAGATTAAGTCTAATTGAATATAATTTAATTAGATTTAGTTTGGACTTGATTGGATCAAATCCAATTATTTTATTGGATAAGCCAAGTGCAAGGAAAAACTAGTCCTAGTCCAATTAAGATTGGGTCAACCTAATTTCTAATTTGATTATAAAATTAAATTATATTTAAATCTAATTTAATCTGATTAAATTAGATTTTTAATTAGATTAAGACCTATTTTAATTGGATTGATTTGGTTTTGGTTTGATTTGGTTTGAGAAACCAAATTTGAACAAGTCATAGATTGAATCCTAGTAAGACTAGGATTCCACCTTGCGCCACCTTAGCCCCCACACCCACTCTCTCTTATTTTGTGTGATAAAACCTTTTCTCCTAGGCCTTCACACACACCCAAAGCTTTTCACTCTTTCTTTCTTACATGGAATGTGGTTGTGGACTAAGTCAAAGTAGGAATTAGTTTAGATTTCAAATTCTATGAGATAGAATTTTAAGAAACCAAAACTCTTTCCTTATGGCACTGATTTTACCCAGATTTTTTTTGGGATTTTTATGGCTTTTATGGCACATATTGTGCACCTTTTTCTAGTGATCCATGGTTAAAAAAGAAAGAGGGGGCACCCATGAGTTGGGCACCTCTTGTCCTGCCCTATTTGGATTTTCCTTGACTAGGTATTTGACCTAGACAAGGATTCTTTATATCTCATTATTTAAGATGATTTTTTTCTTGAAATTTTTATGAATTATAGAGCATTGAGAGACCTTTGGGACAGATGAAAATCAGAGAGAAAGAGTGTTAGGGCATGGAGATGTAATAGACACAAAACTAAGTGTCTGGGTTAGAGCAAAGAGAAGAAGAAGAGGGTCTTCTTCTAGGATTGTTGAGTTCACCTCTTTTCTTCCTCCATCTATGAGTTTTTTGAGAGTGTCTCACATTTAAAACTCCTTCTCCTACTTCTCATCTTTGAAAGAGTCCAAATCAAGAAGAAAGAGGTATCTGATCGACCATTGAAGAAGGATCAGCATAGTACTAGCATACTGTGCTAATTTCTTGGACCAAAACTTTTGATCGTGATTCGTGGGCTCGTGTGAATGACTCCTAGAGGTTGGACCATGTGCGGCTCACAAAATTATCCTCAAGCCCAGATCAGCAAAGTTAGAACGTCTAACTTGCAAGGTAATAGATCTGATCTATTATATTTTGCATATATTAGATGTAGTATAGAAACATGTTGATATGATCAACATGTAGTTCTTGCTATTTATATTTTAATTTTTGATTTAATGTCATATAATAATCATATAATAAGATCTTAGATCTAGAGATTCTTCGATTTTATAAGATAAATTTTGATTTATTTTAGTCTTCCGCTGCCTGATCTTGAAAAAATTTCAAGATCTAACCCTGAAACCATAGATCTGGTTCCTTCACTTGAATCGTTCATAGAATTAGTTTCAATATATATTCTCAAAATATTGGAAATTAGAGATATGTGTTTAATTTCTAAAGGCTCTCGATTATAGGATCATCATGAGGGCGATGATAGATCCAGATAGACTGACGCACAAATCACTTCTTTCAGAATAGATGAGTCTCTAATCTACTATGTAGAGACACAGGATGATAAGTGCGGGTGGTTGTTAGAGAACAACTAGCACTGAGTATGTCCATATAAGAGATCGCTTGGATTTCTATTCAATCGTCAGTGATTATCTCAATGCTATAGTTGTGTGACAGGTCTTTTGACTTGAGATGGTACTACTATTCACAGTAAGGCTGCTGGAGTTTGATTGACACATAAATATGAGTCTTAATAAGCCTTTATAGTGAATGTTGGTGATAGTTGGTCTACTGTAGGAGTGGGGTGCGCATCAAAATAGGATCTACCAACCTTGATATAGAGGAGTAGTCCTATAAGATTTGAGAGACTAAGTCCAAGAGTCTATGGCCACAGCAGTGTGATTGATGGAAAAGAGTTTCCATAGAATTCACAACTAGACTTGAGCTAATCAATCTATCATATGACTGATGTTAAGGTTTGATGATTTATCCATGACCTGCCATCTAGTTGGGACTTACGATAGAGGGACTAAATCATAGGTTAACTACACCTCGAGATTCATTTCAATTTTACTGGATTGTCACTACATACTACTAGATGTCACTGCTGGATTGTAAGAGCTCACTAGGATTGTTTTGGATCGACAATCCTTGCTGAGTTAAAGTAGAATTATTCCGATCGATTGAAAAAAGTTTCAATGATATAATGATAGAGATCATTGTATATCTTACTATCAGATAGAATTGATCCTATGGGGTCACACAACAAAAAAATTAAGCCTCGAATAAGAAATTGAGCTTATGAAGTGTCAATTGGGTTTAGAAAAACCCATTGGGTTCCTGGTAACTTTGCTAGTACATGGTTGGACCCAATTCTTCTTTCCATTGGGATTACTTATTTGATAAGATAATTTTAACTTAATTACTTACTAATAACCTATATGAATAAGATTTATGAGACTCCAATTGTTGGATGTCTAAGATTATGGATCATATAAATTAATGGTGCAAGTCCCTTATGAATCTCCTTGATAGTTATTATGGGACGCCACTTTGATTTGATCAATTTGGGTGTGTCCATTAATTAGAGAGCCTTTGATTTTCATATGGGGTGTCTCTTAGGTGCAAAAGAGGATGTCTAATTATGGGTGCAAGGGTTCCAATAGTTGGCGCCTAATGGGCTTTCTAATGTAAGTTGGATAACTTAAGTTAATAGGAATCCTAATGTAAGTAGGACTTGTATTATGAGATTGAATAGGATTCAATCCTTATGCTTATTTAAAGGGACCTTCCCTAAGATCTCTTGAGCATCAAAATCAGTAGCCCCTCATACCCAAAGGCTCTCCCCATGCCCTCTCTTCCTCTTCCTTTTTCTTCTCTTAGGTGTTCTATACACCCTTTCTTTGGGACACACATCCCAAGGAGTTCCACACCCAAAGGAGTTTGGGTGCCTCTTTCTTTCTGGTTTCTAGTATCTGGGAGTAGCACATAGCAAGAAGAAACTCTAGAGAAGAGGAGAAGAAGAAGATCAAGAAGAAAGATCAAGTGTTGATCGCGATCCAAGCTTCGTTCAAATTTAGCAGGCTGAATTTTGGAGAATCAAAAATTTAGATTATAGAGGGCTGTTTCAGGCTAATCCTGAGTGGATACTCATAGAGATCAAATACTTGTATAGCTAATAAAGAGCTTCATCTCTTTCAAATCCAGTTTTGAAGAAAGAGATTGTGAAACAGGTATATGATTTGATCACAATCTGAATTTCAGTATATATCAATTTCAGTATATAAAATAGATCCATGTGGTTTTATATTTTTATGTATATAAAATTTAGATTAAAAATATTTTAATCTTATTCTCTACTGTGATATTTAAAAAATAAAAATTTTAAAACACATATGCATGCACCAAATCCAGAATTCCAACAGTGGTATTAGAGCCACGGATTTTTATATGCTGAATTTTGACACACATGTTTTTGAAAAGATTTTAAAATTAATTTTTTCTTTGATACATGAGATGTATAGATAGATCAACTAATCTAAAATTTGATTTTAAGTTTAATATTATAATATATAGATGATATGTAATTGCATGCATAGATCTGAATTTTGATTTAGGAAGAGTTCTAGTCCATGTTCATGTGATACGTAGATGCATGCATAAAACCTAAAATTTTTATATGATCTAAATTTTTATACATATATATAATATATGATTATATTTTTAGATTATAAATTTATTTTTAATCTAATCTATGATTAGTATATGAGATATATGACATCATGCTAAGATCTGAAATTTTGTTTAGATCTAATTGTACATACATATATATGATGTATGTTTGTATGTTAAAATCTAAAAATTATTTTCATATTCTAAAACTTACTTTCATTCAATGAATTTAGATCTGAAATATAATTTTAAAATCTAAAATTTGTGTTTGTGCATGAAGGTTTTTGTCATGAAAAAATCAAAAATTAGATCATGTAATAGGATTACATCTAAGATTTTTGATTTGAGTCATATGGATCTAATTTGATTAAGTAATTGATCAAACTAAGTCAAGTATTAAATTTAGTTAGATCAATTAAGTTAATGATTATACAATTATTGTTGATCAAATCGATTGAGTCCCATATGTAGAATCGATTAACCTAAAGACCTAATTTGGCTCGTTAGTTTGAGCTTGATTCGCTTGAGCTAACCAATTCTAACCAATCAACCTATTGATGTCTAAAGCAAGTTAATGAGACATGGTTATTTAATTGATTTCGTTAGTCGATCTAGCTAATTTATTGGTGTCTTAGGAAGGCAACAGGGGGACCCCCACCGATCTCCACCTACTTGGCCAATTTGAAAGATTGTGTCTTGAATTAGGTTGCTTAGCAATCTGGTTTAGCCCATGCCAGTTAGATCGATCATATGATGACTGATTGGATGAGACCTAAACCCAAACCTCTCCATAAATATTAAGTCTGTAGGTCTTCCACCATTGTAGATATGCAGACGTGTTACCGATGTTGATTGTTCTCGGTTGGTCACAGTGGTTCAGTTGCATTGAGAACACGCAACCACTCTATTAGTAAAGAGTTGCTTCAGGGTAGGGATGGGGTTAGGCCCAATAGCTATTAGGTGAGGGACCCAATGATGGCCTTGTACTTGCTTGTGAATGGTGGGTCGAGCTTAACTAAGAAGTATGGACAATAACTGTTAGGGGAGCCCACATGACTTAGAGACCAAGTGGCTGCAACATGCTTAGTGAAGCATCTGGGCAAAGAGTTGCCTATGCATCGGTGTGCATGCTACAAATAATTGTTAGATGAGGTGCATGTTATTGATGGGACCGCAGCACCCACTAAGAATTCTTTATCGCGTTAGGGTTTTTGTTTCCTTCCAAGAGAGTGGAGGGATCCGAAAAATTAGTGAGAGTCATTATTTGCATCTTGAAGTTTCTAGAAGCAAATAAAATATTAAGTATAAAAGTCTAACTTGAATCTCTACTCTAGCAGTTAAACCATCGTGTCAACCTCAAACCCTCTAGCTCGCATTCTTGAAACCAATATTTGATCGGTAATAATTTTAAAGACTGGCTTAAAAAACTCAAGATTGTCTTGATCTCGAAAAAGTTAAGCCATATTCTAGATCAAGATTCCCTTGTGTTGCCAAACCATCCTATTACTGAGCAGAGAGCTACTTTTGAGAAGTGGACGGATGAAGATAGTCGGGTCAAGTATTGTGTGCTGACGTCCATGTCAAATGAGTTGTAAAGCCAGCACGAGCATATGCCCACTGTCCGGGCTATGATCACTCACTTGCAAGAGTTGTATTGTGAGCAAAGCCATACTGCACGCTTCGAAGTGTCCAAGAGACTCTTCAATCTCAAGATGCGTGAGGGGTAGTCTGTTCATGAGCACAATATGACAGTGATCAAAGACATTGAGGAGCTTGGGAAGCTCAAGCTTGATATGCAAAAAGAATTGTAGATAGATCTAATCTTTCAATCTCTTACTAGTTCATATAATCAATTCATCGTGAATTTTCATATGAACAAACTTGATTACACTATTTCCGAACTTGTCAACATGTTGGTCACAACAAAGGGTACCTTGAAGAGTTCAACGAGCATTATTCTCACTATAGAGTAGACTTTTTCTTTCAAGAGAAAGTCTATTAGAAGGAAGAAGGCTAAATCTGCAAAGAAGCAGAAGAGAGAGAGCAAGCCAAAGAAGAATGGTCCAAAGGCGGTTGAGGCAAAGGAAAAGTATTTCCACTGTCATACTGAAGGCCACTGGAGGAGGAACTGTCCTAAATACCTAGAGAGCCTAAAGACTAAAAAGGGTGACAAACCTTTTGAAGGTATGCTCGTTATTGAATCTAACCTTATGATTTTTTCTACTTCTAGTTGAGTATTAGACTTTGGCTCAAGTACTCATATATGCACCTCTATGTAGGGTCTGATAGAAAGTAGAAGATTGAGAGAAGGTGACATGATTTTTCGGATCGGTAATGGAGCAAAGGTTGCTGCAGAGGTTGATAGCACTTACCCTCTTCGATTATCGTCTGTTGTTAGATTAGATTTGAAAGACTGTTATTATATTTCTGTAACTAGTCGAAATTTAATTCTTGTGTCTATGCTAGCACAGGAAGATTTTGAAATTTATTTCAATAAAAACTTTTATTTCATTTATTTATGAAATAAATTAATTGCACGGGGTCTTTTAATTGACAGTCTTTATCACTTGCATGTTGATACGAATATAAACCTAAACGAGCAAATAGTGAGTGCCGTAGATCAAAAGAGATCCAAAGATGAAATTAACCAAAAGTACTTGTGGCACCATAGACTAGGCCATATTGGAGAGGATAGGATAAACAGACTGGAGAAGGACGAGATCCTTGGCTCTCTTAATCCAAAGCCATATCCAGCTTGCGAATCCTATCTTCGAGGAAAGATGGCCAAGTTGCCCTTTGAGGATATGGAGAAAGGGCCACAGAGCTACTTGCCCTGGTACACACCGACATGTGTGGGCCATTTGATGTACAGGCTAGGGGTGGTTACACCTACTTCATTACCTTTATCGATGATTTATCTAGATACGGGTATGTGTATCTAATGAAATACAAGTCTGAGGCCTTTGAAAAGTTCAAAAAATTTATACATGAAGTAGAGAAGCAGACGGATAAACTCGTTAAGGTTCTTCGATCTAATCGAGGAGGTGAATACCTTAATCAGAAATTTTTGGGATATCTTAAGGACAACTATATAGTCTCTCAGTGGACCCCTCCTAGAATACCTCAGCTCAACAGGATATCCAAAAAGAGAAACAGGACCATATTGGATATGGTCAGGTCCATGATGAGCTTCATGATCTACCCTTATTTCTTTGGGGATATGCCTTGTTAATTGCCATTCACTTGTTGAATAGAGTTCCTTCAAAGTCTATTCCTACCACACCATATGAGATATGGTTCAGTAAGAAGTCGAGTCTGGATTATCTTAAGACTTGAAAACGTCCGGTCTTTGTCAAGACACAGATGGCAAAAAAATTGGAGGATAGATCTATTATAGCTCACTTTATAGGGTACCCAAAAGAATCTATGGGATACTACTTCTACTTTCATAAGATCACAATGTGATTGTGAGTCAAAATATCGTATTTCTGGAAAAATAGCTTATCCAGGATGGCGGTAGTGGGAGGTTAGTGGAACTCGAAGAGAAGATCTCTGAAGAGTCTAGAGCTATAGATCTTCAGAAACCCGTAGTCTATGAGCTAATAGTTGATGTTCCTTTGCCACCTCGTAGATCTAGCAGGGTCTTCCAACCTCCTGAAAGGTATATGGGTATGCTTACGAAGGAAGTAAAAAAAATATTCTTTATGGGAGATAGAGATCATGGTGATGATCCCAATACCTTTGACGAGGTGATGTCTGACATCGATTCTGAGAAATGATTAGATGCTATGAAGTTAGAAATTGACTCAATGCACTCGAATCAAGTCTGAACTTTAGTAGATCTACTTGAAGGTATGGTACCTATTGGATGCAAATGGATCTACAAAAGGAAGATAGGTGCCGATGGTAAGATAGAGACCTATAAAGCGAGGCTTGTAGCTAAAGGTTATAGTCAGTGCGAAGGCATTGACTATCAAAAAATTTTCTCATCCGTAGCTATGTTGAAATTCATTCATACTTTGCTTGCTATTGCAGCTTACTATGATTATGAAATCTGACAGATGGATGTCAAAACTACCTTCCTGAATGGATATCTTGAGGAAGATATCTATATGAAGTAGCCTATGGGTTTCATATCTGGTGATGGTGATCACAGAGTCTGCAAATTGCAAAGGTCCATATACGGATTAAAGCAGGCTTCTTGGAGTTGGAACCATCATTTTGATGAGGCAATCAAATCATTTGATTTCATCAACAATGAAGAGGAACCTTGTGTATACAAGAGAGTCAGTGGGAGTGCAATCACCTTCCTCGTACTGTACGTGGATGATATTCTCCTCATTAGGAATGATATTCCCATGCTGACCATGGTCAAAAGATGGTTGTCCAAGAAATTCTTCATAAAAGACATAGGGGAAGCATCTTATATTCTCGAAATAAAAGTTTATAGGGATAGATCTAAACGGATGCTTGGCCTGTCACAAAAGCTGTACATAGAGAAGGTGTTGAAGAGGTTTAGTATAAAAAATTCTAAGAGAGGTCTTTCACCTCTTAGGCATGGTAATCATCTCTCCAAGATGATGTGTTTGACCACATCTGAGGTGATTCAACGCATGAGTAGGATTCCTTATGCTTCGATAATAGGAAGCCTCATGTATGCCATGCTATGTACTCAACCTGATATTGCCCTTACTATGAGTGTCACAAGCAGGTATCAGTCGAATCTAGACGAGGAGCACTGGATAGCTGTGAAGAACATCCTTAAGTACTTAAGAAGGACTAAAGTTCTATTCTTGATCTTTGGAGGTGATTCTAAGTTGTGATTCGATGGTGTATTCTTGTTCGATTTACTAGAAGGGTTCTAAGTAATCAATCAATGGAGACTGAGTGTGCTATAGATGTGTAGGATGAATTTTGATTTTAATATTAGTTGTAGAACTGGATGTCATGCCATAACACAGTACTGCAAAGACAATGGCACCATAGCCCTTGCTAAGGAACCAAGGTCTCACCAGAAGTCCAAACACATAGAGCATCGATATACGCAACTACCTCATATCGAGGTGCGAAGAGTAGACTCCACAAAAAATATGGTAGACCTACTGACTAAACAGTTGAGCCAACCCAAAAATGGAAGTCCATCTTGAAAAGATGGGACTTAGATTTGTGGCCAATTGGCTTTAGTCCAAGTGCGAGATTGTTAGATGTATGTCCTAGAAGCCAATATGGCTGACACATTGTAATATATCTAGGATATAATTTTATACTTAATATATTGATATGATCAATAAAAGGAGTAAGTTTTTTTGCATTCAAGTGTAATGTGCCCTTGAATCGTCTTTGCAATTAGTTTCGATACATATTCTCAAAGTGTTGAAAATTAGAGATATGTATTAATTTCTAAAGGCTCTGGATCATAGGATCATCATGAGAGTAATGATAGATCCAGATAGACTGGCACACAAATTGCTACCTTCAAGATAGATGGGTCTCTAATCTACTGTGTAGAGACATAGGACGACAAATATGGGTGGTTGTTAGAGAACAACTGGCACTGAGCATTATCATACGAGATATCACTTGGATTTTTATTCAATCGTTAATGATTGTCTCGATGCTATAGTTGTGTGACTGATCTTTTGATTTGAGATGGTACTGCTACTCGCAGTGAGGCTGCTAGAGTTTGATTGACACATAAATATGGGTCTCAATGAGCCCTTATAGTGGATGTTGGCGATAATTGGTCTACTATAGGAGTGGAGTGCGCATCAAGATAGGATCTATCGATCTTGATAGAGAGGAGTAGTCCTATGGAATTTGAGAGGTTAAGTCCAAGAGTTTGTGTCCATAGCAGTGTGATTGATGGAAAAGAGTTTCTATAGAAGTCACAACTGGGTTTGAGCTAATCAATCTATCATATGACTGATGTTGAGGTTTGATGATTTATTCATGACCTACCATCTAGTTGAGACTCACGATAGAGGGACTAAATCATACATTAACTACATCTAGAGATTCATTTCAGTTCTACTAGATTGTCACTACATACTGTTAGGTATCACTACTAGATTGTGAGAGCTCATTAGGATTGTTTCGGATCAACAATCCTTGTTGAGTTAGAGTGAAATTATTCCGACCCATTGAAAAGTATTTCAGTGATATAATGATAGAGATCATTGTATATCTCACTACCAGATAGAATTGAACCTATGGAGTCACACAACAAAGAGATTAGGCCTGAAATAATAAATTGAGCTTACAAAGTGTCAATTGGATTTAGAGAAATTCATTGGATTCATGGTAACCTTGCTAGCAAATGGTTGGATCCAATTCTTCTTTACGTTGAGATTACTTATTTGATAAGATAATTTTAACTTTATTACCTGCTAATAACCTACATGAATAAGATTCATGAGACTTCAATTGTTGAGTATCTAAGGTTATGGATCATATAAATTAAGGGTACAAGTCCCTTATGAATCTCCTTGATAGTTATTATGGGGTGCCACTTTGATTTGATCAATTTGGGCGTGTCCATTAATTAGAGGACCTTTGATTTTCATATCAGGTGTCTCTTGGGTGCAAAAGAAGGTGTCTAATTATGGGTGCAAGGGCTCCAATAGTTGGCACCTAATGGGCTTCCTAATGTAAGTTGGATAACTTAAGTTAATAGGAATCCTAATGCAAGTAGGACTTGTATTATGAGATTGAATAGGATTCAATCCTTATGCCTATTTAAAGGGACCTCCTCTAAGATCCCTAGAGCATCAGAACTAGTAGCCCGTCACACCCAAAGGCTCTCCCCATGCCCTCTCTTCCTCTCCCTTTCTCTTCTCTTAGGTGTTCTATGCACCCCTTTTTTAGGACGCACGTCCCAAGAAGTTCCATGCCCAAAGGAGTTTGGGTGCCTCTTTTTTATTGGTTTCTAGAATCTGGTACCAACACAAAGTAAGGAGCAACTCTAGAGAAGAGGAGAAGAAGAAGATCAAGAAGAAAGATCAAGTGTTGATCGCGATCCAGGCTTCGTTCAGATTCAGCAGGCTGAATTTTAGAGAATCAAAATTCATATTATAGAGGGCTATTCCAAACTAATTTTGAGTGGATATTCATAGAGGTCAGATACTTATACAGCTAACAGAGAGCTTTGTCTCTTTCATATCCAATTTTGAAGAAAGAGATTGCGAAACAGGTATGTAATTTGATCACAATCTGAATTTCAGCATATATCAATTTTGGCATATGAAATAGATCCATGTGATTTTATATTTTTATATATGTAAAATTTAGATTAAAAGTATTTTAATCTTATTCTCCACTATGGTGTTTAGAAAAAAAAGTTTGAAACACATATGCATGCACCAAACCCAGAATTTCAACAGAAACTCCAGTTCAAAATCATGTGCTGAAGATGATTGATTTGATCACCAGATTAGGTCAATTAGGATTCATCATGGATGTAGAACTCAGTCAAGATCTAATCCTCCAATCTCTCCCAGAATCCTTGTCCCAGTTTGTGGTAAATTATCACATGAACAAACTAGATATTTTTCTACCAGAGCTATTAAATATGTTAAAAATAGTTAAAAATCATATAAAGGGAGAGAAAGGTCCACTTCTTATGGTGGACAAAAATAAATATGGCAGAAAGGGTTCAAAGAAAGAAAAGAAATTAAACCCTAAAAGAAGCGCCTTCAAAAAGAAGAAGGCAAAGTATGTCCCTACAGATATGACATGTTATCACTATGACAAGATGAGACATTGGAAAGGAAATTGCAAGAGTTTTCTTGCAAAGATGAAAGAAAATGTAGGTGTGGCGCACAAAGGTATGTATATGATACATACTATATTTTTATTAAGTTCTTCAGCAAGTAATTCATGGGGATTGGATACCGCATGTGGTTCTCATATTTGTAATTCATTGTAGGGGTTACAGAGAATCAAAAGGCTAAAGAAAAATGAGTTCAAACTTTTCGATGCTAGTGGAGAATCAATCTCTGCTGAAGCTATGGGAACTTACCTACTGGAGCTACCGTCAGAAAAAATTCTAGAATTAGAAAAATATTATTACATGCCAAAGATTATGAGAAATATCATATCTATACCTCTCTTGATACAATGTGGATATGAAATAAAATTTATGAGCAGTGGTTGCTCTATGTTTCATACAAATAAATTTTTTCGCAATGGATATTTTGATAATGATCTTCTAATTCTATTACTTAATGAAAATATTTTTTATATTCATAAAAATATAAAAAAAAAGAGAGAAGACATAAATATGTCATTTCTCTGGCATTGCCGTCTTGGTCATATAGGTGAGTCGAGGATAAGTAAGTTATATAAAAAGAAATTCTTTGAACCATATGATTTTGAATCATATAGAATTTGTGAATTTTGTCTCATGAGAAAAATGATCAAGACTCCATTCTCTGAACATGACGAAAGGGCAAATGAGTTATTAGCCTTAGTACATTTAGATATATGTGGGCCCATGATGACTTTAGTCAGAGGAGGATATTTCTATTTTATAACTTTTACATATGACTTATCAAGATATGGATATGTGTATCTCATGAAACATAAATCCGAAGCATTTGATAAGTTTAAGGAATATCAAAAGATGGTTGAAAACCAAATAGAAAAAGATATTAAAGTCCTTCGATCTGATCAAGGTGACGAATATTTATCCAGTGAATTTCTTGATCATCTTAAAGGACAAAAAATTCTCTTTGAATGGACACCTCTGAAGTGAAATTTGATTGCAGGGGTAAAATGGTAATTTTAAAACATTCAAAATCACTATTTTACAGCCGAAATTATTAATTAATCTAATTAATTAATATGTGTTCATCCTACACTAGGATCTAAATATGATATATAGCATGCATGTATTTAAATTTAAAATTCAAATTTGAATAGTAAATAATTTACTGTTATGTGTTCAGAACACAATACCTTTGTGCGGGTAGTCAATCGCCGCAATCTGATCACCGTCGAGAGGGTCTAATTATCACAATGCAGCCATACAGCATGTCTGGCCTCTGTGGATCATCCACACGAAGCTCCCGATCTGATCAGCTCCTCAAGAGTGCTAGCTCATTGTAGAGCCCTTTCGACGGTTGATGCTGATCGAACTTCTTCGATCGATATTTATTGATTCTTTGGATGCTCTGGATCATCAGAAAACATGCTTGAGAGGTTGATGATGCTCTCCCTTGAATTTGGTGGGCTCACGACACTCGTAGCTCACTTTCTCACTTCCCGAACACCAGGCTGAAACCCTAGGGTGCTCACAGAAGACCCTGCACCCACTCTCTTTCTTTCTTTCCTCTCGAAATGTTTTGAACTTTTCAAAAATATGCAGAAACCTTCCTCATGCCCTCTTTTCTTTTTCAGATCACATTATGCACACGCCCCACCTTTCTCCTCTTTTTAAAATAATGCAAGACGTGTCTTATCCGCGTGAGAGGATAAAGATAAGTGGTTGCACATTTGAATTCAAATCGAATTTGAATTCAAATGCAAACCAACTCATCCCTATCCACTTGGGTATGAGAAGAGAAGGGATGTGGCTTCTTTATGCATGGAAAGATTTCACGAGAAACTCTTTCTGATGTATGATAAGTGGCACACAAGATGGATAAGCAAGAAGGCGCAAGGGATAAGTTATCCATTCAAATTCAAACACCCTTTGAATTTGAATGGCTAACAAATCAAGTTTATCCAAAAATTGGTGCACAAGAGTGGGCGTGAGATGCCTTCTGTGTGGGAGAAAATTTATGAGAAACTCTTTCTCGTGAATTCAAATGGGCGCTGAAGAAGTGAGGTGGCGCAGGGATAAATATCAAGGTGGTTTGAACCTAATTAAGCCAACCTAATCAAAATAAGTTAAGCACAATTAGACTAAATTAAACCCAACATAATTAGGCTTAATTAGGCTCAATAAAATTCTAATCAAATCAGGAATTGACTAAGCCCAACCCCTAATCAAATCAAGGACCAAACCACTTCGACGGTTAGGTCAACACTTAACCAAATCGGGTCAAACCCCACTGAATCCAATTCAATTAGACTTGATCCAAAAATAATTACTCAATCAAATTGAGTTAATTAGTGATCAAATTACTAATTAAATCTCTCATAAATACTGAGACCAAATTCGATGGGCAATCGGGCATCAGAATTCATCGATATGAAACCCTGATCGAAAAGTTCCAAACTAGTGGGACTTTTGACCCCGATACCCAAAATGTGTGGAACTCATGATTAGAGAATTCTGATTCTTGATCACAGAGTTTTAGACACGTAGGACTCATAGTCCATGAGCATTAGGACTCTTCATCAGCCATCAGATCAGATAGGAACCTCTAATGTGTGTGACCCCACAGGTTCGAACCTAAGCCGGTAGCACAGGAACCAATTCCTGTACTAATCGAAGTGACCATCTAGCAAAGGTACCTGACATCCAGATAGGTCAAATAGTTATAATTGCAACACTCAGAACCTACGTGAATATGGTTATTGTATAATTCATCCGTTTTGACCTCTGTGTTTAGGACGACTCAGGGTTAAACTATCAACTCTGATTAGATCATCCAAATCGTGCTCAACTCAAACAGTCCTGTGACTCCTCACTAGGACTACCCTGGCCAAGGTTTTGCTAAATTGAAATATGACTGTACACAGCTCCTGAATTGGAGTGGTCAATCCCATCTTGACACACGCACCGACAAGTCAAGTACTTGACTACACCCAGCAGCCTTTCGTCACTGAATTAGAAATTCAGGTAGTCCAGTGCCTAAGTGCAGTGAGTTGCTTGCAAGTCATCATGGCGATCTTAGGTCAGAGGAACATTTATAACCTTATCCTATCAGAGTAATTCTTGACAGCAAAAATAGCTCCGGAGTCGATCACATTCAGTGCAGATGTACCCTTACATCTCACCTGTATGCTATACCAGTGTCTCCACACTCCTTGGTTAAGAGGACAACTAACCCATATGGCACACAATGACCTATGCTTGAGAAACGTTATTGTCCTTAGTAACAACGTATCATTTGGTCATGAATAGGTTTAAGGACAAAATGACAAATCCTCTTTTGTCGAGTCTAAATAGTCCTAAGGACTTCACCACAGCACAGGAGTTTATTAGAAGATGAAACAATTTATGATGAAAATATCAAAATAACTTTTGTTTATTTATAATTTATATACTAATACAAGAATTAGCACAACCGTCAACAGACTGATGATTGACTTTGGGATACTATTCCTAACAATCTCCCACTTGGCCTAAAGCCAATCAGAGTAGTATCTAATACCCATCTTTGACTTGAAGTCATCGAACTCCTTCACCGCAATGGCTTTAGTGAATGGGTCGGCCAGGTTCTCCTTCCCATCGATCTTCTGAAGGTCGACGTCACCTCGATCCATGATTTTCTAGATGAGATGGTAACGATGCAGAATATGCTTCGTCCGCTGGTGTGCCTTTAGTTCCTTCGCCTGACCAATGGCTCCAGAGCTGTCACAGTAGAGCAGAATTGGACCAACAAGGGAGGGTGCTACTCCAAGCTCGATGATAAATTTTTTTAGCCACACTGCTTCTTTGGCAGCATCTGATGTAGTGACATACTCTGCCTCGCAAACTGAATCAGCCACTGTGTGCTGCTTGAAACTTTTCCAGCAGACAGCCCCACCATTAAGGGTAAAAATAAATCCCAACACACTCTTGCTGTCATCATGATCAGACTGGAAATTAGAGTCTGTAAACCCTATAAGTCTCAAGTCTGATTCATCATAAACAAGCCACTGGTTTTTAGTATTTCTTAAATACTTCAGGATGGTTTTAACAACCTTCCAGTGATTCTCCCCTGGATTAGATTGATATCTACTCACTACCCCTAGTGAGTATGCCACATCTGGTCATGTACATGTCATGGCGTACATGATGGATCCCACTGTCGAAGCATATGGAATTCTACCCATACGCTCTCTCTCTTAAGGTGTTGTCAGACAATCCCTCATCCGAGCATTGAAAATGGAACAACTGTTTTATGCCATTCAATGTCGTCAGGCATGCCAAAGGAGTCGTTCAACATTTAAAGTATCTCCTGCGGCTGGGCATTCTCGAACCTGCAGCTAAACTCATCATTCATTGCC
Source organism: Elaeis guineensis (assembly GCF_000442705.2). NCBI lineage: Eukaryota > Viridiplantae > Streptophyta > Magnoliopsida > Arecales > Arecaceae > Elaeis > Elaeis guineensis. The sequence continues at coordinate 58,853,660 of NC_025993.2, forward strand.
GCCAGCATTATGCATCGAATGGTGGTGCGGTCGTTAAGCCACTTCTGGTAAGTGTCTCAGACCGTCCCTCTAGCATTCGGGGCTGGCTCCTCAGGTGCCGGATCCGTTACTACATAAAGGATCCACTCATGCTCAAGGATGATTTTTAATTTTCGATACTAGCTATCAAAATTAGGTCCCATGAGCTTGTCATTATCTAATAATGATCGAAGCGACAGGGTAGTGGCCATAGCTGCATAAAGAAAAATCAGACCTCTGTTAGTATATAAATTATTAACACTAAAGACTTGGACTTTAGTCTAAAGTTTCTCTCAATATTTTTATGAACTGGCAGCCTCAACCTCCAATTCGAATAATTATTTTAATTCCTTAGTGGGTACTAGAATCTACACAGACTATACACGAGCCCAACTTTGGTTGGTCAACCCATGTGCATCTATGGGTAGGTTCATAACCAGTTATTTCTTTAAACAACTTCTAGTAATTAATTTTGCCCCAGAACCTAATCAGTAGGCTTTGGCCTCTATTGAAAAGATCTGGTTAGGTCCAACCATTAACATGACTTGATTTGGTGAATCGAACCAATAAATGATCAGGCCCGACTTTGGCCGACCAACCTGACCACCATCAGAAAGACTCAACCAAATTATCATACTATGAATGATAATTCCATTAGTCAATAAGCACCAGACCTTTGGGCCTCCAGTGATTATTAAACTAATGGACTCATTATCACTCACTTAATGAGAGGCAATGACTTAGTTATCCCTATAACTTAATTATTTTAGGGATCTAATAATTTTTGAGGATTTTATTAAGTGAAGGAAGAGAAAAAATTAACCAGCCAATTTCAATCCTCCCACTGACTTCATCAAGTCAGATTAAAAAGGATTTAATTAAAGCCGATATTAGGAGCACCTAAATTAGTCACACTGATTTACCTAATGACATGGGTGAGACCTAATCACCAAGTGATCTAATCAAAACCTAACTCACCAGGTTGGCCAGGTAAGTGAGATCAGTGGTGGGGATATGCCGTTAACTCGTCAGAGATCGAATCAATGCGAGTAGCTCCCACTTAAGAACCATTGGTCAAACTGCCGAACTTACCTTGACACCAACCGGTTCATTAGTTTTAATTTGATCAACTTAGTAAATAGGGTTCCACCGCGTAGCCATGAATTAAGTCCATCTTGGTTTAGTTAAAGACATGGACCCATTCAACTACAACTATTGGAGTTGAGTCTAGAGTGTCCTTGACCTAATCTAATTCAATTTTTGATTAGATTTGATCAATTACTCTAATTTAGTCCATTGTTTAGTTAACCTTAGATCTAATCCAATTATGGACTTAATCCATCTAATCCATTGACCCACAAGTTTATGCAATTATCTTAGGTCTTAATTCACAATTCTAGACCAACTTGACAACACTTAATTCCTTTAATTAAGTATTTGGGCTAATGGGTCAGGGTTTGGCATTTCGAAAATAATTTTCAAATTTGAAAGGTTTTATTTTTTGTTCACTAAATATGTTGACTCATTTCATAAATAGATCAACACATTTCATAAATAGCAATCCTATTGCTAATTACTTAATAGAAAATAACTCAATCAAAATAAATCATGAATATTTCTTTAGATCTAATCTAACACATTCATGATAAATTTTACAATTGAATCTTTACAATTAAGTTCTTTTGCTGCTTCATCTGTATGAGATATAATTGCAGCGGCACCCCTACCGCCATAGGAGAACCCCATCGAATGGGAGGAGAGGACCTTTAAACCCTACTTTTCGTCTATGACCGGACGACCATGGCAACCAACCCAATTAGATTACTTGCTACTTCGATCAAGTATATCTACATATACCAATTTCAAAATTTAAATTTCAAATTTCAAATTTTAAATTTTGAATTTCAAATTTCAAACAAATTTCAAATTTCAAATTTTTGAATTTCAAATTTTGAATTTTAAATTCTAAATTTCAAATTTGAAATTTCAACCAAATTTCAAATTTCAAATTTCAAATTTTGAATTTCAAATTTTTGAATTTTGAATTTCGAACAACTTTCAAAATTCAAATTTTAAATTTTAAATTTTAAATTTTAAATTTAAACTTTTAGATTACAACTTAATCTACACATGCAAATATATATATCATATCTTAGAACCCGCTCTGATATCATTTGAAGTGAAATTTGAGTGCAGGGGTAAAATGATAATTTTAAAACTTTTCAAAATTACTATTTTACAGTGAAAATTTTTAATTAATTTAATTAATTAACATGTGTTTATGCTATACTATAATCTAAATATGATATATAGCATGCATGCATTTAAATTTAAAATTCAAATTTGAACAGTAAACAATTTACTGTTATGTGTTCAGAACACAATACCTTTGTGCGGATAGTCGATCGCCATAATTTGATCACCATCAGGAGGGTCTGATCATCACAATGCAGCCACATAGCATGTCTGGCCTCTGCGGATCATCCACATGAAGCTCCCGGTCTGATCAGCTCCTCACGAGTGCTAGCTCGTTGTAGAGTCCTTTCGACGGCCGATGCTGATCGAACTCCTTCAATCGATATCTATCAATTCTTTGGATGCTTTAGATCATTAGTAAATATGCTTGAGAGGTTGATGGTGCTCTCCCTTAAATTTGGTGGGCTCACGACACTCGTAGCTCACTTTCTCACTTCCCGAACCCCAGGCTGAAACCCTAGGGTGCTCACAGAAGATCCTACGCCCACTCTCTTTCTTTCTTTCCTCTCGGAACGTTTTGAACTTTTAAAAAATATGTAGAAACCTTCCTCACACTCTCTTTTCTTTTTTAGATCAGATTGTGCACACACCCCACCTTTCTCCTCTTTTTAAAATAATGCAAGACGTGTCTTATCCGCATGAGAGGATAAAGATAAGTGGTTGCACATTTGAATTCAGATCGAATTTGAATTCAAATGCAAACCAACACATCCCTATCCACTTGGGTGTGAGAAGAGAAGGGGTGTGGCTTCTTTGTGCATGGAAATATTTCATGAGAAACTCTTTCTTGTGTATGATAAGTGGCGCACAAGATGGATAAGCAAGAAGGCGCAAGGGATAAGTTATCCATTCAAATTCAAACACCCTTTGAATTTGAATGGCTAACAAATCAAGTTTATCCAAAAATTGGCACACAAGAGTTCTCTGATCACGAGTTCATTAGTTTTAATTTGATCAACTTAGTAAATAGGGTTCCACTGCGTAGCCATGAATTAAGTCCATCTTGGTCTAGTTAAAGACATGGACCCATTCAACTACAACTATTGGAGTTGAGTCTAGAGTGTCCTTGACCTAATCTAATTCAATTTTTGATTAGATTTGATCAATTACTCTAATTTAGTCCATTATTTAGTTAACCTTAGGTCTAACCCAATTATGGACCTAATCCATCTAACCCATTGACCCATAAGTTTATGCAATTATCTTAGGTCTTAATTCACAATTCTAGACCAACTTGACAACACTTAATTCTTTTAATTAAGTATTTGGACTGATGGGTCAGGATTTGGCATTTGAAAAATAATTTTTAAATTTGAAAGGTTTTATTTTTTGTTCACCAAATATGTTGACTCATTTCACAAATAGATCAGCATATTTTATAAATAGCAATCCTATTGCTAATTACTTAACAAGAAATAACTCAATCAAAATAAATCATGAATATTTCTTTAGATCGAATCTAACACATTCACGATAAATTTTATAATTGAACCTTTACAATTAAGTCCTTTCGCTGCTTCATCTGCATGGGATATAATTGCTGCGGCACCCCTACCGCCATAGGAGAACCCCATCGAATGGGAGGAGAGGGCCTTTAAACCCTACTTTTCTCCTATGATCGGACGACCATGGCAACCAACCCAATTAGGTTACTTGCTACTTGGATCAAGTATATCTACATATACCAATTTCAAAATTTAAATTTCAAATTTCAAATTTTAAATTTTGAATTTCAAATTTCAAACAAATTTCAAATTTTAAATTTTAAATTTTTGAATTTTAAAATTTGAATTTTAAATTTTGAATTTCAAATTTGAAATTTCAACCAAATTTCAAATTTTAAATTTCAAATTTTAAATTTTAAATTTTTAAATTTTGAATTTCAAATTTCAAAATTCAAATTTTAAGTTTTGAATTTCAAATTTTTGAATTTTAAATTTCGAACAACTTTCAAAATTCAAATTTTAAATTTTAAATTTTAAATTTTAAATTTAAACTTTTAGATTACAACTTAAAATACACATGCAAATATATATATCATATCTTAGAACTCGCTCTGATATCATTTGAAGTAAAATTTGAGTGTAGGGGTAAAATGGTAATTTTAAAACTTTTAAAAATCATTATTTTATGGTAAAAATTATTAATTAATCTAATTAATTAACATATATTTATGCTATACTAAGATTTAAATATGATATATAGCAGCGTGTATTTAAATTTGAATTTCCAATTTGAACAGTACATAATTTACTGTTATGTGTTCAGAACACAATACCTTTATGCGGGTAGTCGATCGCCGTAATCTGATCACCGTCAGAAGGGTCTGATCATTACAATACAGTCACACAGTATGTCTGACCTCTGTTGATCATCCACATGAAGCTTTCGGTCTGATCAGCTCCTCACGAGTGCTAGCTCATTATAGAGTCCTTTCGATGGTCGATGCTGATCGAACTCCTTTGATCGATGTTTGCTGATTCTTCAAATGCTCTGGATCATCAGCAAATGTGCTTGAGAGGTTGATGATGCTCTCCCTTGAATTTGGTGGGCTCACAACACTCGTAGCTCACTTTCTCACTTCCCGAACCCCAGGCTGAAACCCTAGGGTGCTCACAGAAGACCCTGCACCCACTCTCTTTCTTTCTTTCCTCGCGGAATGTTTTGAACTTTTCAAAAATATGTAGAAACCTTCCTCACTTCCTCTTTTCTTTTTTAGATCAGATTGTGCACACACCCCACCTTTCTCCTCTTTTTAAAACAACGCAAGATGTGTCTTATCCGCGTGAGAGGATAAAGATAAGTGGTTGCACATTTGAATTCAAATCGAATTTGAATTCAAATGCAAACCAACTCATCCCTATCCACTTGGGCATGAGAAGAGAAGGGGCATGGCTTCTTTGTGCATGGAAAGATTTCATGAGAAACTCTTTCACGTGTATGATAAGTGGCGCACAAGATGGATAAGCAAGAAGGTGCAAGGGATAAGTTATCCATTCAAATTCAAACATGCTTTGAATTTGAATGGCTAACAAATCAAGTTTATCCAAAAATTGACGCACAAGAGTGGGCGTGAGATGCCTTCTATGTGGGAGAAAATTCATGAGAAACTCTTTCTCGTGAATTCAAATGGGCACTGAAGAAGTGAGGTGGCACAGGGATAAATATCAAGGTGGTTTGAGCCTAATTGAGCCAACCTAATCAAAATAGGTTAAGCACAATTAGACTAAATTAAGCCCAACTTAATTAGGCTTAATTAGGCTCAATAAAATCCTATTCAAATAAGAAATTTATTATGCCCAACCCCTGATCAAATCAGGGACCAAACCACTTCGACGATTAGGTCAACACTTAACCTAATCGGGTCAAACCCACTGAATCCAATTCAATTGGACTTGATCCAAAAATAATTATCAATCAAATTGAGTTAATTAGTGATCAAATCACTAATTAAACCTCTCATAAATATTGAGTCCAAATTTGATGGACAATCGGGCATCAGAATTCATCGATATAAAACCCTAATCGAAAAGTCCTAAACTAGTGAGACTTTTGACCCCGGTACCCAAAATATGTGAAACTCATGATCAGAGAATTCTGATTCTCGATCATAGAGTCCCAGACATGTAGGACTCATAGTCCACAGCATTAGAACTCTTCATCAGCCATCAGATCAGATAGAAACCTCTAATGTGTGTGACCCCACAGGTTCGAACCTAAGCTGGTAGCACAGGAACCAATTCCCGTACTAATCGAAGTGACCATCTAGCAATGGTACCCGATATCTGGATAGATCGAATAGTCGCAATCGCAACACTCAAAACCTACGTGAATATGGTTACTATATAATTCATCTGTTTTGACCCCTGTGTTTAGGAAGACTCAGGGTTAAATTGTCAACCCTGATTAGATCATCTGAATCGTGCTCAACTCAAACAGTCCTATGACTCTTCACTAGGACTACCCTGGCCAAGATTTTACTAAATTAAAATATGACTGTACACAGCTCTTGAACTGGAGTGGTCAATCCCATCTTGACACACGCACCGACAAGTCAAGTACTTGACTACACCCAGCAGCCTTCCGTCACTGAATTAGAAATTCAGGTAGTCCAGTGCCTAAGTACAGTGAGTTACTTACAAGTCACCGTGACGGTCTCAGGTCAGAGAGACATTTATACCCATATCCCATCAGATTAATTCTTGACAGCAGAAATAGCTCTGGAGTCGGTCATGTTCAGTACAGATGTACCCTTACATCTCATCTGTATGCCATACCAGTGTCTCCACACTCCTTGGTTAAGAGGACAACCAACCCATATGGCACACAATGACCTATGCTTGATAAACGTTATTGTCCTTAGTAACAACATATCATTTGGTCGCGAACAGGTTTAAGGACTAAATGACAAATCCTCCTTTGTCGAGTCTAAATAGTCCTAAGGACTTTACCACAGTACAGGAGTTCATTAGAAGATGAAACAATTTGTGATGAAAATGTAGGAACCAGATCTAGGGTTTCAGGGTTAGATCTTGAAATTTTTTCAAGATCATACAGTGGAAGACTAAAATAAATCAAAATTTATTTTCTAAAACAAAGAATCCCTAGATCTAAGATCCTATTACATGATTATTACATAGCATTAAATCAGAAATTAAAATATATAAATATAGCATGAACTACATGTTGATCATATCAACATGTTTCTATACTACATCTAATGTATGTATTAAACAATAGATCAGATCTATTACCTTGCAAGTTAGACATTCTAACCTTGCTGATCCAGGCTTAAGGATGATGTTGCAAGCCGCACATGCATCCGGCCTCTAGGAGTCGTCCACACGAGCTCACGAATCTCGATCAGAAGTCCTGCTTCAGGAAATCAGCACAGTATGCTAGTACTGCGCTGATCCTTCTTTGATGGTTGATCAGGTGCCTCCTTCTTCTTGATTTGGACTCTTCCAAAGATGGAAAGTAGAAGGAAGAGTTTCAGATCTGAGACACTCTCAGGAAACTCAAGATGGAGGGAGGAAAGATATGAAAACAAACAACCCTAGAAGAAGACCCTCTTCTTCTTCTCATTTTTCTCTCTAGACACCCTAATTTGTGTCTTTTATATCTCCACGATCCAAAGGTCTTTCTCTTTGATTTTTGGATAGATCAAATGACACTCAAATATCTATCTTTTCCAAAAATTTTGTGGAGAAACTCATTTTATACAGAGAGATATGATAGAGTCCTTGTCTAGGTCAAATACCTAGTCAAGGTTTATCCAATCATGGCAAGTTAAGGGGCACTCAACTCTTGAGCACCTCCTCCATATTTTCATACATGGATTACTAAAAAAGGGTGCACAATGTGTACCCTAAAAGCCACAAAAATTCCAAAAAAAATTTGGATAAATTCGGTGCAAAATTGAAAGAGTTTTGGATTTCTAAAACTCTATCTCATAGAATTCGAAATCCAAACTTGTTCCTTTTTGATTTGATCCAAACCACCTTCCATGTAAGAAAGAAGAGAGGAGACCTTTTGTGAACGTGGGAGAGACCTGGGAGAGGGCTTTTGTCACATAAAATAAGAGGAGATTGGTGTTGAATGAGAGAGAGGGCGTGGGGAAGGCTTATGTGGTGCAAAGTGGAATCCTAGTCTTACTAGGATTCTATCTTATGACTTGTTTTAATTTGGTTTTCCAAACCAAACCAAACCAAAATTAGATCAACCCAATTAAAATAGATCTTAATCCAATTAAAAATCTAATTTAATCAGATTAAATTATATTTAAATCTAATTTAATTTTCTAATCAAATTAGAAATTAGATTGACCCAAGTCCTAGTTGAATTAGGACTAGTTTTTTCTTGCACTTGGGTTATCCAATAAACTAATTGGACTTGATCCAATCAAGCCCAAACCAAATCTAATTAAATTATATTTAATTATAATTAATCTCAACCCATTGGCTTAATCAAATTAAGCCAATTAGCAATCAAATTGCTAATCGATCCTCCTGCAACACTTGCACTGGGTTAAATGTCAATCGTATTGATCATTTAACCCTAGAACGATTCTTAATCGTTGATCAACCATCCGATCGGATCATGAACTCTAATGTGTGTAACCTTATAGGTCCGAACCTAAGTCGGTAGTACAAGAATAAATTTCTATACCAATCGAAGTGACCATCTAGCAATGGTACCCGACGATCGGATAGGTCGAATGTGTAGAACAACATCCTTAGAACCCATGCAGATATAGTTTTCATATAATTCATCTCCTTGACCAAAATGATCATAGGACACTCCAGAGTTCAACTGTCAACTCTGATCAGGTTGTCCACATTGTATTTCAAAATATCAAATCCATCTGATGGATTACCCTGGCCAAGGTTTTGCTAAATTAAAATACAGTGACACATTCTTCTCCACCTCTTGGAGTGGTCAATCCCATCTCGATCACACTCTGACTTTGCAAGTACTTGACTGTGCCTAGAAGCCTTCCATCCCTGAATTAGAAATTCAGTTAGTCCAGTACCAAAGCACAGTGAGTTGCTTGCAAGTCACTGAGACGATCTCAGGTCTAAGAGACACTTATACCTATATCCCATCAGAGACATTCTCGATAGTAGAATACTCTGGAGTTGGTCACGTTCAATGATGATGTACCCTTACATCTCATCTGTATACTATACCAGTGTCTTCACACTCCTTGGTTAAGAGGATAACCAACCCATATGGCCTACAGCGACCTATGCTCGATAAAAGCTGTCCTCCTTATTAACAACTTATCATTTGGTCGTGAACAGTTTTAAGGACTAATCGATAAATTCTCTCTTTATCGAATTTAAATAGTCCTAAGGACTTCATCATAACAACGGAGTTCATTAGAAGATGAAAGCTTATGATGAAGATGCCAAATATATTTTATTTATTAACAAATCAATTACAATACTTGGTTGCTCAACCATCAATAGCTTGATGATTGGCTTTTTAGGACACATTTTCCAACAACTCCCACTTGTCCTAAAGTCACTCGACACAGTATCTAATACCCATCTTCGACTTGTGGTTGTCGAACTCCTTTATCGTCAGGGCTTTAGTGAAGGGGTCGGCCAGGTTCTCCTTTCCGTCAATCTTCTGAAGGTCGACGTCACCTCGATCCACGATCTCTCGGACCAGGTGGAAGTGGTGCAAGATGTGCTTTGTCCGCGATGTGCTTTGGGTTCCTTCGCCTGAGCTATGGCACCAGTGCTGTCGCAGTAGAGCAAGACAAGACCATCGAGGGAGGGTGCTACTTCGAGCTCGTTGATGAATTTTCTCAGCCACACAGCTTTCTTCATGGCATCTGATGCTGCGATGTACTCCGCTTCACAAACAGAGTCCGCCACAGTATGTTGCTTGGAACTCTTCCAGCAGATGCCTCCACCATTCAGAGTAAAGATATAACCCGACACGCTCTTGCTGTCATCATGGTTAGATTGGAAGCTAGAGTCTATGAACCCCACAAGTTTCAGATCTGACTCACCATAAACCAACCATTGGTCCTTAGTATTTCTCAAATACTTAAGGATGGCTTTAACCACTTTCCAGTGATTTTTTCCAGGATCAGATTGGTATCTACTCACTACTCCTAGTGAGTATGCCACATCTGGTCTTGTACATGTCATGGCGTACATGATAGATCCCACGACTGAAGTATATGGGACTTTACTCATATGCTCTCTCTCTTTTGGAGTTGTCGGACAATCATTCTTAGAGAGAGAAATTCCTTGGCCTATCGGTAGATAGCCCTTCTTGGAATTCTCCATGCTGAAGCTCTTCAGCACAGTGTCTATGTACATGGACTGGGATAACCCAAGCATCCTTTTAGATCTATCCCTATAGATCTTCATCCCTAGGATGTAGGATGCTTCACCCAAGTCCTTCATGGAGAACTGTGATGACAACCAAACTTTTATTCCCTATAGTGCGGGGATGTCATTTTCGATTAAGAAAATGTCATCCACGTACAAGACAAGGAATACCACAACTGGACCATTTGCCCATTTATAAATGCAGGGCTCTTCTCCATTCTTAATGAAGCCATACATTTTGATCACCTTATCAAAATGCATGTTCCAACTCCGAGAAGCTTGCTTCAGTCCATAAATGGATCTCTGAAGCTTGCACATCTTGGACTCATCTGTGGATGTAAACCCCTCAGGTTGTATCATATACACCTCTTCGGTCAGCTCTCCATTCAGGAAAGCTGTCTTTACATCCATCTGCCAGATCTCATAATCCAGATGGGCAGCTATTGCAAGCATTATCCGAATGGATTTGAGCATTGCCATAGGGGAAAATATCTCATCATAGTCAATACCATAATGTTGACGATACCCCTTGGCGACCAGACAGGCTTTATAGGTCTCCACCTTTCCGTCTGTGCCCCTCTTCCTTTTGAAGATCCATTTACACCCAATGGGTTTAACCCCTTCAGGTGGGTCAACCAATGTCCATACATCGTTGACCTTCATGGACTCCATTTCGGATTTCATGGCTTCAAGCCATTTCTCAGAATCAGGTCTCTGTATTGCATCCATATAGGTGATCGGATCCTCATTATTCTCAACAAGTTCGATGGGATCACCGTCCCGGACCAAGAAACCGTAGTATCTGTCTAGCTGATGTGGTACTCTACCAGATCGCCTTAATGGTGCAGGTACATTGGGCTTCGAATATGATCTAATCATATCAGACTCAGGTTCAGCTATTGGTGTCAGTCCTTCTACCTGTTGAACTTCATCAAGTTCAACTTTAGAGGCAACGGTTCCTTCACCAAGGAACTCCTTTTCTAAAAAGATTGCCTTAAGGCTGACGAACACCTTTTGTTCACTAGTATGGTAGAAAAAATATCCTTTTGTCTCTTTGGGGTACCCTATGAATGAGCATTTGTCAGACCTAGGTCCAAGTTTGTCTGTGACTAATTGTTTGACATAGGCCGGGCACCCCCAGACCCTAAGGTATGAAAGTGCTAGCTTACATCCCGTCCATATCTCATATGGAGTCTTAATTACAGACTTACTTGGAACCCTATTTAACAGATAACAGGTCGATTCGAGTGCATATCCCTAGAAGGATATCGGCAAGCTAGCAAAACCCATCATGGATCAGACCATGTCTAACAGAGTCCGATTCCTCCTTTCAGACACACCATTATGCTGTGGTGTTCTTGGAGGAGTCCATTGGGAGAGAATCCCATTCTCACCTAGATATGTGGAAAATTCACTAGAAAGGTATTCTCCTCCTCGATCAGATCAAAGAGTTTTAATACTCTTCCCAGTTTATTTTTCTACTTCACTTCGGAATCGTTTGAATATTTCAAATGAATCCGACTTATGTTTCATCAGATAGATATATCCATATCGGGATAGGTCATCCGTGAAAGTTATGAAGTAGAAATATCCACCTCTAGCACTGTTGCTCATGGGCCCGCATACATCAGTATGTACTAGGCCCAAGAGCTCAGTAGCTCTTTCACTTTTTTCAGTAAAAGATGACTTGGTCATTTTACCAAGAAGACAGGACTCACAGATTGGAAGTGATTCACAATCACTGACTTCGAGGATTTCCTCTTGAGTCAACCTGTTTATTCTGTTCTTGTTTATATGACCTAGCCTACAGTGCCATAAGTAGATATCTGACACACTATCTAATCTAGGGTGCTTGCCAGTAGAATAGACTCTTATCAGGCTTGATCTTTTTGGTCTGGCTCTGCACAGATGTCCCAGCCTGAACTTGCACCTTCTTGACTTTCTTCTTCTTATTCTTCTTCCCTTTCTTAAAAGGTCGAGAACCAGAAGACGAACCTCCCACTAAGTTCACCGACTCCTTGTGAAGTTGGTGATCTTTCTCAAAGTTCTGAAGCAACCCCAGTAACCCGTGATAGTTCTCTTCAGGCTTTGACATTCTATAATGAGTGAGGAATGGGAGATAAGACTTGGGCAGCGAGTTTAGTATTGCATCTTTCCCAAGCTGCTCATGCAAGGGAAAGCCGAGCTTGCTCAATCGTTCCATCAGCTTGATCATGTACAATACATGATCAATGACAGAGGCACCATCCCGTATTTTGGCGTTGAAGATGGCACAACTAGTCTTGTGTCTCTCCACGTCATCGGGTGTGCCAAAGGCATCCTCCAACACTTAAAACATGTCCTTTGGCTGAGACGTCTTGAATCTGTGACTGAACTCGTCGCTCATGGTAGCCAGCATGATACAGCGCACCATGGTCCGGTCACTGAGCCACTTCTGGTAAGTGTCTCTGACTGTTCCACGTGCATTGACAGTTGGCTTTTCAGGTACAGGATCCATTATCACATATAGGATCCGTTCATGCTCCAGGACTATCTTCAACTTTCGATACCAGTTACCGAAGTTGGGTCCCACCAACTTATCATTGTCCAACAATGATCGGAGCGATAGAGAAGTGGCCATATTTTCACAAAGGAGAACCATAACCTAATTAGTAATTGATTCATTAAACCTAAAGATTTGGACTTTAATCAAAAGGTTTCTCCCACTATTTTATTCGAATTGGTAGCCTCTACCTCCAATTCGAGGAATTACCCTAATTCCTTAGTGGGTACTAGAATCCACTTAGACTGCACACAAGCCCAACTTTGGTTGGCCAACCCATGTACATCTAAGGGTAGGTTCATAACCAATTGTTTCTCTAAATAATTTCAAGTAATTTTAATTTTGCCCCAAAAACCTAATCAGTAGGCTTTGGCCTCCACTGTAAGGATCCGGTTAGGTCTAACCATTAACATGATCATACTTGGTGTATCTAACCAACGAATGATTAAGCCCAACTTTGGTTGGCCCACCTAACCACCATTAGAGAGACACTTCCAAGTCATCATATGATGAGTGATAATTCCATTAGTCAACAAGCACCAGGCCTTTGGGTCTGCAATGATTATTAAGTTAATGGACTCATTATCAAACACCTTAATGGGAGGCTATGACTCAGTTATCTCCATAACTTTATCATTTTAAGGACCTAATAATTTCAGAGGATTTAAATAATATAGAGGATGAGGTCAGATGAACCAGCTTATCACGATCCTCCCACTGGCTTCACCAAGTCAGCTTAAGGGAGACCATTAAAAGGGTTGGTCTAAGAGCACCTAAATCAGTCACACTAATTTACCTAGCTGACATGGGTTAGCTCGAATAGTCAAGTGATCCGATCAAAACATAATTTCACCAAGAGGTCAGGTAAGTTCGATCAGTGGGAGGGTCTGCCAAAGCTTGCCTTAGACACCATCAGAAATGGCCAGGTAAGCGGACTCCCAATTAAAAATTATTGAGAAATGTGTCCCAAAAAGCCAATCGTCAAGCTATTGATAGTTGAGCAACCAAGTATTGTAATTGATTTGTTAATAAATAAAATATATTTGGCATCCTCATCATAAGCTTTCATCTTCTAATGAACTCCGTTGTTATGATGAAGTCTTTAGGACTATTTAAGTTCGATAAAGAGAGGATTTATCGATTAGTCCTTAAAACTGTTCACGACCAAATGATAAGCTGTTAATAAGGACAACAGCTTCTATCGAGCATGGGTCGCTGTAGGCCATATGGGTTGGTTGTCCTCTTAACCAAGGACTGTGGAGACACTACTATGGCATACAGGTGAGATGTAAGGGTACATCATCATTGAACGTGACCAACTCCAGAGTATTCTACTGTCGAGAATGTCTCTGATGGGATATAGGTATAAGTGTCCCTTAGACTTGAGATCGCCTCAGTGACTTGCAAGCAACTCACTGTGCTTTGGTACTGGACTAACTGAATTTCTAATTCAGGGATGGAAGGCTTCTGGGCACAGTCAAGTACTTGCGAAGTCAGAGTATGATCGAGATGGGATTGACCACTCCAAGAGTTGGAGAAGAATGAGTCACTGTATTTCAATTTAGCAAAACCTTGGCCAGGGTAATCCATCAGATGGATTTGATATTTTGAAATACAATGTGGACAACCTGATCAGAGTTGACAGTTGAACTCTGGGGTGTCCTATTATCATTTTGGTCAAGGAGATGAATTATATGAAAACTATATCCGCATGGGTTCTAAGGATGTTGTTCTACACATTCGACCTATCCGATCATCGGGTACCATTGCTAGATGGTCACTTCGATTGGTACAGAAATTTATTCCTGTGCTACTGACTTAGGTTTGAACCTATGAGGTCACACACATTAGAGTTCATGATCCGATCGGATGGTTGATCAATGATTAAGAATCATTCTAGGATTAAATGATCAATACGATTGACATTTAACCCAGTGCAAGTGTTGCAGGAGGATCGATTAGCAATTCGATTGCTAATTGGCTTAATTTGATTAAGCCAATGGGTTGAGATTAAGTCTAATTAAATATGATTTAATTAGATTTGGTTTGGGCTTGATTGGATCAAGTCCAATTGGTTTATTGGATAAGCCAAGTGCAAGGAAAAACTAGTCCTAGTTCAACTAGGACTTGGGTCAATCTAATTTCTAATTTGATTAAAAAATTAAATGAGATTTAAATCTAATTTAATCTGATTAAATTAGGTTCTTAATTGGGTTAAGACCTATTTTAATTAGGTTGATCTAATTTTGGTTTGATTTGGTTTGAGAAACCAAATTAAAACAAGTCATGAGATAGAATCCTAGTAAGACTAGGATTCCACCTTGCGCCACATAAGCCTTCCCCACGCCCTCTCTCTCATTCAATGCCAATCTCCTCTTATTTTGTGCAACAAAAGCCCTCTCCCAGGTCTCTCCCACGTTCACAAAAGGTCTCCACTCTTCTTTCTTACATGGAAGGTGGTTTGGATCAAATCAAAGAGGAATAAGTTTGGATTTCGAATTCTATGAGATAGAGTTTTAGAAATCCAAAACTCTTTCAATTTTGCACCGAATTTATTCAATTTTTTTTTGAAATTTTTGTGGCTTTTAGGGTACATATTGTGCACCCTTTTTTAATAATCCATGTATGAAAATAAAGAGGAGGTGCACAAGAGTTGGGCGCCCCTTATCTTGCCATGTTTGGATAAGCCTTGACTAGGTATTTGACCTAGATAAAGACTCTATCATATCTCTTTGTATAAAATGAGTTTCTTTATAAAATTTTTGGAAAAGATAGATATTTGAGAGAGCTTTGATTCATCCAAAAATTGGAGAGAAATAACATTGGGTCGTAGAGATATAAAAGATACAAGTTAGGGTGTCTAGAGAGAAAAATGAGAAGAAGAAGAGGGTCTTCTTCTAAGGTTATTTGTTTTCATATCTTTCCTCCCTCCATCTTGAGTTTCCTGAGAGCATCTTAGATCTGAAGCTCCTTCTTTTACTTTCCATCTTTGAAAGAGTCCAAATCAAGAAGAAGGAGGCACCTGATCAACCATCAAAGAAGGATCAGTGCAGTACTAGCATACTATGCTGATTTCCTGAAGCAGGACTTCTAATCGAGATTCGTGGGCTCGTGTGGATGACTCCTAGAGGTCAGATGCATGTGCGGCTTGCAACATCATCCTTAAGTCCGGATCAGTGAGGTTAGAGCGTCTAACTTGCAAGGTAATAGATCTGATCTATTGTTTAATACATACATTAGATGTGGTATAGAAACATGTTGATATGATCAACATGTAGTTCATGCTATATTTATATATTTTAATTTCTGATTTAATGCTATGTAATAATTATATAATAGGATCTTAGATCTAGGGATTCTCTAGTTTTAAAAAATAAATTTTAATTTATTTTAGTCTTCCGCTGTATGATCTTGAAAAAGTTTCAAGATCTAACCCTGAAACCCTAGATCTGGTTCCTACAATTGGTATCAGAGCCTAGGTTCTTTATTACATTATTATTTATACATGCTTAGATTATTTCTTAGATTAGATCTAATTTATAATCTAATTATTAAATCTAAAGTTAAAATTTTAGATCAATCACGAACTGTAAGGTTGTCCTGCTGTAAGGTTTACCCCTTACAGTGCAAAGGTTGTCCTAGTTTGTATAGATCTATCTTTAATCATAAATTTGTTAGATATGATCTAGATTAAATTTATGATTTATTAGATTTAAAAGATATTTAAATCTGAAATAAAATCTCTTTGTTAAATAATTTTTGTTCAAAGAAATTGTTTAAAGTTGAAACTATTTTAATTACATGAACCTGTTTAGATTAGATCTAAAGTAGTTTCATGTTTATTTCACTTGTATCTTGATTATGAATCAAACATGCAATATGGTTGGTAGAATCATATTGTAAAATTATTTTACAAATATGAAAATTATTTTTTGAAAAGCCGAACCCAACCCTCAGCCCAAAACTTAATTAAGAATTAAGAAGTTGTTTGATTAGGTTCTAGGATTGTGAATTGAAGAACCTAAGACACAAATCATAACACATTGGGTTAATGGGTTAGTGGGAATTAGGTCCATTAATTGGGTTAGACCTATGGTTGATTAAAGATGGACTTAATTAGAGAATTGACTAAATCTAATCAATTGTTGTCTTAGATTAGGTCAAGGATTCTCAAGATCAATTACAATAGTTGTAGTTGGTCAAGTCCATGTCTTTAACGAGAACAAAATGGACTTGATTCTTGGCTAAGCGGTCTAGCACGAACTGTTAGGTTGATCTAATCGAAACTAATTAAATCAGTTGGTGTCTAAGGTAAACCAGATCGGTGGTTTTTAATTGAGAGCCCACTTACCTGGCCATTTCTGATGGTGTCTAAGGCAAGCTTTGGCAGACCCTCCCATTGATCGAACTTACCTGACCTCTTGGTGAAATTATGTTTTGATCAGATCACTTGACTATTCGAGCTGACCCATGTCAGCTAGATAAATCAGTGTGACTGATTTAGGTGCTCCTATACCAGCCCTGGTCTCGCTTAAGTTGACTTGGTGAAGCCAGTGGGAGGATCAAGATAAGCTGGTTCATCTGACCTCATCCTCTATATTGTTTAAATCTTTTAAAATTATTAGGTCCTTAAAATGATAAAGTTATGGAGAAAACTGAGTCATAGCCTCCCATTAAGGTGTTTGATAATGAGTCCATTAACTCAATAATCATTGCAAACCCAAAGGCCTGGTGCTTGTTGACTAATGGAATTATCACTCATCATATGACGACTTGGAAGTATCTCTCTAATGGTGGTTAGGTGAGCCAACCAAAGTTGGGCTTAATCATTCGTTGGTTAGATACACCAAGTATGATCATGTTAATGGTTGGACCTAACTGGATCCTTACAGTGGAGGCCAAAGCCTACAGATTAGGTTTCTAGGGCAAAATTAAAATTACTAGAAATTATTTAGAGAAACAATTGGTTATGAACCTACCCTTAGATGTACATGGGTTGGCCAACCAAAGTTGGGCTTGTGTGCAGTCTAAGTGGATTCTAGTACCCACTAAAGAATTAGGGTAATTTCTTGAATTGGAGGTAGAGGCTACCAATTCGAATAAAATAATGGGAGAAACCTTTTGATTAAAGTCCAAATCCTTAGGTTTAATGAATCAATTACTAATTAGGTTATGACTTTCTTTTGTGCAGATATGGCCACTTTCCTATCGCTCCGATCATTGTTGGACAATGATAAGTTGGTGGGACTCAACTTCGATAGCTGGTATCGAAAGTTGAAGATAGTCCTGGAGCATGAACGGATCCTATATGTGATAATGGATCCTGCACCTGAGGAGCCAGCTGTCAATGCACGTGGAACAGTCAGAGACACTTACCAGAAGTGGCTCAGTGACCGGACCACGGTGCGCTGTATCATACTGGCTGCTATGAGCGATGAGTTCAGTCGCAGATTCGAGATGGCTCAGCCAAAGGACATGCTTCAAGTGTTGGAGGATGCCTTTGGCACACCCGATGACGTGGAGAGGCACAAGACTAGTTGTGCCATCTTCAACGCCAAAATACGGGATGGTGCCTCTGTCACTGATCATGTATTGTACATGATCGAGCTGATGGAACGATTGAGCAAGCTTGATTTTCCCTTGCATGAGCAGCTTGGGAAAGATGCAATACTGAACTCGCTGCCCAAGTCTTATCTCCCATTCCTCACTCATTATAGAATGACAAAGCCTGAAGTAAACTACCACGGATTACTGGGGTTGCTTCAGAACTTTGAGAAAGATCACCAACTCCATAAGGAGTCGGTGAACTTAGTGGGAGGTTCATCTTTTGGTTCTCGACCCTTTGAGAAAGGAAAGAAGAACAAGAAGAAGAAAGTGAAGAAGGTGCAAGTTCAGGCTAGGACATCTGTGCAGTGTCAGACCAAAAAGATCAAACCCGATAAGAGTCAAGTTGAATGCTTCTTTTGCAAAAAGTGGGGGCACTGGAAGAGGAACTGTCCCCAGTACATTGCCTCCCTAGACCCGAACAGGCAGAGAAAGCATCAAGTTGTTGCTTGGCAAGGTATTTATATGATAACTCCTTGCAATTTCTCTATTTGTGATATAACTGACTGGGTATTGGATACCGGTAGCCCTTACCATATTTTCAATTCATTGCAGGGGTTGCAGGTCAGTAAGAGATTCGAGCAAGGTGAGAGGTTCCTGAACGTTGGAGATGGAAGATCAGTTCAAGTTCTAGCATTAGGAATCTTGAAACTTGTATTTGAATCCCATATCATTGTTCTTAATGATTGTCATTTCTGTCCCAGTTTCTTTTTAAATGTCATTTCTGTAGGCCTTCTGGCCAAAAATGATTATGAAATTTCAATAAAGAAACAAATTTATAATATCATTGAGAATGGTGTTACTATTTTTTGTGGATATTTGAACAATGGTGTGTATATGTTATCACAACCTATTAATGTAGTCTATTCAACTGGCAAGCATCCTAGATTAGATAGTGTGTCAGATATCTACTTATGGCACTATACGCTAGGTCATATAAACAAGAACAGAATAAACAGATTGACTCAAGAGGGAATCCTTGAAGTTAGTGATTGTGAATCACTTCCAACCTGTGAGTCCTGTCTTCTTGGTAAAATGATCAAGTCACCTTTTACTGAAAAAGGTGAGAGAGCTACTGAGCTCTTGGGCCTAGTACATACTGATGTATGCGGGCCCATGAGCACCAGTGCTAGAAGTGGATATTTCTACTTCATAACTTTCACGGATGACGTATCCCGATATGGATATGTCTATCTGATGAAACATAAGTCGGATTCATTTGAAATATTCAAATGATTCTGAAGTAAAGTAAAAAAACAAACTGGGAAGAGTATTAAAACTCTTTGATCTGATCGAGGAGGAGAATACCTTTCTAGTGAATTTCTCACATATCTAGGAGAGAATGTGATTCTCTCCCAAAGGACTCCTCCAGGAACACCACAGCATAATGGTATGTCTGAAAGGAGGAATCAGACTCTGTTAGACATGATCCGATCCATGATGGGTTTTGCTAGCTTGTCGATATCCTTCTGGAGAAATACACTCAAATCGGCCTGTTATCTGTTTAATAGGGTTCCAAGTAAGTCCGTAATTAAGACTCCATATGAGATATGGACAGGGCGTAAGCCAGTACTTTCACACCTTAGGGTCTGGGGGTGCCCGGCCTATGTCAAACGATTAGTCACAGACAAACTTGGACCTAGGTCTGACAAATGCTCATTCATAGGGTACCCCAAAGAGACAAAAGGATATTTTTTCTACCATGCTGATGAACAAAAGGTGTTCGTCAGTCTTAAGGCAATCTTTTTAGAAAAGGAGTTCCTTGGTGAAGGAACCGTTGCCTCTAAGGTTGAACTTGATGAAGTTCAACAGGTAGAAGGACTGACACCAATAGCTGAACCTGAGTCGGATATGATTAGATCAGATCTGGAGCCCAATATATCTGTACCATTAAGGCGATCCGATAGAGTACCGCATCAGTCAGACAGATACTATGGTTTCTTGGTCCGGAACGGTGATCTCATCGAACTTGATGAGAATAATGAGGATCCGATCACCTATATGGATGCAATGCAGAGACCTGATTCTGAGAAATGGCTTGAAGCCATGAAATCCGAAATGGAGTCCATGAAGGTCAACGATGTATGGACATTGGTTGACCCACCTGAAGGGGTTAAACCCATTGGGTGTAAATGGGTCTTCAAAAGGAAGAGGGGTGCAGACGGAAAGGTAGAGACCTATAAAGCCCGTCTGATCGCCAAGGGGTATCGTCAATGTTATGGTATTGACTATGATGAGACATTTTTCCCTGTGGCAATGCTCAAATCCATTTGGATAATGCTTGCAATAGCTGCCCATCTGGATTATGAGATCTGGCAGATGGATGTAAAGACAGCTTTCCTGAATGGAGAGCTGACTGAAGAGGTGTATATGATACAACCTGAGGGGTTTATATCCACAGATGAGTCCAAGGTGTGCAAGCTTCAGAGATCCATTTATGGACTGAAGCAAGCTTCTCGGAGTTGGAACATGCATTTTGATAAGGTGATCAAAACGTATGGCTTCATTAAGAATGGAGAAGAGCCCTGCATCTATAAATGGGCAAATGGTCCAGTTATGGTATTCCTTGTCTGGTACGTGGATGACATTCTCTTAATCGGGAATGACATCCCCGCACTACAGGGAATAAAAGTTTGGTTGTCATCACAGTTCTCCATGAAGGACTTGGGTGAAGCATCCTACATCCTAGGGATGAAGATCTATAGGGATAGATCTAAAAGGATGCTTGGGTTATCCCAGTCCATGTACATAGACACTGTGCTGAAGAGGTTCAGCATGGAGAATTCCAAGAAGGTCTATCTACCGATAGGCCGTGGAATTTCTCTCTCTAAGAAGGATTGTCTGACAACTCCTGAAGAGAGAGAGCGTATGAGTAGAGTCCCATATGCTTCAGCCGTGGGATCTATCATGTATGCCATGACATGTAGAAGACCAGATGTGGCATACTCACTAGGAGTAGTGAGTAGATACCAATCTGATCCTGGAGAAAATCACTGGAAAGTGGTTAAAGCCATCCTTAAGTATTTGAGAAATACTAAGGACCAATGGTTGGTTTATGGCGAGTCAGATCTGAAACTTGTGGGGTTCACAGACTCCAGCTTCCAATCTGACCATGATGACAGCAGGAGCGTGTCGGGTTATATCTTTACTCTGAATGGTGAAGCCATCTGCTGGAAGAGTTCCAAGCAGCATACTGTGGCAGACTCTGTTTGTGAAGAGGAGTACATCGCAGCATCGGACGCCGTGAAGGAAGCTGTGTGGCTAAGGAAATTCATCAACGAGCTCGGAGTAGCACCCTCCCTCGATGGTCCGGTCCTGCTCTACTGCGACAGCACTGGTGCCATAGCTCAGGCGAAGGAACCCAAAGCACATCAGCGGACGAAGCACATCTTGCACCACTTCCATCTGGTCTGGGAGATCGTGGATCGAGGTGACATCGACCTTCAGAAGATCGATGGAAAGGAGAACCTAGCCGACCCCTTCACTAAAGCCCTGGCGATAAAGGAGTTCGACAACCATAAGTCGAAGATGGGTATTAGATACTGTGCCGAGTGGCTTTAGGACAAGTGGGAGTTGTTGGGAAATGTGTCCCAAAAAGCCAATCGTCAAGCTGTTGATGGTTGAGTAACCAAGTATTGTAATTGATTTGTTAATAAATAAAATATATTTGGCATCTTCATCATAAGCTTTCATCTTCTAATGAACTCCGTTGTTATGATGAAGTCCTTAGGACTATTTAAGTTCGATAAAGAGAGGATTTATCGATTAGTCCTTAAAACTGTTCACGACCAAATGATAAGCTGTTAATAAGGATGACAGCTTCTATCGAGCATAGGTCGCTGTAGGCCATATGGGTTGGTTGTCCTCTTAACCAAGGAGTGTGGAGACACTGGTATGGCATACAGGTGAGATGTAAGGGTACATCATCATTGAACGTGACCAACTCCAGAGTATTCTGCTGTCGAGAATGTCTCTGATGGGATATAGGTATAAGTGTCCCTTAGACTTGAGATCGCCTAAGTGACTTGCAAGCAACTCACTGTGCTTTGGTACTGGACTAACTGAATTTCTAATTCAGGGATGGAAGGCTTTTGGGCACAGTCAAGTACATGCGAAGTCAGAGTGTGATCGAGATGGGATTGACCACTCCAAGAGTTGGAGAAGAATGAGTCGCTGTATTTTAATTTAGCAAAATCTTGGGCAGGGTAATCCATCAGATGGATTTGATATTTTGAAATACAATGTGGACAACCTGATCAGAGTTGACAATTGAACTCTGGGGTGTCCTATGATCATTTTGGTCAAGGGGATGAATTATATGAAAACTATATCCGCATGGGTTCTAAGGATGTTGTTCTACACATTCGACCTTTCCGATCGTCGGGTACCATTGCTAGATGATCACTTCGATTGGTACAGAAATTTATTCCTATGCTACTGGCTTAGGTTCGGACCTATGAGGTCACACACATTAGAGTTCATGATCCGATCAGATGGTTGATCAATGATTAAGAATCATTCTAGGGTTAAATGATCAATACGATTGACATTTAACCCAGTGCAAGTGTTGCAGGAGGATCGATTAGCAATTTGATTGCTAATTAGCTTAATTTGATTAAGCCAATGGGCTGAGATTAAGTCTAATTAAATATAATTTAATTAGATTTAATTTGGGCTTGATTGGATCAAGTCCAATTGGTTTATTGGATAAGCCAAGTGCAAGGAAAAACTAGTCCTAGTTCAACTAGGACTTGGGTCAATCTAATTTCTAATTTGATTAAAAAATTAAATGAGATTTAAATCTAATTTAATCTGATTAAATTAGATTCTTAATTAGGTTAAGACCTATTTTAATTAGGTTGATCTAATTTTGGTTTGATTTGGTTTGAGAAACCAAATTAAAACAAGTCATGAGATAGAATCCTAGTAAGACTAGGATTCCACCTTGCGCCACATAAGCCTTCCCCACGCCCTCTCTCTCATTCAATGCCAATCTCCTCTTATTTTGTGTGACAAAAGCCCTCTCCCAGGTCTCTCCCATGTTCACAAAAGGTCCCCTCTCTTCTTTCTTACATGGAAGGTGGTTTGGATCAAATCAAAGAGGAATAAGTTTGGATTTCGAATTCTATGAGATAGAGTTTTAGAAATCCAAAACTGTTTCAATTTTGCCCCAAATTTATCCAAATTTTTTTTGAAATTTTCATGACTTTTAGAGTACATATTGTGCTCCATTTTTTAGTAATCCATGCATAAAAATAAGGAGGAGGTGCTCAAGAGTTGGGCGCCCCTTAACTTGCCATGTTTGGATAAGCCTTGACTAGGTATTTAACCTAGACAAGGACTCTAACATATCTCTCTGTATAAAATGAGTTTCTTCATAAAATTTTTGAAGAAGATAGATATTTGAGATACCTTTGAGCCATCTAAAAATCAGAGAGAAATACCTTTGGGTCATAGAGATATAAAAGACACAAGTTAGGGTGTCTAGAGAAAAAAATGAGAAGAAGAAGAGGGTCTTCTTCTAGGGTTATTTGTTTTCATATCTTTCCTCCCTCCATCTTGAGTTTCCTGAGAGTGTCTCAGATCTGAAACTCCTCCTTTTACTTTCCATCTTAGGAAGAGTCCAAATCAAGAAGAAGGAGGCACCTGATCAACCATCAAAGAAGGATCAGCGCAGTACTAGCATACTGTGCTGATTTCCTGAAGCAGGACTTCTGATCGAGATTCGTGGGCTCGTGTGGACGACTCCTAGAGGTCGGATACGTGTGCGGCTTGCAACATCATCCTTAAGTCCGGATCAGTGAGGTTAGAGCATCTAACTTGCAAGGTAATAGATCTGATCTATTGTTTAATACATACATTAGATGTGGTATAGAAATATGTTGATATGATCAACATGTAGTTCATGCTATATTTATATATTTTAATTTTTGATTTAATGCTATGTAATAATCATGTAATAGGATCTTAGATCTAGAGATTCTCTGGTTTTAGAAAATAAATTTTGATTTATTTTAGTCTTCCGCTGTATGATCTTGAAAAAGTTTCAAGATCTAATCCTGAAACCCTAGATCTGGTTCCTACTAAAAACCATCGATCTGGTTTACCTTAGACACCAACTGGTTTAATTAGTTTCGATTAGATCAACCTAACAGTTCGTGCTAGACCACTTAGCCAAGAATCAAGTCCATTTGGTTCTCGTTAAAGATATGGACTTGACCAACTACAACTATTGTAATTGATCTAGAGAATCCTTGACCTAATCTAAGACAACAATTGATTAGATTTAGTCAATTCTCTAATTAAGTCCATCTTCAATCTAACCATAGGTCTAACCCAATTAATGGACCTAATTCCCACTAACCCATTAACCCAATGTGTTATGATTTGCGTCTTAGGTTCTTCAATTCACAATCCTAGAACCTAATCAAACAACTTAATTCTTAATTAAGTTTTGGGCTGAGGGTTAGGTTTGACTTTTCAAAAAATAATTTTTATATTTATAAAATAATTTTACAATATGATTCTATCAACCATATTACATGTTTGATTTATAATCAAGATACAAGTGAAATAAACATGAAACTACTTTAGATCTAATCTAAACAGGTTCATGTAATTGAAACAATTTCAACTTTAAACAATTTTTTTGCACAAAAATTATTAACAAAGAGATTTTATTTTAGATTTAAATATCTTTTAAATCTAATAAATTATAAATTTAATCTAGATCATATCTAACAAATTTATGATTAAAGATAGATCTACACAAACTAGGACAACCTTTGCACTGTAAGGGGTAAACCTTACAGCAGGACAACCTTGCAGTTCATGATTGATCTAAAATTTTAATTTTAGATTTAATAATCAGATTATAAATTAGATCTAATCTAAGAAATAATCTAAGCATGTATAAATAATAATGTAATAAAGAACCTAGGCTCTGATACCAATTGTAGGAACCAGATCTAGGGTTTCAGGGTTAGATCTTGAAACTTTTTCAAGATCATACAGCGGAAGACTAAAATAAATCAAAATTTATTTTTTAAAACTAGAAAATCTCTAGATCTAAGATCCTATTATATGATTATTACATAGCATTAAATCAAAAATTTAAATATATAAATATAGCATGAACTACATGTTGATCATATCAACATGTTTCTATACTACATCTAATGTATGTATTAAACAATAGATCAGATCTATTACCTTGCAAGTTAGATGTTTTAACCTCACTGATCCAGGCTTAAGGATGATGTTGCAAACCACACATGTGTCTGACCTCTAGGAGTCATCCACACGAGCTCACGAATCTCGATCAGAAGTCCTGCTTTAGGAAATCAGCACAGTATGCTAGTACTGCGCTGATCCTTCTTTGATGGTTGATCAGGTGCCTCCTTCTTGATTTGGAATCTTCCAAATATGAAAAGTAGAAGGAGGAGTTTTAAATCTGAGACACTCTCAGGAAACTCAAGATGGAGGGAGGAAAGATATGAAAACAAACAACCCTAGAAGAAGACCCTCTTCTTCTTCTCTTTTTTCTCTCTAGACACCCTAACTTGTGTCTTTTATATCTCTATGACCCAAAGGTCTTTCTCTCTAATTTTTGGATAGCTCAAAGGTATCTCAAATATATATCATTTTCAAAAATTTCATAAAGAAACTCATTTTATACAGAGAGATATGATAGAGTCCTTGTCTAGGTCAAATACCTAGTCAAGGCTTATCCAATCATGGCAAGTTAAGGGGCACCCAACTCTTGAGCACCTCCTCCATATTTTTATACATGGATCACCAGAAAAGGGTGCACAATGTGTACCCTAAAATTTATGAAAATTCTAAAAAAAATTTGGATAAATTTGGTGCAAAATTGAAAGAGTTTTGGATTTCTAAAACTCTATCTCATAGAATTTGAAATCCAAACTTATTTCTTTTTTATTTGATCCAAACCACCTTCCATGTAAGAAAGAAGAGAGGAGACCTTTTGTGAACGTGGGAGAGACCTGGGAGAGGACTTTTGTCACACAAAATAAAAGGAGTTGGCATTGAATGAGAGAGAGGGCGTGGGGAAGGCTTATGTGGTGCAAGGTGGAATCCTAGTCTTACTAGGATTCTATCTTATGACTTGTTTTAATTTGGTTTCCCAAACCAAATCAAACCAAAATTAGATCAACCCAATTAAAATAGGTCTTAACCCAATTAAGAACCTAATTTAATCAGATTAAATTAGATTTAAATCTGATTTAATTTTCTAATCAAATTAGAAATTAGATTGACCCAAGTCCTAGTTGAACTAGGACTAGTTTTTCCTTGCACTTGGCTTATCCAATAAATCAATTGGACTTGATCCAATCAAGCCCACACTAAATCTAATTAAATTATATTTAATTAGACTTAATCTCAATCCATTAGCTTAATCAAATTAAGCTAATTAGCAATCGAATTGCTAATCGATCCTCCTGTAATACTTGCACTGGGTTAAATGTCAATCGTATTGATCATTTAACCCTAGAACGATTCTTAATTGTTGATCAACCATCCGATCGGATCATGAACTCTAATATGTGTGACCTCATAGGTCCGAACCTAAGTCAGTAGCATAAGAATAAATTCTTATACCAATCGAAGTGACCATCTAGCAATGGTACCCGACGACCAGATAGGTCGAATGTGTAGAACAACATCCTTAGAACCCATGTAGATATAATTTTCATATAATTCATCCCCTTGACCAAAATGATCATAGGACACCCCAGAGTTCAACTGTCAACTTTGATCAGGTTGTCCACATTGTATTTCAAAATATCAAATCCATCTGATGGATTACCCTGGCCAAGGTTTTGCTAAATTGAAATACAGTGACTCATTCTTCTCCAACTCTTGGAGTTGTCAATCCCATCTCGATCATACTCTGACTTCACAAGTACTTGACTGTGCCCAGAAGCCTTCCATCCCTGAATTAGAAATTCAGTTAGTCCAGTACCAAAGCACAGTGAGTTGCTTGTAAGTCACTGAGATGATCTCAGGTCTAAGGGATACTTATACCTATATCCCATCAGAGACATTCTCGATAGTAGAATGCTCTAGAGTTGGTCACGTTCAATGATGATGTACCCTTACATCTCACCTGTATGCCATACCTGTGTCTCCACACTCCTTGGTTAAGAGGACAACCAACCCATATGGCCTACAGCGACCTATGCTCGATAGAAGCTGTCGTCCTTATTAACAGCTTATCATTTGATCGTGAACAATTTTATGGACTAATCAATAAATCCTCTCTTTATCGAACTTAAATAGTCCTAAGGACTTCATCATAACAACAGAGTTCATTAGAAGATGAAAGCTTATGATGAAGATGCCAAATATATTTTATTTATTAACAAATCAATTACAATACTTGGTTGCTCAACCGTCAACAGCTTGACGATTGGCTTTTTAGGACACATTTTCCAACAAAAAATACCAAAATAATTTTTATTTATTTATAATTTATATATTAATACAAGAATTAGCACAACCATCAACAGACTGACGATTGACTTTGGGATACTATTCCCAACAACCTCCTTATACGTCACAGTTACATGATGTAGCAGAAAGGAGGAATTATGCTCTTATGGAAATGGTATGGTCTATGATGCGCTATGTTGATCTTCTAATATCTTTCTGAGAATATATCCTAGAAACTGCCGCATATATTCTTAATGGAGTACCATCAAAATCAATACCTAGCACTCCATATAAATTATGGAATGGAAAAACGTCTCCAGTCTTAAACATCTCAAAATATAGAGCTGTCTTGCTTATGTTAAAAATACTTTTGGACATAAGCTAAGTGCAAGGTCGGACAAGTATTTATTTGTAAGATATCTTAAAGAAACTAGAGGATATTATTTCTACCACCTTACTAAACAAAAGATAATTGTCAGTAGGCATGCCATATTCTTGAAAAAAGAATTCATCCAAGAAGGAGGCAGTGGAAAGAATATTAAACTTAAGGAAGTTCAAGACCTACAAAGTATTCCAGAATTACCAATGAAAGTTTCTCAACTAGAAGTACCTCATAATGAGTTACATCCGAAATATACACCTTCTTTCCGAAAGTTAGATAGAGTGCGTTATGCACCCTCAAGATATGCTTTCATCATAGGAAATGATAATGAGACTAGTATAATTCAGGATGATAATTCATTGACTCTTTTAGAAGCTGACATGAGTAAAAACTCTGACAAGTGGCTCGATGCTATGAAATCTGAAATGGACTCAATGTATTCCAACCAAGTATGGATGTGTTGGATTTGTGCCTTAGAAGCCAATTGTTGGCTGACACATTATATATTTTCAGAGCCTAAACTTGTACTTATAATATTTTTATTGTCAATAAAAGATTTTTTCATTCCAATCATATTTATGTGTCCATGATTTATCCTAGAAATTAACAAAGATGATTTTTATATATTCTTAAAGAGTTAAGAATTTGAGACATACATTAATTAGTGGTTAATTTCTAAATGCTCTCGATCAAAGGATCATCATGGAGGATAGTAATCAATTCATTTAAGATCGGTACACAATTTATCTTCTTTGTAGGTAGATGAGTCTTGAGTCTGCAGTGTAGAGACACTGAAGTAAAAGTGTGGATGGTTGTTAGAGAATAACTTGCACTGAGCATGACCAACACTAGAACCACATGGATGTCTACTTACTCGTCAGTGGTCTTCTCGATGCTATACTAGTGTGAGTGATCCTTTGACCTATAGTGTCATTGATTTTTCACAGTGAGGCTACTAGGTTTGACTGCACGTTCTCTTAGTCCCTAGCCATATGAGTCCTTGTTGTATATGTTGGCTTCAGTAGGTTCAGATTTGCTGTTTGGAGTAAGATGCATCTAGATGGAATCTATTGACCTTGATAGAAAAGGAGAAGTCTTATACGATTTTTGAGATTAAGTTCAGAAAATTTTTGATCAAAATAAGTGTGAATATTAAAAAAAAGCTTTCATAAAATTCACAAATAAACTCGAGTCGAGCCAATCTTGCATTTGATTGACGATGGGGTCTAACGAGTTCTCCATGACCTCCATCAAGTCGGGACTCACGATAGAAGGATTGAATTATATGATAACTACACTTAGAGATTCATACTTTCATTCTACTAGATTGCCACTACATACTGCTAGGTGTCACTAATCAATTGTAAGACTTATCTGACCTCATCTTGATGATCGATGGCCCTCGAAGGGTAGAATTAAAAATATTCTAATCTATCAAAAAATATTTCAATGATATTATGATGGAGATCATAATATATCTCACTACCAGATAGAATGGAACCTATGGGATCACACATTAAGGAATTTAATCTTGAATTTGCTAATTAGGCTTATGAAGTTTAATTGGGTTAGGGTTTATTGAAATCCTATTAGGTTTGTGAGAACCATTCTAGCACAGGATTAAACCTAATTCTTCTCGAAACTTTGATTTGATCAACTCTATAGCCTTAAACCTAACCTAAATCTATTTGAGTTTAATTGGACTCTTAATTGTAAGCCCAAAAAGATTTGATTAAGTCAATTAGTTGGCAAAATTATCCTAACATTATCTCTTCTTTATCTCCTAATTATCTCTAAGTGTGCATATGGAATAGTTGGAAGATTGGATGGTGCATCCCTTTTGTTTTGGTAAATATTGAGTGCCATATCCTAGAGGGCCCCACCCCCTTATGTGTCATGGCATGGAGGAGAGAGAGTGGGAGCTACGATGAAGGGAAAATGGATAGTTCAAAGCATGTATTTTTAAAATTTTACGGTGGAATAATAAAATATTAAATATTTTGATCTTCTAAACATGCCTTAGATCAGATCTAAACTATCATTAAGAATCTATGATATAAAAAATTTATATATAAAATCTGAAATAAAATAGAAAACTGCATCGATCACATCGATGTCCTAAATTTGATCTAACCTTTAGATTATGTTGGTAGAGTTCAGAACTCATCACCTTTTCATGGGTTGATGATCTCTGCTACTGGTAAGCATAGTATGAAGCTCTCACTGATGCCAAGCAGCTGTACAAGCATCCGATCTCTATGAATGATCCATATGAAGCCCCTCAGATCGATCAGTCCTCTGCGGGAGTGCTAGCTTACACAATCGACTTCTGATGGCAGATCTGACTTGATCTTCTTCTTCAATCACCTCGAACCTTTCTGATATCGAAGATGGATTAGAGAAGGATGTTGAATGGTGGAGAAGATTTAGATGAAGATTCTCTTCTCTTTGATTTTTTTCTCATCCAAAAACCTAGAACAGTTCTAGATCTCTCACCCAAAAGGAGAATGATCTCCTCTTTTGTTCACACCAAGGAGGAAGGAAACCCACCCAATCCTTGTTGGAAAAGGTGCAGAGTTTTATGCATGAATTTTAAAATAATTTTGAAATATAATGCAGTAGAATATATAAATTAAATAATTTAATATACAAATGTATGTAATCAAATTATTAAACCCTACAATTAGGACCTATAACATGTCATATTGTATTTATAAATTAAAAAATAAAAGTTTTAGTATTGATCAAATCAATACCCTAGATCTAAAATAATTTTAGATCTAAAATCTAGATCACATCTAGATAAGAGAAGAGATTAGATCTCTTATCTTCATGCGGGTTGAGAACTCCATGGTTGATTTTCTTTATCACCTTTGGAGCCGTACATGCGTCTGGCCTCTACAGGTGATCTACATGAGACTGCAACAAAATCGGAGGTTCGTCGAACGAAGATCTACTCGAAGTGCTAGCTTCTTACAAATCCCTCCGGATGGTTAATCAAAAAATATTCATCGGATCTCTTGGACATTCTATGAGATGAAGAATATGAGGGGGAATGAGGAAGAAGTCAAACCTTTTGACCTTCCTAAAATTAGAAATAAAATATAATAGAAAAGATCCTAAGAGAAGACAGTTCTTCTCTTTCAGGTGATCAACGATTGATGTCCTGAGAACATCTCTATGCTCGAACATGAGAAGACCTTTTTCTCTAGATGTTTTTCAAACTTTTAGATCTTATGATATCTAATTTTTATTATAAAAAAATATCATGATTGATGGAGAAGAAGGGTACTAAAATAAACCTTCAGAGAAGACCTTTTCTTCTTCTTCTCTCATCAGAACATTATCAGATCATGTCCAAAAATTAGATCACCATGCCCCAACTAATTAAAGCATAAATTCACCATGCCATCCCTCTTTCTCTCTCAAATTTTTATCACATAAAAATAAAAAAATAAAGAGAGAATAATCTGAAAAGAAAATAATAAGAGAAAATAATCTTCTCTTACCTTTTGTTTCTACAAGTCATCAACTTTTTTTCTCTTGATAGAAGACTCTTCTCCAAGGATATTGGTGCCTCAAACCACCCATGCCATTCTCTTTCTCCTCTGCTATTTCTATAAATAATCTAGCAATTTTAGACTCCTTATTCTTATCATATGGGGTGGCAACTTTTTATAAGGTAAACTAGGTCATAAGACCTAGTCTAACAAGGAGTCCATGGGGCGTCCAACTCTTAGATGCCCCTTCCCTTATCTAATTCATGGAGAGCATGAAATCAAGCATAAAAGGGGCAACAAAATGAAAGGATAGGCTTGGAGGAAGTTGGCGCAAGAGAGGAGGGAAGAGTTCTTGTAAAGAGGGACTCTTTCAAAAAGAAAATAAACCTAAACTACTTTCCATAATAAACCAAATCACTTTCCATATTGAACCAAATCAAATCTGATTTAAATCTCTAAAATAAGTGGTATGAGATCACTTTCCTTAGATGTAGATATCATATAAAAAATATCTAAAAATTAATTAGGGGGCATGGGCTTTCTTAGTTGGCACAAGAGAAGAGATGGAATCCTAGTCTAACTAGGATTCTTATGTAGACTAGGTCAAATTCTTTGAACCCAATCCAAATTAATTACAATCTAATTAATAATAATTCTAGTCCAACTAGAAGTCTAATTAAATCATATTTAATTCTAATTTAAATCTTAACTTAATTAGGAATTAGGTGCTTACAAGTCCTAGTCGAACAAGGACTTGTTCTCCCTTACGACTGGCTTATTCAATAAACCAATTAGACTTAATCCAATTAAATTCAAACTAATTCTAATTGAATCAAATTCAATTAGACTTGATCTCAGCCCAATTGATCAATCAGATTGAGCCAATTAGCAATCCAATTGCTAATCAATCCTCCTGCAATACTTGCATTAGGTCAAACATCAATCACATTGATCGTTTAACCTTAGAACGATTCTCAATCATCGATTAACCATCTAATTAGATTACAACTTCTGATGTGTGTGATCCTATAGGTTCGAACCTAAGTTGGTAGTACAGAAATCAATTTCTGTACCAATCGAGGTAACCATCTAGCAATGGTTCCCGACGTCCAGATAGGTCGAATGTATGTAAATGGTTATCGTATAATTCATCTTTTTGACTAATAATGCTCAAGATGACTTCGAGTATGCTATCAACACTCATATAAGTTATCTCTATTATGTCTCAAAATTTTGTAAATCCCATGACTCCTTACGAGGATTACCAGGCCTAGGTTTTGCTAAATTGAAACATAGCGAGACATTCTCTTCCTAAAGTTAATCAGAAGTGATCAATCCCATCTTGACTCACACACCGACTTTATAAGTACTTGACTGTACCCAAAAATCTTTCGAATCTATATTAAAAATACAGGCAGTCCGGCACCAAAGCACAATGAGTTGCTTGCAAGTCACCGTAGTGATCTCAAATCGGAGGGACACTTATATCCATTGGCCTTAGCTAACTACTCTTGACAGTAGAGTATTACATTGGTCATGTTCAATGCTGATGTACTCCTATATCTCACCTAGATGCTATACCAGTGTCTCTACACCACTTGGTTATGAGGACAACCAACGCATATGGCATACAACGACCTACACTTGATAAGTTATCGTCCTTGTTAATAACTTATCATTTGGTTGTGAATAATTTAAGAACCATCCAATAAATCCTCCTTTATCGATTGATTATGGTTCTAAGGACTTCATCATAATTTAGGAGTTCATTGAAGAAAGATAGAACTTTTATGATGAACTTGTCAAATAACTATTATTATTAGATAATTCATATACTAATTTCAATAATCTATCACTTAGATGATTGGCTTTAGGATACATTTTCCAACAACTCTCACTTATACTAAAGCCAATCAGAATGATATCAAATATCCTATCTTCCACTTGAGTTCGTAGAACGTCTTAGTTCTGAGGCCCTAGCAAATGGGTCGGTCAAGTTCTCCTTTTTCATCGATCTTCCAAAGATCGATGTGACCTGATCTAAATCCAAAAGTGATAGAAATACAGAGTATGCTGGTTCTTCAGTTCTTTAGTTAGATTTATGTCTCCAGAGCTACGATAGGACTGGACCATCAGTGGAGGGTGCCACTCCCAACCTGCTAATGAAGCTCAGCAACTACACAGCATACATGGCAGCATCATATGCTACGATGTACTCTACATCACTAACTGAGTAGGCTAGAGTATTCTGCTTAGAACCTTTTCAGCAGATTGCTCCTACAATTAGGGTATGATCCAACACTTTCTTGTTATCATCTTGATCTAACTGAAATCGAAACATCATCATGTTTAAAGTCAGTATTGAAGGAAAAACCGCCTTTTTTCTGTGTAGGATCTTCTAGATTTTATCAAATCTGGGGTGGAATAAATTTAAAATTTTTATCCTATGCTATTTTAGATCTAATGTCTATTAGATCTAATTTTATTATCTGATATTTTAATTTCAAAATTAAATATAAAAGCATGAGAAACATAGACATACCTCAAGGGTAATCTAATTACCCTGTAGATGATCGCAGCACTGCCTGAGGTTCTGATGTAGCCACGCAAGTGCCTGGCCTCTACCAATATCTACTCAGGTAGGATCTAGAATGTCTTCTCCTTATGATTCTATTCTCCAAAAATCAGATCTAAATCTGATTAGGAAGATCTTCAAAAATCTTCCTGAAGTTGGAGCAGCAGCCTGTCAAAGAAGTCCTGCAGCCTTCTGTTCCAGGCGTCACCACGCCTTGCACCTATGCCAGATGAATGTCCAACTTGTTGGACGTGAAGAGGGGAGAAAGGAGAGTAGGGAGGATGCAGAGAAGAGGGGAGAGGGTGGCAACAAATGGGTTTTTTGCATAAAATAAGTTCTGCCTCGAAACCCTAGGTGCAGCAGGGTTTATATAGACCCTGTATGCTGCGTAGTGCCACATCATTCGACCAATCAAAAAATTCTAATAAATTTTGGAAAAATTTTGATTGGTGGAGTGATGTCATTTGATCACATCAGATAAGAATCCCCATGCTCTCTCCTATGTTGGCACCAACAATGGATAGGCTCAAATAAGGTGGCGCCAAAGAGTCCAAGTTTATCAGGACTCTTTGGTTCTTATCCATTTGGGGCGCCCACTTAAATCCAATTGGGCTCATGCCATAATCTTATTATGGAACCCAATTTGATTAGGTTTAGGTATGTGAACACTCCACAAAAATCCTCCAATAAGTCCTCTTCAGTTTAAGACCCATATGTCAACTTTTGACAGATGTCCTAAAATAAAATTGGCAGGTGCTAGAAATTAGCAGGTGTTATCTTAAATTTATCTCATGAATTAAGATAAATTTTTTCTGAGCTGGACAAGCTTCATTTAAACTGAGAGAAATCTTTCCAAGGTTCTCTAGATGAGCCAGATCATATTTGACTCGGTAGAGACAGAAAAGATTACACAAGGAGAAAGTTAGGCTCAATCGAGTGCTAGCATGATTTCCTTGAACCTAATTGGATCTTATCCAAATCAATTGGGCTAGCCAATTGATGACATCTAGACCCTAACCCTTATTTGTGTGACCCAGTTAGGTTCAATTTTGTATGGTAATGAGACATGTCGTGATCTCATCATCGATATCATCGAAACTCTTTTCGATGGATCAGAACTCTTCTGATTTAGATAATTAGAATGATCGATCATCAAAATCATTCTAATTGCTCTCAAAATCTACCAGTGACACCTAGCAGTATATGGTGGCAACCCACCAAAATTGAAGACGAATCTCTCGGTGTAGCTATCTGTGTGATTGAGTTCCTCTATCATGAGTCCCGACTGAATTAGGGTTAAGGTGAACTCGTCAAACCCAACATCAGTCATATGAATCAATCGATCGATCTGAGTCTGATGTGAAACCCCAATGGAATACTCTTTTCCATTATTTCACTCTGCCATGGCCATGGGCTTAAGGACTCGATCTTTTGATCACCATAGGACTACTCCTCTCATCTACCGAGGTTGATAGATCCCATCTTGATGCGATCTGGTTCCTACAATGAATATGCTATAGCCAACATACACCTCAAGGTTTTGGGTGGCTAGAAGATCGAGTTATGGTATAGTCAAACTATAACACACTCAAGGTGAACCGACGATGCACCTCAGGTCAAAGAATTAGACACACAACTGCAGCATCGAGCAAGTCATCGATGAGAAGGTAGATTTCCTTATGACTACTCGAGTTGGTCACGCTCAGTACTCTCGTTCTCAATGAATACCTGTACTCTCACTCTAGTGTCTCCACACCATAGACTCAAGACTCATCTACCCTAAGGAAGCGATCGTACACCAACCTTCCAGATCGATCACCATCCTCGTGATGATCCTATGGTCAAGAGCAGTTTATGAGTTAGTTATATAAATTCATGCCTTAAATTTTCAACTCTTGAAAATATGAATTAACATTCCCACTAACTCAAAGGATGTATCACAGACACAATGTACACAATGTGATAGAAGAATAACCCTTTTATTCATTTATAGTCAAAATTACAATTTTTCCCTTAGATATGTACATGAATGTGTCAGCCGATCTGGCATCTAGGGCACACATCTAACAAACTCCCACTTGACCTAATGCCAATTGGCTACATATCTAAGCCCCATCTTCTCAAGGTGGGCTTCGATCTTCTGTTGGCCCAATGGCTTAGTCAGCGGATCTGCCACATTATCTGTGGAGTCGACTCTCTTGACCTCGACATAACCCTTTTCGAGGTAATCACGGATTAGATGGAATCGCCACTCGATGTGCTTGGACTTCTGGTGAGACCTTGGCTCCTTAGCTAGGGCTATGGTGTCATTATTATCGCAGTAAAGAGGGATGGCATCCGATGACATCACTCCAAGCTCTGCGGCAAAC
>NC_025993.2:58890311-59170742 GCF_000442705.2 Elaeis guineensis
ACAATCATAAATATCTAGTGTCCCTAGTGAAAAAGTATAGTAGGTTAGCAAGATGGTTGCATGATGCTAGCCTAGGACCCCTGCTCACATAACATCGATATGGAAGGTCACCTATTATCGATCAAACTCACCATATATCTGGACTCTTTATTAGTCCAAAAGGTATCAAGAAAGTAGAGGGAAAAAGAGAGAAGAAGAAAGAGAAGAAAAGGGAAGAGAGATTTTTTTTCCTCCCCCTCTCATTTTCTTCTTTCTTCCTCTCTCTCATTTTCTTCTTCCTCTTCATAGAAAGAATAGGGGAAGGAAGGAGTGCCCTAGGCCAGCAACCCCCCAAGATGGCGAGCCCCAACAGTGACCCATGACAATAGCAATAGCCCTTGAAAATGTGAGCCATGGTCAGTGACCGATGGTGTGGGAGGCTTTGTCTCATAAAATTCAGCAACTCTCCAGATTAAATCTAGTAATGGTGATGGCCTAGGAATCGAAAAAAGAAGAGAAGATTGTTTAACAACCTTATTTGGCCACCAATGAGCTCTTCATGGCCAAAACAGTGCCAAAGACCTCTATGGAAAACTCAAATCTTGCTCCTAATCAAGGGCTTCCAACTAGTAATTGATCACGAATTATAGTGGAATGCTTAAGGAGGAGGAAAGAGGCTCCTTTATAGATTAAATCTGGATATTGTTAGAGTCGAACTCAAGAGAGGAGGTCAACTCCCACCGGAAGTCTTTTTCCACCTCACATGCCTAGCACTTGGGATTTAGAATTTTTCTTTTGATTTTTTGCACCCTTGCTCTAAGATTCATGCCAGGGAGGGGCTTTTGGGATCTCTTGGGCTGGATCATTACATTCTCTCCCTAAAATTAATTTTGTCCTCAGAATTGATATGCCTAATGCTTTTTGACTTTAAAGATACTTAATCCTTATTCTAGTCCCCTAAATTGCCTCCTTCATTAAGAAAAGAAATTCAAGTTTTCTATTATAACACTCTCCGAATTAGAGCTAATAACTAAACTCAAAAATAACTTTGAAATCACCACAATTTCATTGCCACTCTAATTTAAACCCATAAAATTTCTTGGGATTTGCAAAATATTTTTTGAACCAATAAAATCATAACTTATCAACTCTTTAAATTATAACTTAAAACACAAATAGTCCATAAAAAACCAAACCTTATGAATTACCTCTGCTACAATCCCTGATGATCATAGATCTAAGTTTAGATACCATGTATATCATAGTCCCAAGTGATCATAACGTAAGCTCTAATACCACTCTATCATGCCCCAAACCCAATACCCAAATTGACTACATATTATGGCCGCATGAAACTTAGAGCAAAACTCTAGAGATCATGTAAGGCCTATAAGATGACTCTATCGCTTGAACTATATGGGCCAATCCCTACAAAACTATATATCTTATGACTCTGAAAGGAAAGAAAGAGATGGTGAGCTTAACAGTCTAGTAAGAATTTTCCATACTCACACCAACATAAATACGAAAATATCTTTTTAGCAAATATATATATAGGTCATAGAAAGATAATAAGATTCATACATCAATAATTTGATAATTGAATAATAACATCACAATTTCATTAAACACATCACATATCACCAATCAATAATTCTATTTAATAGTAATTCAATGAGATTATTTATCATTAATTGGTTAACACAATTCTGATTTGGATGATACTTGACACTGGACTATTGAAGAAAATATGCGGTAGTGTAGTACATACAATTTTAAAATTTTATACAGTAAAAATAATAGATTAAATAATTTAATCTTAATCACATGTATAAGATCTAATCTTAGACTACCATATTAGGATCTTTGATATGAAAAATATATGCTTTACATCTGAAAATAAAAATCACATCGATCTCATCGATGCTGAAATTCTAGATCTAACTATTAGATCTACCATAGGAATCAAAATAAGTTAGAGATCGCTATCAAACAATTTTGATCTGGATCTCCTCTAAACCAATAGTTAGAGAGAGTATTCTTCAGATTGCTCACAGCCACACAAAGTCATCTGACCTCTATAGAAAAATCCATACGAAAACTGATGCAGTTCAGGGGCTCAGAGATGCTAGTCTACGAACAACTTCGACAGCTAATCTCTTCCTTCTTCTGCAAGCACATTGGACACTCTAAAGTAATAGAAGATTTGGAGGAAGAAGAGAGGAGGAGGAGAAAAGGCTCTGAAAATAAAAAATTAGCAAGAAAATTAATTATGGGACGTCCAAGAGAGGGGATCTCTTTTTATAGATTAGGAATTAGGGCTTTTCAAGGAAGGGTGCCATGAATCAATACCAGAATCTCCTTTTGGCATCCCAAAAAATTCTAGAAAAATTATTAGAATATGGAAAAAAATTATTTAGACTCACATGCCAAAGAATTCTTCAAAAAAAATAAAAAAAATAATATGATGCCAACAATATATCATATACAAAAAAATTCATTTCCTCTTATATCTAATTCGGCTCATATTTGAATTAGGCAAGAGATAATATTATGACTCATCAGCTATTGTCGCCCATCCATATTGGATTCTCTCTCATGATGCCAAAAATCACAATTCAAATCCAATTAAGAATGAAAAAATTAGTATGGATCCAGATGTGGCGCAAAAGATAAGGATAAAGTCCTAGTTTGACTTGAACTCTTCATTTCTAATTCAATTCTAATCCAAATCAAATTTGGATTGAAATCACTGATAGAAATAAATTTAATCCAAATAAAAATCTAAATATCTCATTAAATTTTTAATCCAATTAAGAATTAGTTGGGTTCAAATTCTGATCGAATCAGAATCAAATTTTTCTTGTAATCGGGTTTGATCATATCAATCCCAATCTGAGTTGAACTGAATCTAATTCAGTTAGACTTGTTCCAAAGCTTTTTATTCAATCAAATTGAGTCAATTAATAATTTAATTACTAATTAATTCTCCATAAATGACAGAGTTCCAATCCCACTGGGACTCTCCCATAGAGTCCTAGTCTAAGTAGGTCTCTTTACCAGAGTTACAATCTAATTGGACTCTTTCAGCCATCAGATCTGATCAAATTTTTTAATGCGTGTGACCCATAGGTTCGAACCTAAGCCAGTAGCATAGAAACAACTTCCTATACCAATCGATGTAACCATCTAGCAATGATGAACCGATGATCGGATAGGTCGAAGTATTGCAAAGCAACTTTCTAGAACCTACTGGCATATGGTTACCGTATAATTTATCCCTTTGACCCAAATGCTCAAGGTGACCTAGGGTTTAACTGTCAATCCTAATAAAATTGACCATATTGTATTTCAATCTTTCAAATCTATCTCATAGATTATCCTGGTCAAGATTTTGCTAAATTGAAATACACTGATGCATATCTTCTACTAATTCAGAGGGATCAATTCCATCTTGACTCACACACCGACTTGATAAGTACTTGACTGCTCCCAGTATCCTTTCGTCACTAAGTTAAAAACTCAGATGGTCTGGTACTAAAGTACAGTGAGTTGCTTATAAGTCACTATAGTGGTTTTAGGTCAGAGGGATACTTATACCCATACCCTTCACGAGCTACTCTTGACAGCAGAGTGCTCGACATATGATTGTGTTTGATGTGAATGTACTCCTACATTACATCTGCATGCCATAACAGTGTCTTCACACTCCTTAGTTAAGAGGACAATTAACTCATATGGCACACAATGACCTACACTTGATATCGCTATCGTCCTAGTAATAGCGTATCATTTGGTCACGAACACTTTTAAGGACTTAACAATAAATCTTTTTTTATCGATTAATAATAGTTCTAAGGACTTCATTACAACACAGGAGTTCAAAGATGATCAATTTATAATAAAAATATCAAATAATTTTTCTTAATAAAAATTTATATATAATTTACAAGATGAGCATAATCGTCTAATGATTGGCTTTAGAATATATTTTTCAACAACTCTCACTTGGACTAAAGCTAATCGGTACAGTATCGTATATCCATCTTTGATATGTGGTCATCGAACTTCTTGATT
This sequence comes from Elaeis guineensis, assembly GCF_000442705.2. Classification (NCBI taxonomy): domain Eukaryota; kingdom Viridiplantae; phylum Streptophyta; class Magnoliopsida; order Arecales; family Arecaceae; genus Elaeis; species Elaeis guineensis. Next base: position 58,894,368 of record NC_025993.2, read on the forward strand.
TCGAAAGCTTTAGTAAATAGATCGGCCAGATTCTCCCTTCCGTCGATCTTCTGAAGGTCGACGTCACCTCGATCCACGATCTTCTAGATAAGGTGATAACGGTACAGAATATGTTTGGTGCACTGATGGGATATCAGCTCCTTGGCTTGAGTAATGGCTCCAGTATTGTCGCAGTATAACAAGACAGGGCCATCAATGGAAGATGCCACTCCGAGCTCATCGATGAACTTCCGCAACCACACAACTTCTTTCGCAGCATTGGATGCCGCGATATACTCCGCTTCGCAAATAAAATCTGTCACAGTATTCTACTTAAAATTTTTCTAGCAGATTTTTTCATCATTTAGGATAAAAATATAATCCGACACACTCTTACTATTGTCATAGTCTGACTGAAAGCTGGAGTCGGTGAACCCCACAAGTTTCAAGTTAGTTTCACCATACACAAGTCACTGGTCCTTAGTATTTCTTAAATACTCAAGAATGATTTTTACGATCTTCCAGTGATTTTCTTCTAGATCAGATTGGTATCTACTCACTACTCCTAATGAGTATGCCATGTCTAGTCTCGTACATGTCATGGTATATATAATAGAATCCACTATCAAAGCATATAGAATTCTACTCATATACTCTTTCTCTTGAGGAGTTGTCGGACAATCTCCTTTCGAAAGAGAAATTTCTTGATCTATCGGAAGATAGCCTTTTTTGAAATTCTCTATGCTGAACTGTTTCAACATGATATCTATGTATGTGGATTGAGAGAGTCCGAGTAGCCTCTTAGATCTATCCCTATAGATCTTCATCCTTAAAATGTAGGCAGCTTCTCCCAGATCCTTAATGGAGAATTGTAATGACAACCAAACTTTTATTCTCTATAATACAGAAATATCATTCTTAATTAAGAGAATGTCATCTACATACAACACAAAAAATATAATTATTGAGCCATTTATCCACTTATATATGTAGGGTTCCTCTCCGTTCCTAATGAAGTCATACATTCTGATCACCTTATCAAAACGTATGTTTCAACTCCGAGATGCTTATTTTAATCCATAAATGGATCTCTGAAGCTTGCACACCTTAGACTCATCTGTTGATATAAATCTTTCAGGTTGTATCATATATACCTCTTCATTCAACTCTCCATTTAGGAAAGCAGTCTTTACATCCATTTGTTGACTTCATAGTCCAAGTATGCTGCTATCGCAAGCATGATCCGAATGGATTTGAGCATTGTCACAAGAGAAAATATCTCATCATAGTCAATACCATAACACTGACAATAATCTTTGACAACCAAAGAGACTTTATAGGTCTCCACCTTTCCATCTGTACCCCTCTTCCTCTTGAAGACCCACTTATATCCTATGGGTTTCACCTCTTCAGGTGGGTCAACTAATGTCCATACATCGTTGACCTTCATGGACTCCATTTCAGATCTCATGGCTTCAAGCCATTTATCAAAGTCGGACCTCTGCATCACATCTATGTAGGTGATCGGATCCTCATCGTTCTCATCGAGTTCGACAGGATCTCCATCCCGGACCAAAAAACTTAGGTATCTATCCAGCTAATGTGATACTCTATCAGATCATCTTAAGGATGCTTGTTCATTGGGCTCCGAGTTTGATCTTATCAAATTCGATTCAGATTCGATCATTGGTGTCGGTTCTTCTACCTGTCAAACTTCATCAAGCTCAATTTTAGAGGCACTTATTCCTTCACTAAGAATTTTTTTTTTCAAAAAGTGTACCTTACTGCTGACAAATATTTTTTGTTCAGCAAACAGATAAAAGTAATATCTCTTTATTTTTTGGGATACCCTACAAAATTATACTTATCGGACCTAGGACTGAGCTTGTCAGTTTGTAATCATTTAACATAAGCTAGACATCCTCAAATCCTAAAATAAGAGGTTCGGCCTACGTCCTGACCATATCTCATATGGTGTCTTACTAATTGACTTGCTCAAAATATTATGGAGCACAAGACAGACTGTTTCAAGTGCATATCTCCAAAAAGAGATCGGTAGAGTTGCAAACCCCATCATGGATCGAACTATATCCAACAAGATTCGATTCTTCCTTTCTGAGATGCCATTATGTTGTGGTGTCTCTGAAGGGATCTATTGGGAGAGAATCCCATTCTCTCCTAGATATGTCAGAATTCACTATAAAGGTATTTACCTTCTCGATCAGATCGAAGAGTTTTAATACCTTTTTTAGTTTGTTTCTCTACTTCATTATGAAACTGTTTGAACATTTCAAACAATTCGGACTTATGTTTCATCAAGTAGATGTACTCATATCTAGATAGGTCATCTGTGAACGTAATGAAGTAGCTATATTCTCCTCTGGCATATGTGCTCATGGGTCCACATACATCAGTATGTATCAGACCCAGCACATCACTGGCTCATTCACCAATTTCAATAAAAGGTGACTTGGTCATTTTTTCAAGCAAACAAGACTCACGATAGGTAACGATTCATAATCATCTTTATCAATAATTCTTTCTTGTTCATCCTATTCTTGTTGATATGACCTAGCCTATAATGTCAAAGGTAGGCATCTATGACATCATCTATTCTAGGGTGTTTATTTGAAATGTACATTATATTAGGTCTAGATACAACATAGATATCATTGTTCAACTGTCCATGTAAAATTGTAACATCATTCAAAATGATATCATAAATTTTTTTTTTTATTGATATTTCATAATTGAAATTGGCAAAAAGACCTACAGAAATAACGTTTAAAAGAAAACTAGGATAGTAATGACATTCATTAAGAACAATATACTGAGACTCAAATACAAACTTAATAATTCCTAAAGCTAGAACTGGAACTGATCTTCCATCTCTAATATTCAGAAATCTCTCGCGTTCTCCAAATCTCCTAGTGACCTGAAGATCCTGCAACAAATTGTAAATATGAATAGGACTTCCAGTATCCAATACCCATATTATTTTATCTATAAAAGAGAAGTTACAAGGTGTTATCACATAAGTACCTTGTCCAACAACTGATTGCTTCTTCTTCTTTGGCCTGTTCAGATCAAGAGAAGCAATATACTGAGGATAGTTCCTCTTTCAGTGATCCTGCTTCTTGCAAAAGAAGTACTCTGCCTAACTTTGATCGGCTTTGAACTTGAATTTCTGGGACTGACTCCCAGCACCAGGCATCTTCTTATTCTTCTTCTTCTTTTTTTTAAAGGGACGACTATCCAAAGAAGATCCTCCCACTAGATTCACTATCTTTTTGTGGAGCTGATGATTTTTCTCAAAAGTCTGTAGCAATCCCAACAGACCATGGTAGTTGACTATAGGCTTCGTCATTCTGAAATGACTGAGGAACGATAGGTAGGATTTGGTAGAGAGTTCAGGATCGCATCCTTCCCCAGCTGTTCATGCAAAAGGAAGTCGAGTTTGCTCAATTTTTCAATCTGCTCGATCATGTACAACACATGATCGGTAACGGATGCACCCTCTCTCATCCAGGCATTGAAAATGATGCAATTAGTATTGTGCCCCTCAATGTCATCAGGAGTACCAAAGAAATCTCTCAACACTTGAAGCATTTTCTCTGACTGAGCCTCTTCAAACTTCTGGCTGAACTCATCGTTAATGGAGGCCCGTATGATGCAACGAACCATGGTGCAGTCGTTGAGCCACTTCAAATAAGTGTCTCAGACTGCTTCTCGAGCATTAGGAGCAGGCTCCTCAAATATCGGATCTGTTATCATATAAAGGATCTGCTCGTGCTCCAAGACAATCTTTAACTTTCAATATCAATTATCGAAATTCAGTCCGATAAGCTTCTCACTATCCAATAGTAATCGGAGCGACAAGTTTGAGATCATATCTGCATATATAAGGAAAATACAAAGCCTAATTAGTATATAAATTTATTAGTCCTAAAGACTTAGACTTTAGTCTAAAAGTCCTCCCACTATTTTATATTGATTGGTAGCCTCTACCTCCAGTTCGAAAAATTATCTTAATTTTTTAGTGGATACTAGAATCCACACAGACTACATATGGGCTCGAGGATGGCTCGATCAACCCATATGCACCTATGGATAAGTTCTTAACCAATTGTTTCTCTAAATAATTTTTAGTATTTAATTTAGCTCCAGATTTTATTTCAATAGACGATAGGCCTCCACTGAAAGTTTCGATTAGATCAAACCATTAACATGAACCTACTCAGTGATTCTACCTAATGAGTGATTAGGCCTGAAGATGGCTCGATCAACCCAACCATTAGCAGATAGTTCAACAGAGTCATTATATAATGAATAATAATTCCATCGTTCAGAAAGAACACTAGACGGATGGTGCCTGTAATGTCAATCAAAAATAATGGATCTATTATCACTCACCTTAATAGAAGGCTATGATCTAGTTATCACCATAACCGGCTCATTTTAGGGATCTAATAATTTAGAGAGTTTAATCAATTTAGAGAAGAGAAAAGAGAAGAAAAGATCAATCAGTAGATTACAATCCTCCCACTGACTTCACCAAGTCACTAAATCGGGTTAGGTCATACTGATTGAACTGGCACCTAGATTAGTCACACTGATCAACCATAATGGCATGGGCTAACTCGAATCACTTAGCGATTTAATCAAAATCTAGTTCAACAAGTTGGCTAGGTAAGTGAGATCGATGGGAGGGTCTGTTAAGCTTGTCTTAGACACCATCGAAATGGTCAGATAAGCCGCTCCCAATTAAAAATCATCGATCGAAATGTCAAACTTATCTTAGATACCAATTGATTAACTAGTTTCGATTTGACCAACCTAATGATTTGAATTCAATCACTGAGCCACAATCAAGGTCCATTTGGTCTAATCAAAGATATGGACTTGACCATCTACAATTATTGTACTAAAAAAATCATGATTAATTTAATTCAATATTTGGTTAGACTTAATCAATTTCTCTACATGGTTAATCAATTTTTTGATTCTAACCTTAGGTCTAACCCAAGTAAAGAGAAGGACCAGATTTGAGCTAACCCATGCCCTATATTTTATGCAATGTCATTAGATGTAAATCATAATTCTAGATCCAATCAGCTTGATACTTAATTCTCAATTAAATTTTACATCAACATGGTTAAGATTTTAAAAATAATTTTCTATATAAATTTTTTATATTAGATCATAAAATCTTTTAGGTCAAATTTAAATTTTTATGATTTTAATCAAAATAATTTGATTAAACAAGATTAGATGTAACTAACCATCTTCGCAACTTGCATCACATACAACAACACCTAGGGTTTCAAGATCTAAGATTTTGCAAGAAAGTAAGTTTTTCTTTTTTCACTTTCTTCTTCATGGGATCTCACAGTAACACTCCTACATACCATAAGAGTACCTCATGAAGGAAAAATCACTTTTTTCCTGTGTAGGATCTTTCAGATTTCATCAAATCTGGGGTGGAATAAATTTTAAATTTTATCCTATGCTATTTAAGATCTAATATTTATTAGATCTAATTTTATTATTTGATATTTTAATTTTAAAATTAAATCTAAAAGTATGAGAAACATAAACATACCTCAAGGGTAATCTAATTATCCTGTAGATGATCGCAGTACTGCCTGAGGTTCTGATGTAGCCACGCAAGCGCCTGGCCTCTACCAGTATCCACTCAAGTAGGATCTGGAACATCTTCTCCTCACGATTCTATGGTCCAAAAATTAGATCTAAATCTGATTAGAAGATCTTCAAAAGTCTTCTTGAAGTTGGAGCAGCAGCCTATCGAAGAAGTCCTGCAGCCTTCTATTCCAGGCGTCACCACGCCTTGCACCTATGCCAGATGAACGTCCAACTTCTTGGATGTGAAGAGGGGAAAAGGAGAGTAGGGAGGATGTAGAGAAGAGGGGAGGGGGTAGGCCAATGGGTTTTTTGCACAAAACAAGTTCTGCCCCGAAACCCTAGGTGCAGCAGGGTTTATATAGACCCTGTATGCTGTGCAGTGCCACATCATTCGACCCATCAAAAAATTCTAATAAATTTTGGAAAAATTTTGATTGGTGGAGTGATGTCATCTGATCACATCAGATAAGAATCCCCATGCTCTCTCCTATGTTGGCACCAACAATGGATAGGCTCAAATAAGGTGGCGCCAAAGAGTCCAAGTTTATCAGGACTCTTTGGTTCTTATCCATTTGGGGCGCCCACTTAAATCCAATTGGCTCATGCCATAATCTGATTATGGAACCAATTTGATTAGGTTTAGGTATGTGGAAACTTCCACAAAAATCCTCCAATAAGTCCTCTTCAGTTTAAGACCCATATGTCAACTTTTGACAGATGTCCTAAAATGAAATTGGCAGGTGCTAGAAATTAGCAGGTGTTATCTTAAATTCATCTCATGAATTAAAACAAGTTTTTCTGAGCTGGACAAGCTTCATTTAAATGAGAGAATCTTTCCAAGGTTCTCTGGATGAGCCAGATCATATTTGACTCAGTAGAGACAGAAAAGATTATACAGGAGAAAGTTAGGCTCAATCGAGTGCTAGCACGATTTCCTTGAACCTAATTGGATCTTATCCAAATCAATTGGGCTAGCCAATTGATGACATCCAGACCTTAACCCTTATTTGTATGACCAGTTAGTTCAATTTTGTATGGTAATGAGACATGTCTGATTCATCATCGACATCATCGAAACTCCTTTCGATGGATCAGAACTCTTCTGATTCAGATAATTAGAATGATCGATCATCAAAATCATTCTAATTGCTCCCAAAATCCACCAGTGACACCTAGCAGTATATGGTGGCAACCCATCAGAATGAAGACGAATCTCTCGGTGTAGCTACCTGTGTGATTGAGTTCCTCTATCATGAGTCCCACTGAATTAGGGTTAAGGTGAACTCGTCAAACCCAACATCAGTCATATGAATCAATCGATCGATCTGAGTCGATGTGAAACCCCAATGGAAAACTCTTTTCCATTATTTCACTCTGCCATGGCCATGGGCTTAAGGACTCGATCTTTTGATCACCATAGGACTACTCCTCTCATCTACCGAGGTTGATAGATCCCATCTTGATGCGATCTGGTTCCTACAATGAATATGCTATAGCCAACATACACCTCAGGTTTTGGGTGGCTAGAAGATCGAGTTATGGTATAGTCAAACTATAACACACTCAAGGTGAACCGACGATGCACCTCAGGTCAAAGAATTAGACACACAACTGCAGCATCGAGCAAGTCATCGATGAGAAGGTAGATTTCCTTATGACTACTCGAGTTGGTCACGCTCAGTACTCTCGTTCTCAATGAATACCTGTACTCTCACTCTAGTGTCTCCACACCATAGACTCAAGACTCATCTACCCTAAGGAAGCGATCGTACACCAACCTTCCAGATCGATCACCATCCTCGTGATGATCCTATGGTCAGGAGCAGTTTATGAGTTAGTTATATAAATTCATGCCTTAAATTTTCAACTCTTGAAAATATGAATTAACATTCCCACTAACTCAAAGGATGTATCACAGACACAATGTACACAATGTGATAGAAGAATAACCCTTTTATTCATTTATAGTCAAAATTACAATTTTTCCCTTAGATATGTACATGAATGTGTCAGCCGATCTGGCATCTAGGGCACACATCTAACAAACTCCCACTTGACCTAATGCCAATTGGCTACATATCTAAGCCCATCTTCTCAAGGTGGGCTTCGATTTCTGTTGGCCCAATGGCTTAGTCAGCGGATCTGCCACATTATCTGTGGAGTCGACTCTCTTGACCTCGACATAACCCTTTTCGAGGTAATCACGGATTAGATGGAATCGCACTCGATGTGCTTGGACTTCTGGTGAGACCTTGGCTCCTTAGCTAGGGCTATGGGTCATTATTATCGCAGTAAAGAGGGATGGCATCCGATGACATCACTCCAAGCTCTGCGGCAAACTTCTTATACCTAGAATGCCTCCTTCGTAGCTTCCGATGCAGCAATGACTCTGCCTCCATGGTGGAATCTGCAATCACCGTTTGCTTGGAACTCTTCCAGCTGACTGTACCACCATTGCAATTGAACAGACTCCCAGATGTCGACTTTCGATCATCTATATCAGACATAAAGTCTGAGTCTGATATCCCTGAATCTGGAGTTCTCCATTCCCAAAGACTAGAAACATATCTTAGTCCTTCTCAAGTACTTAAAGATACATTTCACAAAAGTGAGTGCTCTTCGCCTGAATTCGATGATATCTGCTTGTGACACTCCAGCATGGGCTATATCAGGTCGTGTACATAGCATGACATACATGAGGCTCCCTATTGCCGAAGCATAAGGGATCTTGCTCATGCGTTCAATTCCTCAGGTGTGCTAGGGCACATCTTCTTGGAGAGATGAATGCCATGTCTAAAAGGCAATAAACCTCTTTTGGAGTTTTCCATGCTAAACCTCTTTAGCACCTCCTCTATGTACATCTTCTGTGAAAGTCCCAGCATCCTATTTGTCTATCTCTATAGACCTTAATACCAAATATAAAGGATGCCTCTCCTAGATCTTTCATAGAGAACTCCTTAGACAATCATATTTTGACTGAGGTCAACATGGGAATGTCATTCCCAATTAGGAGGATGTCATCCACGTACAATACGAGGAAGACAACTGCACTCCCACTGACCTTTTTGAACACACATTTCCTCCTCATTCTTGATGAAACCAAACATTTTGATAACATCATTGAAACGAGTATTCCAACTCCGAGATGCTTGCTTAAGTCCATAAATGGACCTTTGCAGCTTGCAGACCTTGTGATCATCATCACTGGATGTAAATCCAAGCGGCTGTTCCATATAGATATCTTCCTCAAGATGTCCATTTAAGAACGCCATTTTCACATCCATCTGCCATATTTCATAATCAAAATAGGCTGCAATAGCAAGCAATGTGCGGATGGATTTTAGCATGGCTACGGGCGAGAAGGTATCCTGATAGTCAATGCCTTCGCGCTGACTATAACCTTTTGCTACGAGCCTAGCCTTGAATGTCTCCACATTCCCATCTGCACCTATCTTTCTCTTGAAGATCCATTTACACCCAATAGGTACAATACCTTTAGGTGGATCTACCAAGGTCCAGACTTGGTTTGAGTGCATCGAGTCAATTTCTGATCTCATTGCCTCTAACCATTTCTCGAAATCGATATCTGATATCGCCTCATCATAGGTCTTGGGATCATCACCATGAACCCCATTTCCCATGAGGAACATTTTCTCTACATCCTCTTGTATGGTACCTAAGTACCTTTCAGGAGGATGGGAAATCCTAGTCATCTACGAGGTGGAAGAGGTTGTGTTAGGACTAGTTCTAATTGATTGGGTTCCTCAGGTTCTTTAGCTCATTGCTCTTGAGAGACATTCTCCTTGAGCTTAATTATTCTTCTGATGCCACCATCTTGAATAAACTATTTTTCAAGAAAAATAGCATTTCAACTCACAATCACATTGTGGTCTTCCAGAATATAAAAATAGTATCCTAATGACTCTTTAGGATATCCTATGAATCGAGCTCTAAAAGACCTGAACTCTAACTTGTCCGTCTGCTTTCTCTTGACATGAGCCGAGCAACCCCATATTCTGAGATGATTCAGACTTGGCTTCTTACCATGCCATATCTCATACAGTGTGGTAGGAACGGTTTTAGAGGGAACCCTATTCAATACATAAATTGCTGTCATGAGACAATGTCCCCAAAAAAAATCAGGGAGGTCCGTGAAGCTTATCATGGAACGGACCATATCTAATAGGGTCTGGTTTCTCTGTTCTGAAACCCCGTTGAGTTGAGACGTTCTAGGTGGAGTCCATTGTGAGACTATACCATTGTCCTTAAGATAGTCTAGAAATTTCTGACTAAGCTATTCACCTCCTCGATCTGATCGAAGAACCTTAATGAGCTTTTCTGTTTGTTTTTCTACCTCATGTCTGAATTCTTTGAATTTTTCAAAGGCTTCAGACTTGTGTTTCATTAGAAACACATACCCGTACCTAGACATATCATTGGTAAAGGTAATGAAGTAGACAAAGTTGCCTCTAGTCGGCACATCAAATGGGCCGCACACATCCGTATGTATTAGGGCAAGTAGGTCTGTGGCCCTTTCCCCATATCCCACAAAAGGGAGCTTGGTCATTTTGCCTTGAAGGCATAATTCACAAACTAGATATGACTCGAAAGTCAACGAACTTAGTAGCCTGGATTTCTCCAATTTGTTAACCCTATCTTCCGCTATATGACCTAGCCTTAGGTGCCACAGATACTTATCATTTAGACTATCTCTAGGCCTTTTAATTCCTATGGCATTCACATTTTGCTCAATATTAAAAATAGATACATCAACATGTAACTGATAGAGACCATTAATAACAAAACCATTTGCAACTTTATTATTTTCATAAAAAATATTACAATGGTCCTTGAAAGCTAATCACATAGCCTTCTTGTGCTAAACATGAAATAGAAATCAAATTTCTGCTTGCTGCAGGCACATAATAACAGTCTCTTAAAACTAAATTTAATCCTAACGGTAATCACAAAGGGTAGGTTCCCACGACCACGGCAGCAACTCTTACTCTATTTTCGATGCGTTGGATCATCTCCCCATCCCTCAGCCTCCTGCTCTCCTTAAGACCCTGTATAGAAGTGCACAAATGAGCACTAGAACCAAAGTCAAGTACCCAACTGGATGCAGAAGAAATCGTAAGGTTAGATTCGATAATGAGCATACCTCCAGAAGGACCATCCTTCTTGTTCTTCAGGGTGGCCAGGTACTGAGGACAGTTTCGCTTCCTCTTCTTTCCATCCACCTTCTGCATCTTCACAGACTTCTTTTTCTTTCCAAAAGACTTTTTCTTGGAAGAAGTCTGCTCCACAGTAAGAACTGAGCCTTTTGAACCTTTCATTGAAAGCTCAGCCGTAACCAGCATATTCATTAACTCGGCCAAGGTACATTGCATCTTATGCATATGAAAGTTCATGATGAACTGACCATATGCATCGGACAAGGACTGAAGGATCACATCAATCTGAAAATCTTTATCTAAGATGATACTGAGCTTCTCAAGCTCCTCAAGATCCTTGATCATTGTCAAATAATGATCTTGGACTGACTGCCCATCACGTATCTTGGCCTTAAAAAGTCTTTGACAGACTTGATACTTGGCTGCGCGACTCTGTTCACCAAACAACTCTTGTAGGTGAGCCAACATTTGATGGGTAGTCAAAATATTTTCATGTTGGCACTGCAAGTCATCAGACATTGCACCCAACATTTAGTACCTGGCTTTGTTATCATCGTCCATCCACTTTTCAGAGATGCTCTCTGTTCAGCAATCGGATGTGCTGGCATGGCAGGTGGATCCTGGTCTAAGACATGAGTCAATTTTTTGAAGCCCAGAATAATTCTATAGTTCCTCAATCAGTCCTTAAAATTTGGTCCAATAAGTCTATGAGTGTCTAGAATTTTGGTCAGGGGGTTTGAGGCAGACATGTTTCCTATAGAGAGTCGAAAGTTTCTAGTTAGATTTTGTAATCAAACTCAATCAATTTGTTTAGGATTTTTATTTTTAAACAAATTAGGCTCCCACTATTTTCTCAAATCCCTACACTCCCTTGGTAGAGATGTGAAAATCTTCATGATTAATGATTTCTAGTGGGTGGTGCGGTCTTACCGACTGGCTCATCACCTCACCTAACAGTTATTGGTGATGGGTCAACCGATGAGCAGACAACTCTTATCCAATGATTCTCTAATCATGGTGTACCCAAAACTTGGTCTCTAATTCATGAAGCTCACCGTATCTGGGATATTGCTCCAATCCTTAGTTAAGCCAAACCCACCATTTGCGCGAATTAGATTCCTGATTGGGTCCCTCACCGTATCCAAAATATTGAGCCCAACCCATCCTCTAATCCGTAGCATCCAATACCTAATGGACATGGTTGCATCTTTCCGATGCAATTGAGCCACTGTAACCAGTCAAGAACAATCAACTCCGGGAAGGGCCCGCACATCCACAATGGTGGAAGATCTAGACTTAATATTTTCTTAGGAAGATTTGATTTAGGTCTCTTTAAACTTGACTTGACATAGTCATAACATTTATGACTAACCTAGTGGCATGGGTTAGCTCAAATTGTTAGCCACCTCAAATCAGAACTAGATCGACACATATGGCCAGGTAAGTGAGACCGGTGGAAGGGATATGCCATTAACTCGACAAGAAAGCATTCGAATCGAGTAGCTTCCAATTAAAAACCAATCGGTCGCATCTGCCGAACTTACCTTAGACACCAAATTGTCAAACTAGAACTAATTGGGTTAGCCTACAATCCAGACTCTAACCTTTGAGCCAAATTTGGTCTTAACTTGATCGAGTCACTTCTAAATGTGATTCGATCTTGACCCAAACTTAATCTTATTAGGCTGGTCAATTATTAGCTTTCATGGTCCCACATAACCAACTCTTGATTCGATTTGATCAACCGCTAGACCTAATTGAGCTACCCAAGCCCGAACCCAATTTTATGAAAATATCTTAGATCTGAAATTCTCAATTTTAGACCTAATTTAATTTCATAAACTTAATACATTAATTATGTTTGGGTTCATAAACAAAGCATGTATAATAAATCCTAAGATTTTAGGATCTAGGGTTTTGCAGAAAAGTAAGTTTTGATTTCTGATTAAGGATGAACGTGCGGCACCCCTACACGTCATATGAACACCCCATTGAATGAGAGGAGAGGGCCTTTAAATCCTACTTCATTCTTATGACCGGACGGCCATGAGGAACACCTTAACCAGAAATATAAATTTAACTACAAAACTAGTTAAATCTAAATTAACATATCACATATACAATTTAAGATCTAACTAATACGTGCTTTGCATACATATCTTGTATCAAAAATTAATCTAATTAACATGCTTTCAGATCTGATACATCACATGTAATATCTAAAAAATAAGATTTAAATTGAACTATTCAAAATTAAATCTACTCTAGACAAGTTACTAAATCAGTTCTACAACTAGTCTAAGCATGTAACAGATTAATTTTATGGAAAAATTAAAATTTTATTTTCTATTTTCTGATTTGACTATAACACTTATAATATTAGAAAAATAGAGAATAAATTAGATTTAATTTATATTTTAATCTCATTAAAATATAAAACTTAAGACTATTCATGGATTCAACTAATCCTAGTCTAGTCATGCATCTCATGCATGTTAGATCATCTTAGATTTAATTTTAAATATTTTAATTTCAGATCCTATTATATCTGATGTGATATCTAAATTTTTTTAATATCAGATAAATTAAAATTAAAATCAGATCTAAATTAGATCTAAAATAGAGCCAACAACCTGGCTCTGATACCACTTGAAGGAAAAATCGCCTTTTTCCTGTGTAGGATCTTCCAGATTTCATCTAATTTGAGGTGGAATAAATTTTAAGTTTTTATCCTATGCTATTTTAGATCTAATATTTATTAGATCTAATTTTATTATCTAATATTTTAATTTTAAAATTAAATCTAAAAGCATGAGAAACATAGACATACCTCAAGGGTAATCTAATTACCCTGTAGATGATCGCAGCACTGCCTGAGGTTCTGATGTAGCCACACAAGCGTCTGGCCTCTACCAGTATCTACTCAGGTAGGATCTAGAATGTCTTCTCCTTGCAATTCTATGCTCCAAAAATCAGATCTAAATCTGATTAGGAAGATCTTCAAAAGTCTTCCTGAAGTTGGAGCAGCAGCCTGTCGAAGAAGTCCTGCAGCCTTCTGTTCCAGCCATCACCACGCCTTGCACCTATGCCAGATGAACGTCCAACTTCTTGGACGTGAAGAGTGGAGAAAGGAGAGCAGGGAGGATATAGAGAAGAGGGGAGGGGGTGGCATCCAATGGGTGTTTTTCACAAAACAAGTTCTGCACCGAAACCCTAGGTGCAACAGGGTTTATATAGACCCTGTATGCTGCGCAGTGCCACATCATTCGACCAATCAAAAAATTCCAATAAATTCTGGAAAAACTTTGATTGGTGGAGTGATGTCATATGATCACATCAGATAAGAATCTCCATACTCTCTCCTATGTTGGCACCAACAATGGATAGGCTCAAATAAGGTGGCGCCAAAGAGTCCAAGTTTATCAGGACTCTTTGGTTCTTATCCATTTGGGGCGCCCACTTAAATCTAATTGAGCACATGCCATAATCTGATTATAGCACCCAATTTAATTAAGTTTAGGCATGTGGACACTCCACAGAAATCTTCTAATAAGTCCTCTTCAGTTTAAGACCCATATGTCAACTTTTGACAGATGTCCTAAAATGAAATTGGCAGGTGCTAGAAATTAGCAGGTGTTGTCTTAAATTCATCTCATGAATTAAGATAAATCTTTTCTGAGCTGGACAAGCTTTGTTTAAACTGAGAGAAACCTTTTCAAGGTTCTCTAGATGAGCCAGATCATATTTGACTCGGTAGAGACAGAAAAGATTACACGAGGAGAAAGTTAGGTTCAATCGAGTGCTAGCATGATTTCCTTGAACCTAATTGGATCTTATCCAAATCAATTGGGCTAGCCAATTGATGACATCCAGACCCTAACCCTTATTTGTGTGACCCAATTAGGTTCAATTCTGTATGGTAATGAGACATGCCATGATCTCATCATCGACATCATCAAAACTCCTTTTGATGGATCAGAACTCTTCTGATTCAGACAATTATAATGATCGATCATCAAAATCATTCTAATTGCTCCCAAAATCCACCAGTGATACCTAGCAGTATATGGTGGCAACCCATCAGAACTGAAGACGAACCTCTCGATGCAGCTATCTGTGTGATTGAGTTTCTCTATCATGAGTCCCGACTAAATTAGGGTTAAGGTGAACTCGTCAAACCCAACATCAGTCATATGAATCAATCGATCGATCCGAGTCTGATGTGAAACCCCAATGGAAAACTCTTTTCCATTATTTCACTCTGCCATGGCTATGGGCTTAAGGACTCGATCTTTCGATCATCATAGGACTACTCTTCTCATCTACCGAGGTTGATAGATCCCATCTTGATACGATCTGGTTCCTACAATGAATATGCTACAGCCAACATACACCTCAGGGTTTCGGATGGCTAGGAGATCGAGTTATGGTGTAGTCAAACTATAACACACTCAAGGTGAACCGACAATGCACCTCAGGTCAAAGAACTAGGCACACAACTGCAGCATCGAGCTAGTCATCAATGAGAAGGTAGATTTCCTTATGACTGCTCGAGATGGTCACGCTTAGTACTCTCGTTCTCAATGAATATCTATACTCTCGCTCCGATGTCTCCACACCATAGACTCAAGACTCATCTACCCTAAAGAAGCGATCGTACACCAACCTTCCGGATCGATCACCATCCTCGTGATGATCCTATGGTCAGGAGTAGTTTCTGAGTTAGTTATGTAAATTCATGCCTTAAATTTTCAACTCTTGAAAATATGAATTAACATTCTCACTAACTCAAAGGATGTATCACAGACATAATGTACACAATGTGATAGAAGAATAACCCTTTCATTCATTTATAGTCAAAATTATAATTTTGTCCTTAGATATGTACATGAATGTGTCAGCCGATCTGGCATCTAGGGCACACATCTAACAAGTATTTTTATATTTGAGTTACTAGATCTTAGTATTTCTCAAATACTTAAGGATTGTCTATACAATCTTCCAATGGTTCTTACATAGATCAGACTGGTATCTGCTCACTACCATTAGTGAGTATATCATATCTGGTCTTGAACATGAAGAAATTAGATGACACCCATATTGGGAATAGTGTCCCAAAGCCAATCGTCAGCCTGTTGACTGTTGTGCTCATTTTTGTATTTGTACATGAACTATGAATTAATAAAAATTATTTTGGTATTTTTTATCACAAAATATTTCATCTTCTAATGAACTCCTATGTTGTTGTGAAGTCCTTAAGACTATTTAGACTCGACAAAGGAGGATTTATCGTTGAGTCCTTAAATCTGTTCGCAACCAAATGATATGTTGTTACCAAGGATGACAACGTTTATCAAGCATAGGTCATTGTGTGCCATATAGATTGGTTGTCCTCTTAACCAATGAGTGTGGAGAAACTGGTATGGCATACAGGTGAGATGTAAGGGTACATCTGCACTGAACGTGACCGATTCTGGAGCTATTTCTGCTGTCAAGATTTGCTCTGATGGAATATGGGTATAAATATCCCTCCGACCTGAGACTGCCATGGTGACTTGCAAGCAACTCACTGCACTTAGGCACTGGACTACCTAAATTTTTAATTCAGTGACGAAAGGCTGCTGGGTGTAGTCAAGTACTTGACTTGTCAGTGCATGTGTCAAGATGGGATTGACCACTCCAGTTTAGAAGCTGTGTACAGTCGTATTTTAATTTAGCAAAATCTTGGCCAGGGTAGTCCTTGTGAGGAGTCACAGGACTGTTTGAGTTGAGCACGATTTGGATGATCTGATCAGGGTTGACAGTTTAACCCTGAGTCATCCTAAACAAAGGGGTCAAAAGGATGAATTATACAGTAACCATATTCATGTAGATTCTGAGTGTTGCGATTGTGACTCTTCGACCTATCCGGACGTTGGGTACCATTGCTAGATGGTCACTTCGATTAGTACAGTAATTGGTTCCTGTGCTACCGGCTTAGGTTCGAACCTGCGGGGTCACACACATTAGAGGTTCCTATCTGATCTGATGGCTGATGTAGAATCCTACATGTTTGGAACTCAGTGATCGAGAATCAGGATTCTCTAATCATGAGTTCCACACATTATGGGTACCGGGGTCAAGAGTCCCACTGGTTGGGACTTTTCGATCAGGGTTACATATCGATGAATTCTGATACCTGATTGCCCATCGGATTTAGATTTAGTATTTATGAGAGGTTTAATTAGTGATTTAATTACTAATTAACTCAATTTGATTGAGTAATTATTTTTGGATCAAGTCCAGTTGAATTGGATTCAGTTGGGTTTGACCCGATTAGGTTAAGAGTTGACCTAGTCGTCGAGATGGTTTGGTCCCTGATTTGATCAGGGATTGGGTTTAGTCAATTCTTGATTTGATTAAAATTTTATTGAGCCTAATTAAGCCTAATTAAGTTAGATTTAAATTAGTCTAATTGGACCTAACTTATTTGGTTCAATTAGGTTGGTTTAAATAATTAAACCACCTTGACCCAATCTCCATGCGCCACCTCACTTCCATTGCATCCATTTGTATTCATGAGAAGGAACTTCTCATGAATTCTTTTCTCATGCCAAGCCCTCTCCACACCCCACTTTAATGTACCAAATGAATGGATAAGGATGATTGGTTGGCCATTCAAATTCAAAATAAAGTTTGAATTTGAATGGGCAATCAATCTTTGCACCTTATCCTTTTTTTACGCCCTATTTATTACATGAGAAAAGATTTCTCATGAAATCACTCCATGCACAATTTAAGCCAGGCCTCATGCCTTTAGTGGATAAGGGATGAGTTAGTATCTATTTAAATTCAAAATTTGATTTGAATTCAAATGTGCAATTACTCATCTTTATCCTTTCTTTTTGGATAAGACGTTTGACATTGTTATAAAAGGAGGATAAGAGTGGGGCGTGCAAGAAGAAGATTTTTGGAGAAAAATTTTAGAGCGTGAGAAGTCTTGTGCATGAGAAAGAAGTCCATATCCTTCCAAGAGAAAAAGAAAGAAAAGAAAGAAAAGTGGGTGCAAGGTTTCTGGTGAGTTCCCTAGAGTTTTAGCCTGGGGTTCGGGAAGTGAGAAAGTGAGCTACGAGTGTCGTGAGTCCACAAAATCTTAAGGAGATCTTCAACATCCTCTCAAGCATGTCTGTTGATAATCTAGATCATCCAAAGAATCAACAGACATCGATCGAAGGAGTTCGATCAGCATTGGCCGTCAAAAGGGCTCTACAACGAGCTAGCACTCGTGAGGAGTTGATCAGATCGAAAGCTTCATATGGATGATCCACAGAGGCCATACATACTGTGTGACTGTGTCACGATGATCAGACTCTCCTGACGATGATCAGATTGCGGCAATTTACTACCCGCAGAAAGGTATTGTGTTCTGAACATATTACAATAAAGTGTTTATTGTTCAAATTCGAATTTCAAATTTAAATGCATGCATGCTATATATCATATTTAGATCCTAGTGTAGGATAAATTTATATTAATTAATTAGATTAATTAATATTTTTCGACTGTAAAATCATAATTTTGAAATGTTTTAAAATTACCATTTTACCCCGGTACTAAATTTCCCCACAAAATGGTATCAAAGCGGGTTCTTAGATATGATATATATATTTGCATGCATAGATTAAGTTGTAATCTAAAAGTTTAAATTTAAAATTTAAAATTCAAAATTTGAAATTTGAATTTTGAAAGTTGTTCGAAATTCAAAATTCAAAAATTTGAAATTCAAAATTCAAAATTTGAATTTTGAAATTTGAAATTCAAAATTCAAAAAAAAAAATTGAAATTCAAAATTTGAAATTTGAAATTTTAAGTTTGGTTGATATTTCAAATTTGAAATTCAAAATTTAAAATTCAAAATTTGAAATTCAAAATTTGAAATTCAAAAATTTGAAATTTGAAATTTGTTTGAAATTTAAAATTCAAAATTTAAAATTTAAAATTTAAATTTTGAAATTGGTATATTTAGATATACTTGATCCAAGTAGCCAGTAATCGAATTGGGTTGGTTGCCATGGCTGTCCGGTCATAGGAGAAAAGCAGGGTTTAAAGGCCCTCTCCTCCCATTCGATGGTGTCTCCTATGGCGGTAGGGGTGTCGCTGCAATTATATCCCATACAGATGAAGCAGTGAAAGAAATTAATTATAAAGATTTAATTATAAAATTTATCATGAATGTGTTAGAATAGATCTAAAGGAATATTCATGATTTATTTTGATTTAAGTTATTTTCTGTTATGTAATTAGCAATAGGATTGCTATTTATGAAATGTGCTGATCTATTTGTGAAATGAGTCAATATATTTGGTGAATAGAAAATAAAACCTTCCAATTTGGAAATTATTTTTGAAATACCAAACCCTGACCCATCAGCCCAAATACTTAATTAAAAGAATTAAGTGTTGTCTAGTAGGTCTAGAATTGTGAATTAAGACCTAAGATAATTGCATAAACTTGTGGGTCAATGGGTTAGATGGATTAGGTCCATAATTGGGTTAGACCTAAAGTTAGCTTAAAGAAATAGACTAAATTAGAGTAATTGGTCAAATCTAATCAAAAGTTGAATTAGATTAGGTCAAGGATACTCTAGACTCAACTCCAATAGTTGTAGTTGAATGGGTCCATGTCTTTAACTAGACCAAGATGGACTTAATTCATGGCTATGCGGTGGAACCCTATTTACTAAGTTGATCAAATTAAAACTAATGAACCGGTTGGTGTCTAAGGTAAGTTTGGCAGTTTGACTAGTAGTTTTTAAGCGGGAGCTACTCGCAGTGATTTGATCTCTGAAAAGTTAATGGCTTATCCCCACCACTGATCTCACTTATCTAGCCAACCTGGTGAATTAAGTTTTGATTAGATCACTTGGTGATTAGGGCTCACCCATGTCATTAGGTAAATCAGTTTGACTGATTTAGGTGCTCCTAATGCCAGCTTTAATTAAATCTTTTTTAATCTGACTTGGTGAAGTCAGTGGGAGGATTGAAATTGCCTGGATATTTTCTTCTCATCTATCTTTTAATAAAATCCTCAAAAATTATTAGGTCCCTAAAAATGATTAAGTTATATTGATAACTAAGTCATATCCTCCCATTAAGTGAGTGATAATGAGTCCATTAGTTTAATAATCATTGGAGGCCCAAAGGCCTAGTGCTTATTGATTAATGGAATTATCATTCATAATATGATAATTTGGTTTGAGTCTTTCTGATGGTGGTCAGGTTGGCCGGCCAAAGTTGAGCCTGATCATTTATTGGTCCGATTCACCAAATCAAATCATGTTAATAGTTGGACCTAACCAGATCTTTTCAGTGGAGGCCAAAGCCTACTGATTAGGTTCTGGGGCAAAATCAATTACTAGAAGTTGTTTAGAGAAACAACTGGTTATGAACCTACCCATAGATGCACATGGGTTGACCAACCAAAGTTGGGCTCATGTGTAGTCTGTGTGGATTCTAGTACCCACTAAGAAATTAAAGTAATTTCTCGAATTGGAGGTTGAGGCTACCAGTTCGTAAAAATACTGGGAGAAACTTTATACTAAAGTCCAAGTCTTTAGTATTTATAATTTATGTACTAATAAAGGTCTGATTTTTCTTTATGCAGCTATGGCCACTACCCTGTCCCTCCGGTCATATTAGATAATGACAAGCTCATGGGACCTAATTTCGATAGCTGGTATCAAAAATTAAAAATTGTCCTTGAGCATGAGTGGATCCTTTATGTAGTAACGGATCCGACACCTGAGGAGCCAGCCCCGAACGTTAGAGGGACGGTTCGAGATACTTATCAGAAGTGGCTCAACGACCGCACCACCGTTCAGTGCATTATGCTAGCGGCAATGAATGATGAGTTCAGCCGCAGGTTCGAGAACGCCCAACCACAAGAGATGCTTCAAATGTTGAATGACTCCTTTGGCATGCCTGACGATGTTGAAAGGCACAAAACTAGTTGTGCCATTTTCAATGCTCAGATGAGGGATGGAGCCTCAGTCACTGATCATGTACTGTACATGATCGAAATGATTGAGCACCTAAGTAAACTGGGCTTTCCCCTGCACGAGCAGCTCGGTAAGGATGCGATCCTTAATTCATTGCCCAAGTCCTTCCTCCCCTTCCTTACTCATTTTCGGATGACAAAGCCTGCAGTGAACTACTACGGCTTGTTGGGGTTGCTGCAGAACTTTGAGAAGGATCACCAGCTCCATAAGGAGTCAGTGAATGTTGTGGGAGGGTCTTCTTCTGGTCGTCGACCCTTTAAGAAAGGGAAGAAGAACAAGAAGAAGAAGGATAAGAAGGTGCAGCTGCATGCTGGGACGTCTGCATAGGGTCAGACCAAGAAATGCAAGCCCGACCAGAGCCAGGCGGAGTGCTTCTTTTGCAAGAAGCATGGGCACTGAAAGAGGAACTGTCCTCTATACATTGCCTCCCTGGACCCGAACAGGCCAAAGAGGAAGCAAGGTACTTATATGATAACACCTTACAACTTTTTCATTTGTGATACTACTACCTGGGTATTGGATACCGAAAGCCCTTATCATATTTGCAATTCGATGCAGGGTCTGCAGGTCAGTAGGAGATTTGATGAAGGCGATAGATTCCTGAACGTTGGAGATGGAAGCAAAGTTTCAGTTCTAGCATTAGGAATCATGAACCTTGTAATCAATTCTCGAAATATAATTCTGGGTGAATGTCACTATTGTCCAAGCTTTTTATTAAATATTATTTTTGTAGGCCTTTTGGCCATGAACGGTTATCAATTTTTAATAAAAAGAAATGTTTGCAATATCATTTTGAATGGTGTTACAATATTTGTTGGACAACATAATAATGGAATTTACTTTCTATCACAACCTGTTAATGTGGTTCAAACCTTCGGTTAATGCCCTAGAATAGATAATGTGTCAGAAGTCTACCTTTGGCACTGTAGGCTAGGTCATATCAATAAGAACAGGATAAACAGGTTGGCTCAAGAAGGAATTCCTGAAGTAGGTGATTGTGAATCACTTCCAACCTGTGAGTCCTCTCTTCTTGGTAAAATGACCAAATCACCTTTTACTGGAAAAGGTGAGCGAGCCAGTGAACTGTTGACTCTGGTACATTCTGATGTATATGGACCCATGAGCTCAAGTGCAAGAGGTGGATATTTCTACTTCATAACCTTCACAGATGACTTATCGAGGTATGGGTATGTCTATTTAATGAAGCATAAGTCAGAGTCGTTTGAAATGTTCAAACTATTCCGAAATGAGGTGGAAAAATAAACTGGAAAGTGTATTAAAACTCTTCGATTTGATCGAGGAGGTGAATACCTTTCCAATGATTTTCTGACATATCTTGGAGAGAATAAAATTCTCTCTCAGTGGATACCTCCTGGAACACCACAGCATAATGGTGTGTCTGAAAGGAGGAATCGGACCTTGTTGGATATGGTTCGATCTATGATGGGGTTTGCTGGTCTGCCGATCTTCCTTTGGGGATATGCACTCGAATTGGCTTGTTACCTTCTAAATAGGGTTCCAAGTAAGTCTGTAACCAAAATGCCATATGAGATGTGGATAAGACGTAAGCCAGTACTCTCACACCTTAGGGTTTGGGGGTGTCTGGCTTATGTTAAACGTTTAATTACGGACAAGCTTGGACCTAGGTCTGACAAGTGTAATTTTATAGGGCACCCAAAAGAGACCAAAGGGTATTACTTCTACCTAGCTGAAGAGCAAAAAGTGTTTGTCAGCCTTAAGGCAATCTTTTTGAAAAAAAAGTTCTTTGGTGAAGGGATTGTTGCCTCTAAGGTCGAACTTGACAAAGTTCGGCAGGTGGAAAATCTGACGCAAGTTGCTGAACCTGAACTGGATTTGATTAGATCAGATCCAGAGCCCATTGTTCAAGCACCCTTAAGGCAATCTGGTAGAGTACTACGTCAACTGGACAGATACTATGGTTTCTTGGTCCGAGACGACGATCCTATCGAACTTGATGAAAACGATGAGGATCCGATCACCTACATGGATGCAATGCAGAGACCCGACTCTAAGAAATGGCTAGAGGCCATGAAATCCGAAATGGAGTCCATGAAGGTCAATGATGTGTGGATATTGGTTGATCCAGCCGAAGGAGTAAAACCCATAGGGTGTAAATGGGTCTTCAAGAGGAAGAGAGGCGCAGACGGAAAGGTGGAAACCTATAAAGCCCCTCTGGTTGCCAAGGGATATCGTCAACGTTATGGTATAGACTATGACGAGACATTTTCTCCTGTGGCAATGCTCAAATCCATTCGAATTATGCTTGCGATAGCTACCCATCTGGACTATGAAATCTGACAGATGGATGTGAAGACAGCTTTCCTAAATGGAGAGCTGGATGAAGAGGTGTATATGATACAACCTGAAGGATTCACATCCACAGATGAGTCTAAGGTGTGCAGGCTACAGAGGTCTATTTATGGACTTAAGCAGGCATCACGGAGTTGGAACATATGTTTTGATAAGACGATCAAGACGAATGACTTCGTTAAGAATGGAGAAGAGCCCTGCATTTATAAGTGGGCTAATGGTCCAGTAGTAGTATTTCTTGTATTGTATGTGGATGACATTCTCTTAATCGAGAATGATGTCTCTGCATTATAGGGAATAAATATTTGGCTGTCGTCACAGTTCTCCATGAAGGATCTGGGAGAAGCTTCCTACATTCTAGGGATGAAGATCTATAGGGATAGATCTAAAAGGTTGCTTGGTTTATCTCAGTCCACGTACATTGATACTATGCTAAAGAGGTTCAGCATGGAGAATTTCAAGAAAGGCTATCTTCCGATAGGCCATGAAATTTCTCTCTCGAAGAGGGATTGTCCGACAACACCTTAAGAGAGAGAGCGTATAGATAGAATTCCATATGCTTTGGCAGTGGGATCTATCATGTACGCCATGACATGTACACGATCAGATGTGGCATACTCACTAGGGGTAGTGAGTAGATACCAATCTGATCCAAGGGAGAATCACTGGAAGGTTGTTAAAACCATCCTAAAGTATTTAAGAAATACTAAGGACCAGTGGCTTGTTTATGGTGAATCGGACTTGAGACTTATAAGGTTTACTGACTCTAGTTTTCAGTCTGATCATGATGACAGCAAAAATGTGTCAGAATTTATTTTTACCCTTAATGGTGGGGCTATCTACTGAAAAAGTTCCAAGCAGCACATAGTGGCTGATTCAGTTTGCGAGGCGGAGTATGTCGCCGCATCAGATGCTGCCAAAGAAGCGGTGTGGCTGAGGAAATTCATCACCGAGCTCGGAGTAGCACCCTCCCTTGTTGGTCCAGTTCTGCTCTACTGTGACATTTCTGGAGCCATTGCTCAGGCGAAGGAACCAAAGGCACACCAGCGGACGAAGCATATTCTGCGCCACTACCATCTCATCCGAAAAATTATGGATCGAGGTGACATCGATCTTCAGAAGATCGACAGGAAGGAGAACCTAGCTGACCCATTCACTAAAGCCATTACGGTGAAGGAGTTCGACAACTACAAGTCGAAGATGGGTATTAGTTACTGCACCGATTGGCTTTAGGCCAAGTAGGAGATTGTTGGGAATAGTGTCCCAAAGTCAATCGTCAGCCTGTTGATGGTTGTGCTCATTTTTGTATTTGTACATAAATTATGAATTAATAAAAATTATTTTGGTATTTTTCATCACAAAATATTTCATCTTCTAATGAACTCCTATGTTGTGGTGAAGTCCTTGGGACAATTTAGACTCTACAAAGGAGGATTTGTCGTTTAGTCCTTAAATCTGTTCGCGACCAAATGATACATTGTTACCAAGGATGACAACGTTTATCAAGCATAGGTCGTTGTGTGCCATATAGGTTGGTTGTCCTCTTAACCAATGAGTGTAGAGACACTGGTATGGCATACAGGTGAGATATAAGGGTACATCTGCACTGAACGTGACCGACTCTGATGCTATTTCTACTGTCAAGATTTGCTCCGATGGAATATGGGTATAAATATCCCTCCGACTTGAGACCACCACGGTGACTTGCAAGCAACTCACTGCACTTAGGCACTGGACTACCTGAATTTTTAATTTAGTGATGGAATGCTGTTGGGTGTAGTCATGTACTTGACTTGTCGGTGCGTGCGTCAAGATGGGATTGACCACTCCAGTTTAGGAGCTGTGTACAGTCGTGTTTCAATTTAGCAAAATCTTGGCCAGGGTAGTCCTTATGAGGAGTCACAGGACAGTTTGAGTTGAGCACGATTCGGATGATCTGATCAGGGTTGACAGTTTAACCCTAAGTCATCCTAAACACAGGGGTCAAACGGATGAATTATACAGTAACCATATTCATATAGGTTCTGAGTGTTGCGATTGCGACTCTTTGACCTATCCAGATGTCGGGTACCATTGCTAGATGGTCACTTCGATTAGTATAGGAATTTATTCCTGTGCTACCGGCTTAGGTTCGAATCTGTGGTGTCACACACATTAGAGGTTCCTATCTGATCTGATGGTTGATGTAGAATCCTACATGTTTGGGACTCAGTGATCGAGAATCAGGATTTTCTAATCATAAATTTCACATATTATGGGTACCGGGGTCAAGAGTCCCACTGGTTGGGACTTTTCGATCAGGGTTACATATCGATGAATTCTGATGCCTGATTACCAATCGGATTTGGACTCAGTATTTATGAGAGATTTAATTAGTGATTTGATCGCTAATTAACTCAATTTTATTGAGTAATTATTTTTGGATCAAGTCCAATTGAATTGGATTCAGTTGGGTTTGACCCGATTAGGTTAAGAGTTGACCTAATCGTCGAGATGGTTTGGTCCCTGATTTGATCAGGGGATGGGCTTAGTCAATTTTTGATTTGATTAGGATTTTATTGAGCCTAATTAAGCCTAATTAAGTTGGGTTTAAATTAGTCTAATTGGACCTAACTTATTTGGTTCAATTAGGTTGGTTTAAATAATTAAACCACCTTGACCCAATCTCCACGCGCCACCTCACTTCCATTGCACTCATTTGTATTCATGAGAAGGAACTTCTCATGAATTTTTTTCTCATGCCAAGCCCTCTCCATGCCCCACTTCAATATGCCAAATGAATGGATAAGGATGATTGGTTGGCCATTCAAATTCAAAATAAAGTTTGAATTTGAATGGGCAATCAATCTTTGCACCTTATCCCTTTTTTTACGCCCCATTTATTACATGAGAAAAGATTTCTCATGAAATCACTCCATGCATAATTTAAGCCATGCCTCACACCTTTAGTGGATAAGGGATGAGTTGGTATCCATTTGAATTCAAAATTTGATTTGAATTCAAATGTGCAATTACTCATCTTTATCCTTTCTTTTTGGATAAGATGTTTGACGTTGTTATAAAAGGAGGATAAGAGTGGGGCGTGCAAGAAGAAGATTTTTGGAGAAAAATTCTGGGGCGTGAGAAGTCTTGTGCTTGAGAAGGAAGTCCATATCCATCCAAGAGAAAAAGAAAGAAAAGAAAGAAAAGTGGGTGCAAGATTTTCGGTGAGTTCCCTAGAGTTTTAGCCTGGGGTTCGGGAAGTGAGAAAGTGAGCTACGAGTGTCGTGAGCCCACAGAATCTCAGGGAGATCTTCAACATCCCCTCAAGCATGTCTGTTGATGATCCAGAGTATCCAAAGAATCGACAGTCATCGATCGAAGGAGTTCGATTAGCATTGGCCGTCAAAAGGGCTCTACAATGAGCTAGCACTCATGAGGAGTCGATCAGACCGGGAGCTTCATGTGGACGATCCGCAAAGGCCAGACATATTGTGTGGCTACATCACGACAATCAGACTCTCCTGACGGTGATCAGATTGTGGCGATCTACTACCCGCACAAAGGTATTGTGTTCTGAACACATTACAATAAAGTGTTTATTGTTCAAATTTGAATTTCAAATTTAAATGCATGCATGCTATATATCATATTTAGATCCTAGTGTAGGGTAAATTCATATTAATTAATTAAATTAATTAATATTTTTTTACTGTAAAATCATAATTTTAAAAAAGTTTTAAAATTATCATTTTACCCCTACACTGAATTTCCCCACAACCCAAACCTTTATTCCTTACAATGTTGAAATGCCATTCCCAATTAAGAGAAATTCATCCACAGACAACACAAGAAATAATACTATAGAATATTTTGCCCACTTATAAATACAAGATTCCTCTTTGTTCATAACAAAGATATATGTTCAAAATGTATGTTCCAACTTTGGGATGATAGCGAAACGGGCTTTATAGGTCTCTACCTTTCCGTCTGCACTACTCTGATCCTTTTGAAAAATTCATTCACACCTAATGGATTTTATTCCTTCAGGTGAATCATCTAGTGTCTATATACTATTGATTTTCATGGACTTCAATTTGGATTTGATGGCTCCAAGTCACTTCTCAGAGTTAGACCACTACATTGCATCCCTATAGGTGATCGGATCCTTGTTAATCTCATCGAGCTCAACAGGATCGCTGTCCCAGACCTAGACACTGAAGTGTCTGTCCAACTAATGCGGTACTCTATCAGATCTCCTTAAAGGTGTTACTTTAATAGACTCTGAGTTTGATCTAATCAAATCCAGTTCTGTAGGTTTACTAGATTATGTTGGTTCATTTTCTACCAATCAAACTTTCAAGTTCAACTTGATAGGCATCAGTTTCTTCTCTAAAGAACTCCTTTCCAAAAAGAATGCCCTACTGCTGATGAGCATCTTTTGTTCTTCAGCATGATAGAATTAGTAACCCTTAAACACCTATTAGACCAAGAACCAAGTTTATCTGTATGCAAACCTTTGACATAGGTCGATCAACTCCAAACCCAAAGGTGAGAGAGTCTAGATCTATGCCTATTTCATATCTCATATGAAATCTGCATAATAGACTTAGTATATTTTTAGAGTAAAATAGGTAATCACACAAGAGCACAATCCTGAAACAAGTAGAGAAGTGAACCCTATTATGGATTGAACCATGTCTGACAAAGTTCAACTTCTCCTTTCAGATACACTTCATTCCGAAAAGGAATCCATTGAGAGAGAATCCAATTCTCTCCTAGATATGTCACAAACTCACTGCATAAGTATTCGCCTCCTCGATCTGATCGAAGAGTTCAACACCTTATCCAGTTTGTTTCAATCTTTCGTTATTGAATCATTTGAACATTTCAAATGATTCAGGTTAGACGCATCCATGCCCAGATAGGTCGTCTATAATGAAATATTAATATCTTCCTCTAGCACTTAAGTTCACAGGTCCACATACATCACTATGTATGAGACTTAGAACTTTATCAGCTCCTTCACTTTTTTCATTAAAAGGTGACTTTGTCATCTTTTCAAGAAGACAAGACTCACAAGCTATCAATGATTCACAATCATTGATGTTGAGATTTTTCTCTCAAGCTAATCCGTTTATCCTGTTCTGGTTAAGGTGACTAAGCCAAAGATAGACTTCCATGTATTATTGCAACATTATAATACATGAAAAGGTGTACATTACACTTAATAGGCTATGTAAATTTAAATATCATTTCCTTCTTGTCCATGTATTATTGCAATATTATTCATAATAATATCACAATAATCTTCCTTTATTAATGAATGATGATCATCTTTGGCCAAAAGGCCAACAAAGATTACATTTATCATAAACAATGGACAATAGTAATAATTACTCTAAGTGATAATATTTGAAAATAAGCTCTACAATTCTTAAAGTTAGGATTGAAATAAGACTTCCATCCCTAACATTCAAGAATTTCTTACAATTTTCAAACATTCCACTTACTTGTAGTCCCAGCAATAAATTGCATAAGACCATTGGTATCTAATACCTAGGTAGTAGAATTATATAGAGAAACTTTAAGGTGTTATTATATAACATCTTTGATGAGCAACTCTTGCTTCTTTCTCTTGTTCAGCCAATTATGGTCAAGGGAAGCAAGACAATTCTTCTTCCTATGACCCTGCTTCTAATAGTAGAAGCAACATGCCTGATTTGGATCGATTTTGGACTAATTATTTTGACTGGACTAAGAAGCCCCAATATTAATCCATTCATACTGCTAAACCAAATTCAACTTTTGATACTAATTAACGAAGTTGGGTCCTATAAGTCATCACTGTCTAACAGCGATTGGAGCAATTAAGGTTTAGCCTTATTTTGAGAAAAGAGAATAATGATCTAATGTATATGAATTATTTTAAGCCTAGAGACTTGAACTTTAGTCTCAAAATTCTTCTACTATTTTATTCAAATTGGTAGCCTCTACCTCCAATTCAGAAATTACTTTAGTTTCCTAGTAGGTACTAGAATCCACATAGACTACACTCTAGCCCGACTTTGGTCGGCCAATCCATCTGCATCTACAGGTAGGTTCATTAACCAACTGTTTCTCCAAACAACTTCTAGTAATTTAATTTTGCCCCAGAAATCTAATCAGTAGGCTTTGGCCTCCACTGTAAGGATCCGATTAGGTCCAACCATTAACATGACCATACTTGGTACATCTAACCAATGAATGATTAAGTCCAACTTTAGTTGGCTAACCTAACCACCATTAGAGAGATATTTTCAAGTCCTCATATGATGAGTGATAATTCCATTAGTCAACAAGCACCAGGCCTTTGGGTCTGCAATGATTATTGAGTTAATGGACTCATTATCAAACACCTTAATGGGAGGCTATGACTCAGTTATCTCCATAACTTTATCATTTTAAGGACCTAATAATTTTAGAAGATTTAAAATTATTAGTGATTTAAGGATAGAAAGGACATGGACCAATTTGCTCCCACTGACTTCACCAAGTCAAGTCCTCCCACTGACTTCTCAAGTCATTAACAAGGACTAGGATCAAATTTGGTCCATGCGCACCTAGATCAGTCTCACTGAATGAAATCAGATTCACTGATTTCCTATGTGACATGGGTTAGCATGAATCAATGAGCAACCTAATCAAGACCTGATTAACCACATTGGCCAGGTAAGTATGATCGGTGGGAGGGTCTGCCAAAGCTTGCCTTAGACACCATAAGAAATGGCCAGGTAAGTAGGTTCCCAATTAAAATCCACTGGTCAGGTTTACCTTAGACACCAACTGGTTCATCAATTTTGATTTGGTCTCCCTAAAGACTTGGGCTCAATCGCTGAGCCACGATCAGTGTCCATTTGTTAGATATATGGACTTTGATCAACTACAACTATGGAAGTGATCTAAAGAAATGATCTAATCCTAATTAACTTTTAATTAGGTTTGATCAATTTCTTAACTTAGTTTATATTTAATCTAACCTTAGGTCTAACCTAGTTAATGACCTGATCAAAGCTAACCCATTACTCTTTAACACATGTTTTTTTGAAATTGTCTTAGGATCTTTAAATCACAAACCTAGATCCTAAACAATCACTTAATTCTTTTAATTAAGTTCATGGCTGAGGGTTGGGGTTTGGCTTTTTGAAATCCATTTTCAACTTTTGAAAGATTTAATACAATTTAGTGTTGTTTCACTAAATAGGTCGACTCATTTCAAAAATGGATCGGCTTATTTCACTAACAAATACTAACAATTAAAATCAGTCAGAAAAATAATTGAACCAACTTTTCAATCAAGTTGGATTACTGATCGAGCTAGCCCGATAAGCAAACAGAACCTTTGCAAGATTCTATTCTTGGCTGATTTTAATCTATGTATATTACATAAAATTTTATGAAATGAAATAGACATAATCTAAAATATTCATGACAAAATTTATTTAAACTCTTTTAAATTTTCTAGATCGCAAGATACCAGAACAACCTTTGCATTGTAAGGGATAAACCTTACAGCAGGACAACCTACAGTCCGTGCGATCATTATTTTATTTTTTAAATTTATTTTTATACAATTATGAATATGTTATAAAAGAACCTAGATGCTCTGATACCACTATTGAAAAAGATGCAGGGTTTCATGCATGAATTTTAAAATAATTTTGAAATATAATGCAACAAAATATGTAAATTAAATAATTTAATATACAATGCATGTAATCAAATTACTAAACCCTATAATTAGGATCTATAACATATCATATTATATTTATAAATCAAAAAATAAAAGCTTTGGTATTGATTAAATCAATACCCTAGATCTAAAACAGTTTAAGATCTAAAATCGAGATCACATCTAGATAAGAGAAGAGATTAGATCTCTTACCTTCATGCGGATTGAGAACTCCATGGTTGATTTTCTTTATTGTCTTTGGAGCCACACACACGTCCGACCTCTACAAGTAATCTATATGAGGCTGCAACAAAATCAGAGGTTCGTCGAACGAAGATTCGCTTGAAGTGCTAGCTTCTTACAGATCTCTCCGGATGGTTAATCGAAAAATATTCTTCGAATCTCTTGGACATTCCATGAGATGAAGAATATGAGGAAGAAGTCAAACCTTTTGACCTCCCTAAAATCAAAAATAAAATATAATAGAAAAGATCCTAAGAGAAGACAGTTCTTCTCTTTCAGGTCATCAACGATTGATGTCTTGAGAATATCTCTATGCTCGGACATGAGGAGACCTTCTTCTCTAGATATTTTTCAAACTTTTAGATCTTATGATATCTGATTTTTCTCATAGAAAAATCTCATGATTGATGAAGAAAAAAAGTTCTAAAATAAACCTTAAGAGAAGACTTTCTTTTCTTCTTCTTCTCTCATCAGAACATGATCAGATCATGTCCAAAAATTAGATCACCATGCCCCAACTAATTGGAGCATAAATTCACCACAGCATCCCTCTTTCTCTCTCAAATTTTTATCACATAAAAATATAAAAATAAAGAGAGAATAATCTGAAAAGAAAATAATAAGAAAAAATAATCTTCTCTCTTACCTTTTGTTTCTACAAGACATCAACTTTTTTTCTCTTGATAGAAGACTCTTCTCCAAGGATATTGGTGCCTCAAACCACCCATGCCATCCTCTTTCTCCTCTACTATTTTTATCAATAATCCAGCAATTTTTGACTCCTTATTCTTATCATATGGGGCGGCAACTTTTTATAAGGTAAACTAGGTCATAAGACCTAGTCTAACAAGGAGTCCATGGGGCGTCCAACTCTTGGATGCCCCTTCCCTTATCTAATTCATGGAGTGCATGAAATCAAGCATAAAAGTGGTGACAAAATGAAAGGATAGGCTTGGAGGAAGTTGGCACAAGAGAGGAGGGAAGAGTTCTTATGAAAAGGGACTCTTTCAAAAAGAAAATAAACCAAACCACTTTCTATAATAAACCAAATCACTTTCCGTATTGAATCAAATCAAATCTAATTCAAATCTCTAGAATAAGTGGTGTGAGATCACTTTCTTTAGATATAGATATCATATAAAAAATATCTAAAAATTAATTAGTGGGCATGGGCTTTCTTAGTTGGCGCAAGAGAAGAGATGGAATCCTAGTCTAACTAGGATTCTTATGTAGACTAGGTCAAGTTCTTTGAACCCAATCTAAATTAATTGCAACCTAATTAATGATGATCCTAGTCTAACTAAGAGTCTAATTAAATTAGATAAATCTATATTTAATTCTGATTTAAATCCTAACTTAATTAGGAATTAGGTGCATACATGTCCTAGTCGAACAGGGACTTGTTCTCCCTTGCGACTGGCTCATCCGATAAACCAATTAGACTTAATCTAATTAAATCTAAACTAATTTTAATTGAATTAAATTTAATTAGACTTGATTTCAACTCAATTACTCAATCAGATTGAGCCAATTAGCAATCCAATTGCTAATCGATCCTCCTGCAATACTTGCATTAGGCCAAACATCAATCACATTGATCGTTTAACCTTAGAACGATTCTCAATCATCGATTAACCATCTGATTAGGTTACAACCTCTTATCTGTGTGATCTTATAGGTTCGAACCTAAGTTGATAGTATAAGAATCAATTCTTGTACCAGTCAAAGTAACCATCTAGCAATGGTTCCCGACGTCCAGATAGGTCGAATGTATGCAAAGCAACATTCTAAGAACTCTGACCCATGGTTACCGTATAATTCATCTTTTTGATCAATAATGCTCAAGACAACTTTGAGTATGCTGTCAATACTCATATAAGTCATTTCTATTATGTCTCAAAATTTTACAAATCCCGTGACTCCTCACAAGGATTACCCAGACCTAGATTTTGCTAAATTGAAACACAGCGAGACATTCTCTTCCTGAAGTTAATTAGGAGTGGCCAATCCCATCTTGACTCACACATCAACTTCATAAGTACTTGACTGTACCCAAAAATCTTTCGAATCTATATTAAAAATACAGGCAGTCCGACACCAAAGCATAGTGAGTTGCTTGCAAGTCGCCGTGGTGATCTCAGATCGGAGGGACACTTATACCCATTGGCCTTAGTTAACTACTCTTGATAGTAGAGTATTACATTGGTCATGTTCAATGCAGATGTACTCCTACATCTCACTTGGATACCATACCATTGTCTCCACACCACTTGGTTACGAGGACAACCAACGCATATGACATACAGTGACCTACACTTGATAAGTTATCGTCCTTGTTAATAACTTATCATTTGATCATGAATAATTTAAGAACCATCCAATAAATCCTCTTTTATCGATTGATTATGGTTCTAAGAATTTCATCATAATTTAGGAGTTCATTTAAGGAAGATAGAACTTTTATGATGAACTTGCCAAATAACTATTATTATTAGATAATTCATATACTAATTTCAATCATCTACCACTTAGATGATTGACTTTAGGATATATTTCCTAACAATCCTCACATCCCAAAGAAGTATTTTTGACCCTATTTCTCTCTGGTATCTCATGGTGAAGAGTTCTCTTCTTTTGGCATACAAAATTGTGACCTTTTTATGTTTGTCACACAAACCAGATAAAATAGGATAAGGGATGGATTTTGTTGCAATTCAAATTTTTTTGAATTTCAATTTGACTCCAACTTTTTTTCACCCTTATCTAACTTAAGGAAGGACTTATCAGAGAAAACTAGATATGAAAATCAATTAGGAAGACCTCCTTTTCTCATATACAATAGACCCCTTTAAAAACAGCCAACGTGTGGAAAGATATGGATAAGGTTTTAAGTTGAAATTCAAACTAATTTGAATTCAAATTAAAATCAACCAATTTCTATCCTTAATGAGTGACAAAAGAAAGATTATTTTTTAATTTTCTCACATATAAACTGATTTTGTGTGGTGAGAAAAGGTATGAGACAATTTAGGTGGCACAAGGGATAGAGTCCTACTCATTTGGGATTCTAGAGTTTAACTAATTGGATTTCTTTCAAACTCAATCCAATTAGATCCAAATAAATATGATAAATCTAATCTAATTAGATTCTTATAATCTCAATTAAATTTAATTAAATTAATAAATTAATTGAGTCATAGATCCGATCAAATCAGGATCATTTCTTCCTTACCGATTAGGTCATCTTATAACCTAATCAGACTTGACCTGATTGAATCAAATTTAATCACACTTGATTCAGACTTTAATGCTTAATCAAATTAAGCTAATTAGTAATCTAATCACTAATTAATCCTTCATTAATGATAGAGTCCAAGTCTAGTGGGACTCTTCTCTAGAGTCCCCGTCTAGTGGGACTCTTCACTAGAGCATTTTGACTGGGACTCTTCAGAATAATCAAGTGATCGGAGAGGAACTTCTAATGTGTGTGACCCAATAGGTTTGAACCTAAGTTGGTAGCATAGGAACTGATTTCTGTACCAATCAGAGTAATCATCTAGCAATAGTACCCGACGTTTGGATAGATCGAATGTATGCTAAGCAACACTTAAGAACCTATTTGAATATAGTTACCATATAATTCATCTCTTTGACCCAAATGCTCAAGGTGACCTAGGGTTTAACTACCAATCCTAAAATGATCATCCACATTATATTTTAATTTTTAAAATCTATCACATGAATTACCTCGATCAAAGTTTTACTGAATTAAAATACACTGATACATTAACTCCTACTTATTCGGAGGGGTCAATTCTATCTTGACTCACACACCGACTTCACAAGTACTTAACTATGCCTAGAAACCTTTCATCGCTGAATTAAAAATTCAGATAGTCTGGCACCAAAGCATAGTGAGTTGCTTGGAAGTCATCATGGTGATCTCAGGTCAGAGAGACACTTATACCTATATCCCTTTGGAGCGACTCTTGACAGTAGAGCGCTCTGGAGTTGGTCATGTTTTGTGAAATGTACTCCTATATTTCACCTGCATACCATACCAGCATCTCCACACTTCTTGGATAAGAGGACAACTAACCTATATGGCACACAACGACTTACACTTGATATGTCTATCATCTTAGTAATAGCATATGATTTGGTCGCAAACTCATTTAAGGACTAAACTATATATCTCCCTATATCAAATCACATAGTCCTAAGGACTTCATCACGTAACAGGAGTTCCAAATGAGATATACACAGTGATGAAAAAATTAAATAATATTTATTAATTTAATAATTCATATACAATTACAATGATAAGCACAACCGTCAACAGACTGATGATTGACTTTGGGACATAATTCCTAACAACTCCCACTTGAATTAAAGCCAATCGGTGTAGTATCGTATACCCATCTTTGATTTGTAGTCTTCGAACTGCTTGATGCCGAGGGCTTTAGTAAATAGGTCGGCTAGGTTCTTCTTTTCATTGATCTTCTGAAGCTCGACGTCACCTCGATCCATAATCTCTCGGACTCGGTGGTAGAGGTGGAGAATGTGCTTGATCCACTGATGTGACTTCGGTTCCTTCACTTGAGCAATGGCACCAGTACTGTCACAGTGCAACAAGATGGGGCCATCAAGGGAAGGTGCTACTCTGAGCTCGTTGATGAACTTTCATAGCCACACAGCTTTCTTCGCAGCATCGGATGCCGTGATATATTCCACCTCACAAGTAGAGTCGGCCACAGTGTGCTGCTTGAAACGTTTTCAGCGGATTGCTCCACCATTCAGGGTATAAATATATCCTGACATACTTTTGCTATCATCATGATCCGACTAAAAATTGGAGTCTGTAAATCTCACAAGTTTTAGGTCAGATTCTCCATAGATAAGCCACTGATCCTTAATATTTCTCAAATACTTAAGGATGATTTTTATGACCTTCCAGTGATTCTCACCTGGGTCATACTGGTATCTGCTCACTACTCCTAATGAGTATACCACATCCGATCGCGTACATATCATGGCATACATAATAGATCTCACTACTAAAGCATATAGAATTCTACTCATACGCTTTCTCTTTTGAGGAGTTATCGGACAATCACTCTTCAAGAGAGAAATTTCTTGGCCTATCAGAAGAAAGCCTTTCTTAGAATTCTCTATGCTGAACCTTTTCAGCATAGTATCAATGTACGTCGACTAGGATAATCCAAGTAACCTTTTAGATCTATCTCTATAGATCTTCATCCCAAGGATGAAGGATGCTTCTCCCAAGTCTTTCATGGAGAACTGTGATGACAACTGTTGGTGCAAAAATCTGAATGCACCAGAGAAGCTGGAGTCGAGGAAGTCGCGGTCACCGCTGGGACCTGCAAAGGAAGTCTAAACCGGAGGTGGGGTTGCTCCAGCAAGACCCTCCGACGCTCAAGTCAGGTCTCTACCTCAACAAGAATGGAGTGCTCGAACGGAGAATTTAGCAGAGTTTTTAGATGAAAGATGAGAGCTTATGGAATAACGTATCTGGGGTTTCCCCTTTATAGGTGGAGGGGGCGGTAGCCTGATAGTGACATCTGTAACCGTCTGGCAGCGGGCTGCCCAGGGTCAGGCGAAGTTTGTTGTAGAGAGTAGTGGGGTGGACTCGTGGCTATCATCGGGGTGTGCCACGTGGGGCCTGCCGCGGGAAGTGGAGCGGCGTCCGTTGTCGTGACTCGCCAGTGGATGGAAGAATCGCGCGGTAACCATCTCAGGAAGTGGAGCGATTTTGGCCGTTATCGTGGCTTGCCAGGGAGTGATGGAGCTGCGCAAAATCTACCGCAGGAAGTGGAGCAGTGCTGTGATCGTTACTGCGGCTTGTCAGGGAGTGATGGAGCTGCGCAGAATCTGCCGCAGGAAGTGGAGCAGTGCTGTCCGTTATTGTGGCCCACCAGGGGGTCCAGACTTGTCGGTCGGAGCTTGGTTGGAGTTGGTAGCGAGGTCTGACACCCGTAGAAGTCCGGACGAAGTCTACATGCAGTTGGGGTCGTGGGCAGAGTCCGGCTCCCGCAGGAGTTCGGACGAAGTCTGTCAGCAGCCGTTGGTGTCGAGGATGAAACTCGGCTCCCGTAGGAGACCGGGCGGAGTCCTCTAAGAGTTGATGTGGCGGACGGAGTCTGGCTCCCGTAGAAGTTCGGGCGGAGTCCTTCGACAGTTGAAGTTGGCGATGGAGCCCGACTCCCGTAGGAGTCCGGGCGGAGTCCTCCTGCAATTGAAGTTAGGTGCGAAGTATGGCTCCCGTGGGAGTCCGGACGGATCTTACCGATGGTTGAAGTTGGTGACGGAGCTCGGCTCCCGTAGGAGTCCGGGCGGAGTCCCTCTTGAGGTTGGAGCTGTGGACAGAGCCCATCTCCCGTGGGAGTCTGAGCGGATCTTACCGGCAGTTGAAGTTGGCGATGGAGCTCGGCTCCCGTAGGAGTCCGGGCGGAGTCCTCCTGCAAATGAAGTTAGGTGCGAAGTCCGGCTCCCATGGGAGTCCGGACGGATCTTACCGGCGGTTGAAGTTGGTGACGGAGCTCGGCTCCCGTAGGAGTCCAGGCGGAGTCCCTCTTGAGGTTGGAGCTGTGGACAGAGCCCATCTCCCGTGGGAGTCCGGGCGGATCTTACCGGCAGTTGAAGTTGGCGATGGAGCTCGACTCCCGTAGGAGTCCGGGCGGAGTCCTCCTGTAATTGAAGTTAGGTGCGAAGTTCGGCTCCCGTGGGAGTCCGGATGGATCTTACCGGTGGTTGAAGTTGGTGACGGAGCTCGACTCCCATAGGAGTCCGGGCGGAGTCCCTCTTGAGGTTGGAGCTGTGGACAGAGCCCATCTCCCGTGGGAGTCCGGGCGGATCTTACCAGCAGTTGAAGTTGGTGATGGAGCTCGGCTCCCGTAGGAGTCCGGGCGGAGTCCTCCTGCAATTGAAGTTAGGTGCGAAGTCCTGCTCCCGTGGGAGTCCGGACGGATCTTACCGGCGGTTGAAGTTGGTGATGGAGCTCGGCTCCCGTAGGAGTCCGAGCGGAGTGCCTCTTGAGGTTGGAACTGTGGACAGAGCCCATCTCCCATGGGAGTCCATGCGGATCTTACCGGCAGTTGAAGTTGGCGATGG
Organism: Elaeis guineensis; assembly: GCF_000442705.2. Classification (NCBI taxonomy): domain Eukaryota; kingdom Viridiplantae; phylum Streptophyta; class Magnoliopsida; order Arecales; family Arecaceae; genus Elaeis; species Elaeis guineensis. Next base: position 58,932,595 of record NC_025993.2, read on the forward strand.
AGCTCGGCTCCCATAGGAGTCCGGGCAGAGTCCTCCTGCAATTGATGTTAGGTGCGAAGTCTGACTCCCGTGGGAGTCCGGATGGATCTTACCGGTGGTTGAAGTTGGTGACGGAGCTCGACTCCCGTAGGAGTCCGGGCGGAGTCCCCCTTGAGGTTGGAGTCGTGGGTGGAGCCCGGCTCCCGTAGGAGTCCGGTCGGAGTCCTCCTAGAGTTGGTGTTGCGATCGGTGCCCGGTTCCCGTAGGAGTCCGGGCGGAGTCCTCCTACAATTAAAGTTAGGTGCGAAGTCTGGCTCCCGTAGGAGCCCAGACGGATCTTACCGACGGTTGACGTTGGCGATGAAGCCCGGCTCCCGTAGGAGTCCGGGCGGAGTCCTCCTGCAATTGAAGTTAGGTGCGAAGTCCGGCTCCCGTGGGAGTCCGGACGGATCTTACCGGCAGTTGAAGTTGGTGACGGAGCTCGGCTCCCGTAGGAGTCCGGGCGGAGTCTCTCTTGAGGTTGGAGCTGTGGACAGAGCCCATCTCCCGTGGGAGTCCGGGCAGATCTTACCGGCAGTTGAAGTTGGCGATGGAGCTCGGCTCCCGTAGGAGTCCGGGCGGAGTCCTCCTGCAATTGAAGTTAGGTGCGAAGTTCGGCTCCCATGGGAGTCCAGACGGATCTTACTGGTGGTTGAAGTTGGCGACGTAGCCCGGCTCCTGTAGGGGTCCGGGCTGAGCTCGCAAGGGCTAATCCCGCTGAAAACTTCGGCCGTGGGTATTTTGTACCCAACATTAGTCTCCCTACTTTCGAGTTTGAATTTCGAATGATGGAAGTACAAAGAGATGGGCATGACCGAAGTTATCTCCTCGAATCCTGTGCATAACCGCCCTTGGATATGTTGGCATTTAATGTGCGCACGTCAGAGCCCTTTTTTTGGTTAAGGCGACCTGAAGAGTCTTTTCGGAAATCCCACCGAAACGTGATCCCAAGCATCGCGCTACGGAAATTTGCGAACAGTCAATCCTCGATAGCGGCGAGTGGGACACGCGGGACACGTGGCATGCACCAGTTGGCCTAGGGACACCCGCCGCCATAACTGCGCTAAGATCCATTGGCTATTTAAACCCCCTACTCTTCCTTCGGGGCTTCATCCTGCTGAGAGGATGGCACCTTTCTTTCATCTGAGAGCCTAGCTACTCAGCCACTTCCTCTGCACCGGTCCTTGCCGTCTTCAGCCCCTCGATTCTTCTCTAAGGGGTTCCCACGTCATGTCCTCCACCCCGGAGGCCATCCTCGAAGGGATGTCTAGGGCTTGGAGGAAGGCGAGGAGGAGAACAGCGGCCGATGAGTTCTCTGATCATCAAGTGGCCGCTGAGGATCCCTGTCGTTTCAAAGGGGGCTCAAGGAAGAATTCCTTCAACAACAGGGGTTTAATAACGGGGGCCGTCGGTAAAGGTATTCTGCCCGAGAATTTCGGAGTAGTAAGGTGGGGTGATACCGGTCAAGAGGGCAGAGCTGTCGTCACAAGCTGTGGCGGGATCCTTGATGCCATCGGAGCCGAGGGACCAGAAGCGGTCGACGCCGACGGTGGAGCAGTAAAACTTGTTGCGGGGGCGGTGGAAGTAGCGCATGCTGACCTTGTCGGAGCATTTTGGACGGTGGCTACCACGGAGTATTCGGTGATGATGCATATCTCTGGCACCACCGTTGCCCCCAGGGTGACTCCGATTCTTCTTGAAACAGGTCTTCATCGCCGCTGCCGTTGCCCTTACCGCCCCCGGGAATCTATCCCATCCTTTTCCCCCTGAGGTTGGGACTTCGGAGGTGGGGCGAAGCAAGGTGGGGCGAAAGCCGATAGGCCCGCCACACGCACTGGACACGAAATGGGAAGAGAAGTTTGCAGCTTGAAGCGGCTTCCGGTGTATCCTTTCCAAACCATGTTCTCGATGTCGTCGATGATGTATTTATTTTTTTTCCTGGCCCACCGGGTCTTGTAACGTACACCTTGTTGGTTGAAAAATGAAAAAGAGATTTTGTTACCTCGTCTGCATCTTGCATCGAATAGTCGTCTGTCGAACTTCTTTATTCTTCTTTCTTCTCTCTTCCTCCTTTTCTTCATTTCTTTTTCACGTCATCCTAAGGTCATCGACGACCTCTTTTATTCATCTTGGATTGTTATTTGCCCAGCTCCTTTTCGACTTTTACGCCATTCGAAGATACCCGGTTGTCATTTTTCCGTCAATGGCTGCAGGCTCGCTTGGGGCCATTCGGGCCTGGGGTCCCTCCTAGGGATTGAATTCGGGGATCCGAGCTTCTGTCACCCTAAGTAAGTTGTCCTATTTTATGTCGAAAACTCCCTCAAAAGCTGGGACTCCCGATGGGAGCCCCAGTCCTTGCGGTGACAGAGTTTTCTGTACCTCGACCGCTGTCCGTTTTCCAATCGTAGCTGTCATGGTCCGTTGCCTTCCTTTTTCCTTTTCGCTCGGAATTTTTCTCCGCTGAAGTCAAGGCGAAGTTCGGCTCCCGTGGGAGTCTGGACGGAACCCTCCTGTGCTTGGAGTCGTGAGTGGAGCCTGGCTCCCGTAGGAGTCCGGGTGGAGTCTTTCTTGGCATCGTGGATGGAGCCCGGCTCCCGTAGGAGTCCGGGTGGAGTCTTTCTTGGCATCGTGGACGGAGCCCGGCTCCCGTAGGAGTCCGGGTGGAGTCTTCCTTGGCATCGTGGATGGAGCCCGGCTCCCGTAGGAGTCCGGGTGGAGTCTTCCTTGGCGTCGTGGACGGAGCCCGGCTCCCGTAGGAGTCCGGGTGGAGTCTTCCTTGGCATCGTGGATGGAGCCCGACTCCCGTAGGAGTCCGGGTGGAGTCTTCCTTGGCGTCGTGGATGGAGCCCGGCTCCCGTAGGAGTCCGGGTGGAGTCTTCCTTGGCGTCGTGGACGGAGCCCGACTCCCGTAGGAGTCCGGGTGGAGTGTTCCTTGGCGTCGTGGATGGAGCCCGGCTCCCGTAGGAGTCCGGGTGGAGTCTTCCTTGGCGTCGTGGATGGAGCCCGGCTCCCGTAGGAGTCCGAGCCTTCCACTTTGCTCGAGCCAGGGTGAGGTTCTCCTCCCGTTCCCGACCCGGCTGTGGGGGTACATTAGGGCGCTGTAAGGCCTCTCCCCCCATCCGGTCTGGGCCTTTGACTTTGCTCATGTCAGGACGAGGTTCTCCTCCTGTTCCTGACATGGCTGTGGGGGCACATTAGGGCACTGTAAGGCCTCTCCCCCCATTCGGTCTAAAAGAACCGGGCCTTTGACTTTGCTCATGTCAGGATGAGGTTCTCCTCCTGTTCCTGACATGGCTATGGGGGCACATTAGGATGCTGTAAGGCCTCTCCCCCCATCCGGTCTAAAAGGAATCGGGCCTTCGACCTTGCTTAAGTTAGGGCGAGGTTCTCCTCCTGTCCCTAACAGGGCTGTGGGGGCGCATATGGGCATTGTAGGGCCTCTCCCCCTATCCGGTCTAAATGGAACCGAGCCTTCGACCTTGCTCATGTCAGGACGAGGTTCTCCTCCTGTTCCTGACATGGCTGTGGGGGCACATTAGGGCACTGTAAGGCCTCTCCCCCCATCCGGTCTAAATGGAACCGGACCTTCGACCTTGTCAGGATGAGGTTTCCCTTTCGTTTTTGATACAGTTTGTTTGCATTATCCAAGGACATATAGGAATGTGATTTTCAATTAAAATGAAGTTACTGGTAGTACATCCATAAGTTTTTCGAGCTCCACGATCGCGGGAGGTCGGCTCCTCCGAGTTCCTTAAGATAATAAGTTCCGGGCCGGACTACTTCTTTGACTTCATACGGTCCCTCCCAGTTTGGGACGAGTTTCCCTCGGTCCTGAGGTTGCGAGACAGCGGCTCGTCGAAGCACTAGATCTCCCGCTCCAAAGGCTTTGTTCTTAACCCGGGCGTTGTAATATCGAGCAACCTTCTGTCTGTAGGCTGCCATCCGAACCTGAGCTATCTCCCATCTTTCTTCCAGTAGGTCGAGGTTGGCTCTAAGACCTTGTGAACTTTGATGTTCGTCGAACGCCACGACTCGTGCTGACGGGAGTTTAAGCTCGATGGGGATGACGGCTTCCGTACCGAAGGCTAAAGCGAAAGGGGTCTCCCCCGTAGGTAGCCTCTGAGTAGTTAGATACGCCGACAACACATGATAAAGTTCGTCCGCCCAAGTTTCCTTCGCTTTTTCAAGCCTTGTCTTAATCCCCTGCAAAAGGGTTCTGTTGGTCACCTCAGCTTCGCCGTTCGCCTGGGGATGGGCTACTGATGTGAAGTTGTGGGAGATGTTTAGATCTTCACAGAATTTGGTGAATTTCGCTCCCGCAAATTGTCGTCCATTATCAGTGATTAGGATTCTAGGCAGACCGAACCTACACACGATCGATTTTTAGACGAAATCTTGTACTTTTGCTTCCATGATTTTTGCTAGTGGTTCGGCTTCAACCCACTTGGTGAAGTAGTCGATCGCTACGAGGAGGAACTTCCTTTGCCCAGATGCCATGGGAAAAGGGCCAAGGATATCCATCCCCCATTGTGCAAAAGGCCATGGGGCACTCAAGGGTGCGAGCTCGGTGGTGGGCTGTCTCTGGATATTGGCGTATCTCTGGCATCGATCACACTTTTTGACATATTCAATCGAATCACGATGCATCGTTGGCCAGTAATATCCCTGGTGGAGCAGCTTGTGGGATAAAGATCTAGCCCCCAAATGGTTTTCGCAAATCCCCATGTACTTCCCACAAGGTGTAGTCAGCTTCCGAGGGTCGGAGATATTTCAAGAGGGGCAAGGAGTATGATCTTTTGTATAATTTGCCCCCATAAAGGATGTACCGGGAGGCTTGATTTCGGAGCATTCGAGCCTCCTTCGCATCCTGGGGGAGAACTCCATCTCTGAGATAGGTTATCAACGGGTCGACCCAGCTGGGCTCGTGGTCGATCTCCATTACGGGCCGTGATTCTTCTGTACTCGGGTGTTTTAGAACTTCAAAGAGGATGCCTTTGGGCAATTCGGCCAGAGCCGATGTCGCCAGCTTGGAGAGAAGATCGGCTCTGGTATTCTCCAGCCTTGGAATCTGTCTAATGTTGAAGTTGCTGAAGGCAGGGGTGAGCTCCTTTACCTTCTCAAGGTATCTGACCATACTGTCCTCCCGTACTTCGTAACTCCCGCTGACTTGCCCCACCACCAGTTGAGAGTCACTGTGCACCCGGAGCTGACTTATTCCCAGCTCTCTGGCGATCCTTAGTCCTGCGATCAGAGCTTCATATTCTGTTCCATTGTTTGTTGTGGAGAACTCAAAACGCAGAGCATACTCTGCAATGACTCCCTCCGGACTGACCAAGATCAGGCCTGCACCTGCACCCGACATGTTGGAAGATCCGTCCACATAGAGGGTCCAAAAGCGATCGGAGGGATTGGCCTCTTCGTTGGGGGAGTTCGGTTGAGACTTCAGGTCGTCAACTTTGCTTTGCTCAGGTTCAGCCTCCTCTGGGATGGTGCACTCTACTATAAAATCTGTCAATATTTGGGCCCTTACTGCTGGTCTAGGTCTGTAGTTGATGTCGAATTCTGTGAGCTCGATCGCCCATTTTGCCATTCTTCCGGAGGTGTCAGCACGGTGCAAAACCGCCTTGATCGGTTGATCGGTGAGTAGCGTCACGGTGTGCCCTTGAAAGTAGGGTCGGAGCCTCCGAGCTGCAACCAACAAGGCGTAGGTCAGTTTTTCTAATTTGGTGTACCTGGTCTCGGCGTCCCTCAGCGCACGGCTAACGTAGTAGACTGGTCGCTGGACTTTCATTTCTTCTTTGACAAGGACGGCCGCGAGGGCCATGGGAGAGATCGCTAGGTATAAAAATAGTTCTTCCCCAGGTTCAGGCTTTGCCAACAGCGGGGGTGAGCTAAGGTAGCTTCTTAACTCTTCGAACGCCTGTTGGCACTCAGAGGTCCAACAGAAGTTCTTCGACTGTTTGAGGGTTTGAAAGAAGGGCAAGCACCGTTCAGCCGACCTCGCGATGAAGCGATTAAGAGCCGCTATCCTCCCTGTGAGGCGTTGAACCTCTTTGATCGACTTTGGAGCGGTCATCTCCTGGATGGCACAAATTTTCTCTGGATTGGCCTCAATCCCGCGCCCTGATACCATGAAGCCCAGGAACTTTCCTGAGGTTACTCCGAAAGTGCATTTAGTTGGGTTCAGCTTCATTCTATACTTTCAGAGAGCGTCAAAGGTCTCCTCGAGGTCGGCGACATGATTTCTGGAAGACTTGCTTTTTACGAGCATATCGTCCACGTAGACCTCCATGTTTCGGCCGATCTGCTCTTTGAAGATTTTGTTCACCAACCGTTGGTAGGTTGCACCCGCATTCTTGAGGTCGAAAGGCATGACCTTGTAACAGTAAAGGCCGCGATTAGTGATGAAAGCTGTATTTTCCTCATCTTCTGACGCCATTCTAATTTGATTATAGCCGGAGAACGCATCCATAAAGGTGAGGAGCTCATGGCCAGAGGTCGCGTCCACCAGTTGGTCGATTCTGGGAAGGGGGTAGCTGTCCTTTGGACAAGCCTTATTCAGCTTTTTGAAGTCTATGCACATCCTCCACTTATCGTTTGCTTTTTTGACCAGAACAACATTGGAAATCCAATCAGGATAATTGACTTCCTTAATGAATCCGGCCTTGAGGAGCTTATCCACTTCCTCGGCTATCGCCTTCTACCTCTCTGGGGCATGACTCTGGATTTTTTCTTTCGTCGGTCGATGCTTTGGATCGACGGCCAGATGATGCTCCATGACTTTCGTGTCAATCCCCGGCATGTCTGCTAGAACCCAAGCGAAAACATCTGCATTCCTTCGTAGAAAATCAATAAGACGCATCCGCACCTCCTCCCCTAGGTTGGAGCCAATTAGCGCCACATGCTCCACGTTCCCATCATTCAAAGGGATTGGTACCAGATCTTCGATTGGGCCGCCCCTTTCTTCAGTGAGGTCATCGCGAGCATCTAGTCCATCGACGGGACAGGGATCAGCCTGATCGCTTCTTTGCAAAGCGATGTTGTAGCAGTGTCTGGCCAGGGCTTGGTCTCCCCGGGCCTCTCCGATCCCCTGGTTGGTGGGGAACTTCAACTTCAAATGGTAGGTCGAAACGACAGCTCGGATAGCATTGAGGCCGGGTCGGCCAAGGATTGCATTGTAGGCGGATGGTGCCTTCACCACCAAGAAATTCACCAGAGCCCTGGATTGCTTTGGATATTGACCTGCAGCCACAGTCAAAGCTATCATTCCTTCCGTCGGAACGGCATCACCGGTAAACCCTACCAGGGGGGAGCAAATCAGCCTCAGATGATCGCCAAGAGCGGACATTCTTGAAAAGGCGTCATAGAACAAGATGTCAGCCGAACTTCCGTTGTCGACAAGAATGCGACGGACGTTGTAATTTGCTATATTCAAGGAAACTACGACTACGTCGTTATGAGGGAATTGGACTCCCTGGGTGTCTTCTTCGGTAAAGGTTATGGGTTCTTCAACCTTTTGCCGCTTGGGGGATACAGCCGATATATTGGTTGCCTCCCGTCAGGATCCCCCAGAAATGGTGTTGACGGAATCCGATAGAGGCTGATCGTCCGGCCACTCAGCCGGAGGTAGTTGTGCGAATGCCTCACGAGAAGGCATCAGATGAGGAAAGGAGGAGTGGGTGCCGGATAAGATGACCGGAGGTGGATCCGTTGAGTGCTCCTTTAAGAACAAGGGTATTGCGAAGACACAGCCCCTTCCTCTAGTGCCAATCCTGTTGGTGCAAAAATCCGCTTGCGCCGGAGAAGCTGGAGTCGAGGAAGTCACGGTCGCCGCCGGGACCTGCAAAGGAAGTCTAAACCGGAGGTGGGGTTGCTCCAGCAAGACCCTCCGATGCTCAAGTCAGTTCTCTGCCTCAACAAGAATGGAGTGCTCGAACGAAGAATTTAGCAGAGTTTTTAGATGAAAGATGAGAGCTTATGGAATAACGTATCTGGGGTTTCTCCTTTATAGGCGGAGGGGGCGGTAGCCTGATAGCGACATCTGTAACCGTCTGGCAGCGGGCTGCCCAGGGTCAGGCAGAGTTTGTTGCAGAGAGTAGTGGGGTGGACCCGTGGCTATCATCGGGGTGTGCCACGTGGGGCCTGCCGCGGGAAGTGGAGCGGCGTCCATTGTCGTGACTCGCCAGTGGATGGAAGAATCATGCGGTAACCGTCTCAGGAAGTGGAGCGGGGTTGTGGCCATTATCGTGGCTTGCCAGGGAGTGATAGAGCTGCGTGAAATCTACCGCAGGAAGTGGAGCAGTGCTGTGATCGTTACTGCGGCTTGTCAGGGAGTGATGGAGCTGCACGGAATCTACCGCAGGAAGTGGAGCAGTGCTGTCCGTTATTGTGGCCCGCCAGGGGGTCCAGACTTGTCGGTCGGAGCTTGGTTCGAGTCGGTAGCGAGGTCCGGCACCCGTAGAAGTTCGGACGAAGTCTACTTGCAGTTGGGGTCATTGGCAGAGTCCGGCTCCCGTAGGAGTCCGGACGAAGTCTGTCTGCAGCCGTTGGTGTCGAGGACGGAACTCAGCTCCCGTAGGAGACCGGGCGGAGTCCTCTCAGAGTTGATGTGGCGGATGGAGTCCGGCTCCCGTAGAAGTTCGGGCGGAGTCCTTCTGCAGTTGAAGTTGGCGATGGAGCCCGGCTCCCGTAGGAGTCCGGGCGGAGTCCTCCTGCAATTGAAGTTAGGTGCGAAGTCTGGCTCCTGTGGGAGTCCGAACGGATCTTACCGACGGTTGAAGTTGGTGACGGAGCTCGGCTCCCGTAGGAGTCTGGGCGGAGTCCCTCTTGAGGTTGGAGCTGTGGACAGAGCCCATCTCCCGTGGGAGTCCGGGCGGATCTTACTGGCAGTTGAAGTTGGCGATGGAGCTCGGCTCCCGTAGGAGTCCGGGTGGAGTCCTCTTGCAATTGAAGTTAGGTGCGAAGTCCGGCTCCCGTGGGAGTCTGGACGGATCTTACCGGCGGTTGAAGTTGGTGACGGAGCTCGGCTCCCGTAGGAGTCCGGGCGGAGTCCCTCCTGAGGTTGGAGCTGTGGACAGAGCCCATCTCCCGTGGGAGTCCGGGCAGATCTTACCGGCAGTTGAAGTTGGCGATGGAGCTCGGCTCCCGTAGGAGTCCGGGCGGAGTCCTCCTGCAATTGAAGTTAGGTGTGAAGTCCGACTCCCGTGGGAGTCCGGACGGATCTTACCGGCGGTTGAAGTTGGTGATGGAGCTCGGCTCCCGTAGGAGTCCGGGCGGAGTCCCTCTTAAGGTTGGAGCTGTGGACAGAGCCCATCTTCTGTGGGAGTCCGGGTGGATTTTACCGGCAGTTGAAGTTGGCGATGGAGCTCGGCTCCCGTAGGAGCCCGGGTGGAGTCCTCCTGCAATTGAAGTTAGGTGCGAAGTCCGGCTCCCGTGGGAGTCTGGACGGATCTTACCGGCGGTTGAAGTTGGTGACGGAGCTCGGCTTCCGTAAGAGTCTGGGCGGAGTCCCTCTTGAGGTTGGAGCTGTGGACAGAGCGCATCTCCCGTGGGAGTCCGGGCAGATCTTACCGGCAGTTGAAGTTGGCAATGGAGCTCGGCTCCCGTAGGAGTCCAGGTGGAGTCCTCCTGCTATTGAAGTTAGGTGCGAAGTCTGGCTCCCGTGGGTGTCCGGACGGATCTTACCGGCGGTTGAAGTTGGTGACGGAGCTCGGCTCCCGTAGGAGTCCGGGCTGAGTCCCCCTTGAGGTTGGAGTCGTGGGCGGAGCTCGGCTCCCGTAGGAGTCCGGTCGGAGTCCTCTTGGAGTTGATGTTGCGATCGGAGCCCGGTTTCCATAGGAGTCCGGGCGGAGTCCTCCTGCAATTAAAGTCAGGTGCGGAGTCTGGCTCCCGTAGGAGCCCGGACGGATCTTACCGGCGGTTGACGTTGGCGACGAAGCCCGGCTCCCGTAGGAGTCCGGGTGGAGTCCTCCTGCAATTGAAGTTAGGTGCGAAGTCCGACTCCCGTGGGAGTCTGGATGGATCTTACCGGCGGTTGAAGTTGGTGACGGAGCTCGGCTCTCGTAGGAGTCCGGGCAGAGTCCCTCTTGAGGTTGGAGCTGTGGACAGAGCCCATCTCCCGTGGGAGTCCGGGCGGATCTTACCGGCAGTTGAAGTTGACGATGGAGCTCGGCTCCCATAGGAGTCCGGGCGGAGTCCTCCTGCAATTGAAGTTAGGTGCGAAGTCCGACTCCCATGGGAGTCCGGACGGATCTTACCGGCGGTTGAAGTTGGCGACGTAGCCCGACTCCTGTAGGGGTCCGGGCTGAGCTCGCAAGGGCTAATCCCGCTGAGAACTTCGGCCGTGGATATTTTGTACCCAACAACAACTAAACTTTTATTCTCTGTAATGCCGGGATGTCATTCCCGATTAAGAGAATATCATCGACATACAAAACAAAAAATACTACCACAGAGTTATTAATCCATTTGTATATATAGGGTTCCTCTCCATTATTAATGAAGCTATATGTTCTGATCACTTTATCAAAACGTATGTTCCAACTCTGAAATGCCTGCTTAAGTCCATAGATGGATCTTTGAAGCTTGCACACCTTAGACTCATCTGTGGATATGAAACTTTCAGGTTGTATCATATACACCTCTTCTTCTAGCTATCCATTTAGGAAGGCTGTTTTCATATCCATTTGCCAGATTTCATGGTCTAGATGTGCTGCTATCGCAAGCATAATCCGAATAGACTTGAGCTCGTCATAGTCAATACCATAACGCTGATGGTAACCCTTGACAGCCAGACGGGCTTTATAGGTCTCCACCTTTCTGTCTGCGTCTCTTTTCTTTTTGAAGATCCACTTACACCCTATGGATTTTATCCCTTCAGATGAATCAACCAATGTCCATACATTATTGATTTTCATGGACTTCATTTCGGATTTCATAGCTTCCAACCACTTATCAGAGTTAGACCTCTGCATCGCATCCATATAGGTGATCGGATCCTCATTGTTCTCATCAAGTTTAACTAGATCTCCATCCTGAACTAAGAAATTGTAGTATCTATCTGGTTGATCAGTACTCTACCGGATCTCCTTAAAGATGTTTCTATAATAGGTTCCAGATTTGATCTAATCAAGTCTGACTTTATGGGTTTACTAGATTGTGTCAATTCTTCTATCGATCGAACTTCATCAAGTTCAATCTTTAAGGCATTAGTTTCTTCGTCAAGGAACTCCTTTTCTAAAAAGATAGCCCTATCACTGATGAACACCTTCTGTTCATCAGCAAGGTAGAAGTAATATCCCTTGGTCTCTTTTGGGTACCCTATAAATAGATATTTGTCATATCTAGGTCCAAGCTTGTCAGTTTTCAATCGTTTGACATAAGCTGGACATCCCTAAACCCTCAGGTGAGAGAGTGTTGGGTTACATCCTGTTCACATCTCATGTGGTGTTTTACTTACAGACTTACTCAAAATTTTATTTAAAATATAACAAGCTGACTTGAGTGTGTATCTCTAGAAAGAAATTGGCAGACTTGCAAAACCCATCATGGACCAAACCATGTCTAACAGGGTTCGATTCCTTCTTTTCGATACACCATTATGCTGTGGTATTCTAGGAGGTGTCCATTTTGAGAGAATCCCATTCTCCTCTAAGTATGTCAAAGACTCACTAGAGAGGTATTCTCCTCCTCGATCAGATTGAAGAGTTTTAATACTCTTTCCAGTTTGTTTCTCTACTTCATTACAGAATCGTTTGAATATTTCAAATGATTCTGACTTATGTGTCATTAAGTAGACATGCCCATACCTCGATAGGTCATCTATAAATGTAATGAAATAATAATATCTACCTCTGGCACTAGTGTTCATAGGTCCACATACATCAGTATGTATCAGACTTAGAACTTTACTAGCTCGCTCACCTTTTCTAGTAAAAGGTGATTTGGTCATTTTTTCAAGAAGATAGGACTCACAGGTTGAGAGTGATTCACAATCACTGACTTTAAAGATTTCCTCTTGTGTCAACCTGTTTATTCTGTTCTTATTAACATGACCTAACCTACAATGCCAAAGCTAGATATCAGAGACATCACTAATTCTAGGATATTTGTTGGATGTGTACATTATACTAACAGGTTGTGATAATATGTAAATATCATTGTTCAGTTATCCATTCATCACATTAACACCATTCATAATGATATTAAAATTATTTTTTTTATTAAAATTTTATAACCGTACATGGCCAAAAGACCTACAGAAATGATATTCAATAAGAAGGAAGGACAAAAGTCACATTCACTTAGAACAATTACATTAGACTTGAATACAAGCTTAATAGCCCCTAACGCTAGAACTAAAATTGATCTTCCATCTCCAACATTAAGGAATCTTTCACCTTCTTCAAATCTCCTACTAACCTGCAAATCCTGCAATAAATTGTAAATATTAAAAGGGCATCGGATTAGCCTAGCAATGGGAAGTAAGGAAACTAAGTAGCCTGGTGGAGGTAGTGGAATTATAAATTGAGAAATTACAAGATGTTATCATATAATTATCTTATCCAGCAACAACTTGCTTCTTTCTCGATCTGTTTGAATCCAGGGAGGCAATGTATTGAGGACAATTTCTTTTTCAGTGCCCCTACTTCTTGCAGTAGAAGCATTCTGTCTGACTCTGATCGGACTTAGGTTTCTTGGTCTGACTGGGCTTGAGTGCCCCAGCACTTTGCACCCTTTTCTTGTTCTTTTAGTTTTTCTTTTCTTTTTTAAAGGAACGACATCCAGAAGAAGATCCTCCCACAACATTCACTGACTCTTTTTGGAGCTGGTGATCTTCTTAAAGTTTTACAGTAACCCCAGCAAACCGTGGTAGTTAACTATAGGCTTTGTCATTCGAAATTGAGTAAAAAAAGGGAGGTAGGACTTGGGCAAAGAGTTTAGAATTGTATCTTTTTCCAACTGCTCATGCGGGAGAAAGTCGAGCTTGCTTAGGCACTCAATCATCTCGATCATGTGCAATACCTGATTAGTGACTAATGCTTCTTCCCTCATTCGAGCATTGAAGATGGCACAACTAGTCTTGTGCCTCTCAACGTCGTCGGGTGTGCCAAAATACTCATTCAATATTTGTAACATATTCTGTGGCTGAGCATTTTCGAAACGATGGCTAAACTCATCATTCATCACCATCAGCATAATATAATGAACCATAGTTCAATCGTTGAGCCACTTCTAATAAGTATCTCTGATCGTGCTATGCGTATTCGAAGTTGGCTCCTCAGGTGCTGGATTTGTCAATACATACAAGATCCATTCATGCTCTAGGACTATTTTGAGCTTTCGATACCAGCTATCAAAATTTGATCCCATCAATTTATCACTATCTAATAATGATCGGAGCGACAAGGTGGTGGCCATAACTGTAAAAAAAAAATCAGAACCTAATTAGTATATGAATTGATTAAGCCTAAAGATATGAATTTTAGTCTAAAGGTTCTTCCACTATTTTATTTGAATTGATAGCCTCTACCTTTAATTTGAAGAATTATACTAATTTCTTAGTGGGTACTAGAATCCACATGGACTACACATGGGCTCGAGTGTAGCTCAGCCAACCCTTGTATATCCATGTGTAGGTTCTTAACCAATTGTTTCACCAAATAATTTTTAGTATTCAATTTTGCCCTAGATACCTCTTCAGCAGGCATGTGGCACCTCCACTTAAGGTTTTGGTTAGTTCCAACTATTAACATACTAGAATTTAGTGTATCTAACAAACGAGTGATCAGGCCCGAGTGTGGCTCGGCCAAGCTGACCATCATTAGAAAGATACAACTAAAACAACATATTATAAATTATAATTCTGACAGCCAGATGAGCACCAGACATGTGGCATCTCCAATGATCATCTAAATCATTGGACTCATTATCATCCAACTTAATGGGAGGCTTTGATCTAGTTATCGCCATAACTATTTTATTTTAGGGACCTAATAATTTTAGAACATTTAATTAGTTGAATTGAGAGATGAGATGAGACTTGACTAGTTAATCTTAATCCTCCCACTGACTTTACCAAGTCAGATTTAAGAAGATTAAGCATAAGCTGGTCCAGCCAACCAGTCATGAATCCTCCTACTGGCTTCACGAAGTCAAAAAGAGGACTCAAGACAAGTTGAACTAGGGACACCTAAATCAGTCATACTGATTTCTTAGTTAGCATGGGTCAACTTCAATCATTAAGTGATTTAATCAAAATATGATTCACCATGTTGGCCAGGTAAATGAGATCGATGGAAGGGATATGCCATTAACTCGATATAAACTCAATCTATGCGAGTAGCTCCTAATTAATGACCATCAATCAAAGCTGCCATACTTACCTTAGACACCAACTGGTTAGTCATTTTCAATTTGATCAACTTATAGACTTGGATTCGACTATGGAGCTACGATCAAAGTCCATATTGGTCTCATCAAAGATATGAACTTGACCAACTATAACTATTGAAATTGATTAAGAGAAGAAATTGACCCAATCAGAATTAACTTTTAATTAGATTTGATCAATTACTAACATGGTCCATTATGAATGATTTCTAACCCTAGGTCTAACCTAGTTAAATGGACTTGACTCGAGCTAACCCATTAATCCATGAGTTATGAAATTAATGCCTTAGTTCTTTGATTCCCAAATCTAGATCGTTAAATTCTCAATTATGTTTTAGGCTAATATGGGTTCGGGTTCGGTGTTTGAAAATAGTTTTTAATTTTATAAAATATTTTTACAATCAATCATCTAATAATCAAAACTTTAATTTTAGATCTAATATATATTATTTTAGATCCAAAATAAAATTTTAAAATTTTTTTCGTTGTTCATCATCATGAAAAAGATCACGTAGTACCCCTACATGCCATAGGAGATCCCATCGAATGGATAAATAGGATAGTAAAATTCTGATTTCTTCTATGACCAGATGACTATGAGGATCTATCCAATCTAATTACTATACTACCTAGATTCAAAATAAAATATTTAGATCTAATCTAAATAATTAAAATAAGATTATACGTAAAAAAATTCATGTCATAAGAAATCTTGCTCTGATACTATATGAAGAAAAAATGGATAGTTCAAAGTATGTATTTTTAAAATTTTACTATAGAATAATAAAAGATTAAATATTTTAATCTTCTAAGTATGCTGATAAATATTTAATTTAAGTCATTTAAAGTAGAAAATTATAGTTAATTTCTTTTATTTATTAAGAATTTGATGTTTCTTTTTATATTTTATAGGAAAGGTGATCGTCGATATAAAGAGTCCGATTCATAGATCAAAAAGACTCAAGTTTGAAGAAAATTAGACTTAAAATAAAATTAAAATAAAAGAAGGATGCATACGGTATTATAGAAAATGAAGATACTATACAAGGAACCCATAAGGATATAGATATAATTGTAAAGAAACAAAAGTTTCTTTTTGGAATAAAAAAGTTTCTTTTTGAAGCATTAACGTGTGCGTAAGCACGCAGAAGGCTCACGCGGGCATGATGCAGAAGCAACGCGGGCGCGAGGCAGGCAGGTTCGTGGGGAATTTGATGCTGTGGACACAGTGACGAACAAATGCTTATTAAAAGAAAAAAAATATGATATTTGGAAATACTTCAAGAGGAAAAATTTGTATTTTTTTATCTGTTTGTAATCTTTCCATCTCATCCATCCATCTTTTAGTCCTTAGTATTTTTTTTAGTCCCACATCGAAAAATCATGTAAAACTTCTCCCTCCTAACACCTATAAAAAGGCTTTTGTACTCCCATTGGAGGGGGAGCCCAGAAATTCTTCTAGAGCCTTGCATAGAGGAATAGAAAGGGACTACTTCATGAGCAGCTAGGCTAGCAGTCTCGAAAGTGGAGAAAAAATTTTGTAACGACATAGAGATGGTTTATTGTTCTAAACTTTCTTGTATTTCTTTATATGCATAAAGATTATGCTTTTTATTTAAATCATCATGTGTTCTTTATTTGCTCTCTTTCATATACTTTTATTTATGCTTTCCTGTTAGATTAATATTATGAATACTTTTACTTTTCGAAGACGCACCGTGATCTACGGGTACGGAATGTGTCGAGAAAAGAAGAGTTGTTTATATAGTACTTTCTGGAGACATACCGTAATCTATGGATACGGAATGTGCTGAAAAAAGATAGGTATTTTTTTTAAGATTAATCGCATCTATTTAATTAAAAAAGAGATACAACTCTGCTAGTGCAAATTAATTCAAAACTCCCGAGCTCTTTATTTTTTAATTACATCAATTTTAAGATAATTTATTTTCTAAATCAAAACAATGCTTCTTTCTTTTATTTTGTAATCTCAACTTAGTCCAAGGTCCCTGAGGATACGATCTTGACTCATCCTACCTACATAGTGAGTAGAGTTATTTTTGGTGCTATCAATGACTACGCATCAAATTTTGGCACCGTTGCCGGGGATCTTGGCATGGTTGAATTAAAAAAAAAAAGCCACTGACATTTCATAACACTTAACTAAAATAGCGTAACCTCAAATATAAAAATTTCTAACTTGATTGGACACCTTGTTTCTTTGCATCTCATCTCCATAATTAATCTTAAGGGCAATTACCCATTAATCAGATAAGGTGGAGATTTGACCACCCTTCCTTGGCCCACAAATCACTCCCTTGCATTTGCATAACCTAGACCTTAATCTAAAATTAATTAGACGTTGACCCCTAAGGATTTCAAGCTCATTAGGACAAGTGACCCTGAGAGTTGAACCGGGTTAGACTTGGTCAGCTAGCTGGTGTCTAGGCAAGTGGTTTGCGAGATGACTGGGCCAGAAGGAAGGTGGTTTTTAATTGGTTCAGTTCGCTGACCTGGCCAATTTAATTGGTGTCTAAGGAAAGAAACGGGGGGACTCCCACCAACCTTACACTTACCTGGCTAGTTGGTTGGTCAAGCTCCAACTTGGAGGGCTTGAAGGCTAACTACAGTTAGGAGCTGTCTAGAACTAGGATAACTTTAGGATAGAGAGTCCATTGCGTGCTAACTTGATTGTAATTAAAATCTAACCATAACTAATTCTTCTATTAGTTTTAGGACTTCTTAGGATCTCTTCTTTAAAACTCTTTTCTCCCTTCTCTTCTCCTCTTAATAAAAAAAATAAAAAAAATAAAAAAAAATTCCTTAACAGACTAGGATAGTCCTACATTGACCTTTTAGTTGCATGTTTGGTCGACGATCACTAAAACCCGACTTGCAACCATTAGACGAAGAATTAGAAAAGACTCTTAGGACTATCCGAGTTAGAAACATGGCTGCACCTGGTGAGGCTAATCCTCCATGCTCATTAAGAGAATACTTCACTCCATCCTCGTATACCTACTCTCCATGCATTCAAGCACCTCCAGTAGAAGCTACCCAATATGAGATTAAGTCTAGCATTATTCAAATGTTGCCATTGTTCTATGGACTTAGTAACGAGGACCCATACAAACACTTGGATGAATTTTTTGAAATTTGTACCACAGTAAAAATCCAAAACTTCTTAGATGATGCCCTTAGGTTGAAACTGTTCCCTTTCTCACTTAAGGACAAAGCCAAACATTGGTTAAACTCCTTAGACTCTATAACCATTTCAACTTGGGATCATCTTCAGAGAGAATTTCTCAAGAAATACTTTTCAATTGGAAAAATAAATCAAATTAGAAAAGCTATCATCAGTTTTTCCCAATTAGAGGGTGAACTTTTTCATGAGACATGGGAAAGGTTAAGGGATCTCATTCATAAATGTCCACACCATGCTGTCCCTAAATGGTAACTTTGTCAGTATTTTTATGATGGTCTATCGGAGAAACACCGACAAATGGTTGATACATCATGTGGTGGGATATTCATGCTAAAGAGTGAGGATGAAGCCTGGCAGCTCTTTGAAACACTTAGTGAGAATTTCCTACATCATATGTCTGCCACCTCTAGAGAACAACCTATGCTTCAACAAAAAAGAAGTAGAATTTATCAAATTGAAAATGCCATGGATTTCTATAGTAAGGTAGATGAACTGTCCCAAAAATTAGACCGTCTTCTAAATACTGGACAATCCCCAATTTTACCTAACCCAATCCAAGAAGTTTGTGCATTGTGTGCAAGTTTGAACCATTTTGTTAGTGAATGCCCAGCCACACCTCAATTTTCTGAGTTTGTGCATGAGCAAGTTCAGCAACCTCAAGTCCAACAAGCTCGCAGACCAGGAAACGATTCATATTCGAGCACTTATAACCCCGGTTGGAGAAACCATCCAAATTTTTTCTGGAGACCACAACCAATGGTTGGCCCTGCCGCACCTCGACCTCAATATCAGGACCCAACATATAGGGATGGACCATACCATCAATTTCAAAATGCTTCTCAACCGTCTACTACTGGTCACAGCTCAGCTTTTGAGAAAAAAGTTTTGAAAGTACTAGAATGATTAGAAGTCAACACTTAGACCCTTAACTCCCACACATAATCCATTGCTAAGCTAGAGACCCAAATAGGTCAACTAGCGACTACATTCAGTAGGAGGGAAGGAGGAAAATTACCTAGCCAACCCGAGAGCAACCCAAGAGAGCAATTTGTGATTGAGAGCTCTAATACCCCAAAAATTTTTTCTGAACATGCCAAATCAATCATGACTCTGAGAAGTGGAAAGGTCATTGAACACACTGGTAAAATCAATGAGATCGACCCTAAACCTCTATCCAAAGCCAAATCACCCAAGAACAAGGAGGACCTTAAAATAGAGAATGAACCAACTACACCAGAATCATCTTACTTGCCTAAAGCCCCATTTTCGGATGCCCTGAAAGCTCCTATTCCTACAGATAAGAAGGGAGGAAGACTCGACGAGATGTTGGAATTGCTTAAGCAAGTCCAAATTAATCTTCCCCTTCTAGACACAATCAAACAGGTCCCTGCTTATGCCAAATTTTTGAAGGATTTGTGCACCCAAAAATATAAATTTAGATCACAGATCCCAAAGAAAATATGCCTCATTGAACAGGCTAGTTTTGTCATCCAGCATGCCACTCCTCCAAAGCTTAAGGACCTAGGAGCCCCCATCATTTCTTGTGTTATAGGAGATTATCACATTGAAAAAGCTCTTCTGGACTTAGGGGCAAGTGTGAATCTTTTACCTAGTTTGGTGTATGAACTTTTTGGATTCGGAGAACTAAAACCCACATCAGTCACACTGCAATTAGTCGACAGATCAATTAAGAAACCACGTAGAATGCTTGAGGATGTCTTGGTCAAGGTAGATGAATTTTACTTTCCAATTGATTTTCTGGTTCTCGACATGGAACTAAGTGGCAACCCCAGACAAATTCTCATTATCTTAGGATGACTCTTCCTAGCTACGGCAAATGCATGCATTAATTGTAGGACAGGAGTCATGGACGTATCATTTGGGAATAAGAAACTAAGATTGAATGTGTTTGGTGCTTCCCAAGGTCCATCAATGGATAGTTGCTTCGAAGTAGATACACTAGAAGACATTATAGAAGATGCAACACCCACAATTCTAGCACCAGACCCCTTAGATACTTGCTTGGCTCACTTTGGAGTGTATGACTTTGAGGGATATATGAAAGAAGTTAACACCTTATTGGATACACCACACGATAAAACCATTCCTTCATGGACAACCAAGTATGAGCCATTGCCCACCTTTTGTTAGTTTTATTGCATATGACATCTGGCTGAAGACGTTAAACTTAGCACTTTTTGGGAGGCAATCCAAATTTTTTTTATTTTGTTTTAACTGATCTTCATTTTTTTTAAGAATAAAGGATCGCTCTGTATGGAAGAGTCTGTCTGTTGGTGCAAAAATCTGCCTGCGTCGGAGAAGCTGGAGCTGGGGAAGCCGCGGTCACCGTCGGGACCTGCAAAGGAAGTCTAAACCGGAGGTGGGGTTGCTCCGGCAAGACCCTCCGATGCTCAAGTCAGTTCTCTGCCTCAACAAGAATGGAGTGCTCGAACGGAGAATTTAGCAGAGTTTTGAGATAAGAAATGATCTTAGAGAATAACGTATCTGGATCCCTCCCTTTTTATAGGCGGAGGAAGTAACGGATTGATGGCGACGTCTGTAACCGTCTGGTCGTGGGCCGCCCATAGTCAGGGGGAATTTATTGCGAAGGGTAGTGGAGCGGAATCGTGGCTATCACCGCAGCTCGCCACGTGGAATCAGTTGCGAGGAGTGGAGCAGCATCCGTTGTCGTGACTTGCCAGCGGATGGGAGAATCGCCCGGCATCCGTCGCAGGAGGTGGAGCAGGTTCGTGGCCGTTATTGTGGCCTGCCAGGGGGTAGTGGAGCTGTGCGGAATCCGCCACAGGAAGTGGAGCAGAGCTGCGGTGGTTACTGCAGCCTGTCAGGGAATGATGGAGCTGCACGGAATCCGCCACAGGAAGTGGAGCAGGATCGTGGCCGTTATGGTGGCCTGCCAGGGGGTGCAGATCCATCGGCTGAAGTTTGGCAGCGGTCGGAGTCCGACCCCCGTAGGAGTCCGGGCGTGGTCTTCCTGCAATTAGAGTTAAAGGCGGAGTCCGGCTCCCGTAGGAGTCCGGACGGGGCTTACCAGCAGTCGTTGTTGAGGACGGAGCCCGGCTCCCGTAGGAGTCCGGGCGGAGTCTGCTTGCGGCTGCAATTGTTGGTGTCGAGGATGAAGCCCGGCTCCCATAAGAGCACGGGCGAAGTCTCCCTGCAATTAAAGTCAGAGGGGAGGTCCGGCTCCCGTAGGAGTCCGGACGAGGCCTACCAGCGGTTGATGCTGAGGACGGAGCCCGGCTCCCGTAGGAGTCCGGACGGAGCTGTCCTGCAGTCGATGTCGACGGTGGAGCCCGGCTCCCGTAGGAGTCCGGGCGGAGTTCGCTTGCGGCTGAAGCTGTAGTCGATGTCGGCGACGGAGCCTGGCTCCCGTAGGAGTCCGGGCGGAGCTGTGCTGTAGTTGATGTCGGCGGTGGAGACCGGCTCTCGTAGGAGTCCGGGCGGAGCTGTGCTGTAGTTGATGTCGGCGATGGAGCCCGGCTCCCGTAGGAGTCCAAGCGGAGCTATGCTGTCGTCGATGTCGGTGGCGGAGCCTGGCTCCCGTAGGAGTCCGGGCGGAGCTGTGCTGTAGTCGATGTCGGCGGCGGAGCCCGGCTCCCGTAGGAGTCCGGGCGGAGCTGTGCTGTAGTTGATGTCGGCGGTGGAGCCCGGCTCCCGTAGGAGTCCGGGCGGAGCTGTCCTGTAGTCGATGTCGGCGGTGGAGCCCGGCTCCCGTAGGAGTCCGGGCGGAGCTGTGCTGTAGTTGATGTCGGCGGTGGAGCCCGGCTCCCGTAGGAGTCTGGGCGGAGCTGTCCTGTAGTCGATGTCGGCGGTGGAGCCCGGCTCCCGTAGGAGTCCGGGCGGAGCTGTGCTGTAGTTGATGTCGGCGGTGGAGCCCGGCTCCCGTAGGAGTCCGGGCGGAGCTGTCCTGTAGTCGATGTCGGCGGCGGAGCTCGGCTCCCGTAGGAGTCTGGGCGGAGCTCGCTTGCGGCTGAAGCTATGGGAGTTCTCGGTGACGGAGCCCGGCTCCCGTAGGTGTCCGGGCGGAGCTGTCATGTAGTCGATTCCGCTGAGGGTTTCAGCTGTGAGTATTTTATACCCAACACCAGTCCTCCTACTTCCGAGTTTGAATTTCAAACGAAGGAAGTACAGAGAGAGATGGGCATAGCCGGAACCGTCCCTTCGAATCCTGCGCACTGCCGCCTCCAGATATTTTGGCATTAAATGAGCACGTGCCGGAGTCTTTTCGAATTGGAGCGGTACGAGGGGACGCTTCGAAAATCCTGCAGGTACTCTGGCCTAGGTATGGTGCAATTATGATCCTGCCAACCGTCAGCCACTTTTAGCCGTCTGCCAGGGGGAGTGGGATACGTGTCGTATATGGGCTGGCCTGGGGGATTCGCGATCATTATGGCGCCGGATCCCAGGGTCTATTTAAACCCGTCCTCCCCCCTTTAGGTGTCCTACTCCATTCCTGAGTTTTCGCTGGTGTCCGTCTTCTCTTCGAGAGCCCTGCTTTAGTGAGCTTCTTCTCGAGCCGTAGGCGCCTCCCATTTCTCGTCCCCCAGGTCCCTCAGAGTAACATAGGTTAGTGCCAACCTTCCTCTCACCGCCTAGGGGCTTCTCCTCTCATCATTACTTTTGTGCCTCCCTCCGAGTTAGCCTTCAGCCTCTCGTTCCCCTTTCGATCCGTCCTTTTAGGGTCCTTTAGATTTTCCCTTCGAAACTGCTCAAAATGTCCTCTGGCTCTTCTGTCTCCGGTAGTTCCGAGAGTTCTTCTGCTTCAAACCCCCAGGTCCCTGTCTCTCCGGACGAACCCATGTCCGGGGCTGGGCCTCGCCCGATTTTCGCACCGGGCGTTATTCCATGTTCGACGACTTCGGAGGAACTCCTTCTGATAAGGGTTCGGTATGGGGTTCCTCCGGAGTACGATCTGGAGCTACCTGGCCCCTCTGACCGGGCCAGCACTCCGCCTCCCGGTCGCTTCTGTTTGTATCAGGAAGCGTTCCGTGCCGGACTCTGGCTTCTGCTTCCTGCCTTTGTTGCTTCCTTCTTCCGCTTCTTGGACATATCTCTCGCTTCCGTGGCCCCGAATTCCTTTAGGTTTCTGATAGGGTTTCTCTCCCTCTGCCACATAGTCGAGGTTCAGCCATCCCTCTCCTTGTTTAGGCATTTTTACACTTTCAAACGCCATCCTTCGGCGAAGGACTGGTGGTACTTCTCCCCCCAATTCGATAAGAAGGGGTTGCTGAAGGGCGCCCCTTCTTCGATTCACAATTGGAAGGGGAAATACCTCTTCGTCCACTGCCCGACCCTGGAACTGGGCCTGCCCCCTTGGGGTTCTCTGAGGGATTCCGTCCGTCGGGCTCCTAGCCTGGGGGAGGACGACCTCCAGGCCGCCCAGAAGCTTCTAACTTATCCCGCTCCTTCCCTTCCTAATCTTCTGAGGGAGCAGCTTCTTTTCAACATCGGCCTGAGCCCTCAGGATCCAGCGAGTATTCATCTTATCTTTTCTTTTCTTGCCTTCCTCTTCTTCTTTTCTTTACCTCTTTTTCCTTCCCACTCTCTTCTTTTTCTTTCTTTCTCTTTTTTTCTTTCTTTTCTTTTTTTTTTTTTTTTTTTGACTCTTGATTGATCGGTGTTGCTTCTTTTTCCTTTTCTTTTTTTTTTTTTTTTAGCAATGGACGCCGAAGCGATGCGGATGCTCGCCAGGGGCATGAGAGCTCAGAAGAGAAAGGGCGCGGCGGCCTCCGGATCGGCGAAGAGGGCCAGGGCGGAGGAGACGAGCTTGGCTGCGCCCGTCCGGGCGGCCCCGACCATCGACATTCCTTCAGACGTCAAGCCAGTGGCTCCCCGGGCCTCCTCGAGGAGCCCGCCGGCTGGGGCCCCCGCTCCGGGGGTTCGCCCCACGGAGGCGCCTGCTGCGGGGAGGAGGAGGAAATCGGTGGCTCGCAGGGCGAGTAGCCATCGAGCTGCTGCAGACGAGTCCGTCTGCTCCGAGGAGGGATCGGAGAACCCCTTCAACGATAGGGACTTGATCAGGCGGCTGCTCGATGGCTGCATCCTGTCCGACGTCGTGGAGAGGATCGACCGCGCCGATCCTGAGCAGCGGGCTTGGGACTCCTTGGGGTCCTTCCTCGAGGTAAGCGGATATTTATTTACACGGTCACTCGGCCTTTGTCGTAATTCTCTATCCATCCTTGCAGATTGGGCACCAGCTCTTCGCCTATGTCGAGGCGACGAGCCGCATGAGAAGGGACCTCCTTCAGGCGGAGGAACGCTGCCAAGCCGAGGTTGCTCGCCTCCAAGCGAAGACGGTTGAAGTAGTCGCCCTCCAGGAGGCCCTGGAAAGAGAAAGGCAAGCCCGGGAAGAGGAGAGACGGATCTTGGAGGAGTCGGCGAGGAAGGTGGAGGCCGAGGTCGCCCATTTGGTCGAGCAAACTCTGGTTCTGGTCTCGGAGGCCAGGGCTCTTACGGTGGAGGAATTCAAGGCCTCCGCGGAGATGAGGGTCCTGAATGTCCAGTTCGGCCAGGAGGCGTTCACCAAGGGGTTCGAGCTCTGCCAAGAGAAGGTGGCCAGCAAATTCCCCGAACTCGACCTCGGCTTTCTTGAGGAGTCTGAAGACGAGGCCGGCCCCTCGTCCGCCGCCACTGCGGTCGCACCCCCCGCGCCGAGTTCTCCACCTCCTGCCCCTGAGGTCTGAGACCTCTGATCCTGTGCCCTTATTTTGTCGCCATATTTCCTTTCTGTTTGTCTTCAAAATTATTCAATCAATAAAGTCAAATTTCTTATTGTGGATGGCTTCTCCTTCCCCCTCCTCCCTCTTTCTGCTTTTCTTCTTGTAATGAGTCGATCTTTGATGCTTGCATCTTCCGATGGCAGTGCCCTGCTGAAGCTCTCCCCTTGCCCCTGGGGGTCCCGCTGAAATCGACAATCCAGCGGTTGAAAAAAGAGGTCCTTCACCTGACGAAGAAGTTGAAGAAGTCGGAAGGCGAGCTCCGCAAATCGAGAGAAGGCCATTCTGAAGCCGCCGCTGAGGCCGCCCACTTTCGCAGTCTCCATGTGAAGGCGATCATGGATTACAGCCGGAGGAAGGCGAACTTCACAAAGGAGCTCGAGGAAAGCAAGAAGAGCACCAGCGACCGAATTTGGGCTCAAGAAGCCAGGATCAGCGCCCTTAAGGTGGAACTATCAGCTGCGAAGAGGAAGATCGGCCAGCTGGAAGGAAACTCATCCCGGCTCTTGGCTCGGGTTGATGATGGACAGAAGTGGTCGCAGAAGGTCTCCGACCTTCAGAAGCAGCTTCAGGACGCCGAGATGAGCCACGACGTGCAGCGGGCCAGCTGGCGCCGGCAAGTGGAAGAGTACAAAGGGAGATTCTGGACGGTGGCTGACGAGGTCGTTCGTCTCTAGAGGCAGCTGGTCAATAGGGTGCAGCTTACTTCCGCCAAAGATTCCGAAGAGCTCCAAGCCCTGAGAGGCACTGTTGAAGGGATTTCTGTCTCCCTCGGAGAGAAGACAGCCGAGCTGCAACAAGTGAAGATCCAACTGGCACTTGAGCGGAAGGCCGTCGTAGACGCAGAGGCAGAGTCCAAAGTTTTGCGGAAGTGGCGTCGAGAAGCAGAGGCTGAGAGCCAGCAACTTCATCGGGCGCTCCAGGACGCGCTGCGGAAGAGAGAAGAACTAGAAGAAGCAATGGAGAACCTGAGGCAGTCCTGGTTGAGGGATGGAGTAGATAACCCTAGGTCGGAGGGAGCAGGGCCTCCTTAGAGCTCTTTTGTCTTTATGTCTTATCATGTAGTTACTTCCTTTTTGTCGTTTTGTCCTTCTTTCCTTGGCCGTCCTGGCCTTGTAGTGTGTATATCAAAAATGGAAAAAAGAGTGTTTTGTGTTACCTCGTCCATGCGTCGCACTGATATTGTTGTCTGCTGAACCTTTCTTGTCGTTTGACTTGCTTGACGTAGACGTCGTCGTGGGGGGGGGGGGCTTTTTCCTTTCATCCGATCTTGTTATGCGGCCGAGTTTCGTCACCATTAACCCTTGCTGCAGAAGTTGCGGATGGAGCCCGGCTCCCGTAGGAGTCCGGGCGAAGTCTTCCTTGTAGGCAGAACCCGGCTCCCGTAGGAGTCCGGGTGGAGTCTTCCTTGGCATAGGAACCCGGCTCCCGTAGGAGTCCGGGTGAAGTCTTCCTTGGCGGCGGAACCCGGCTCCCGTAGGAGTCCGGGTGAAGTCTTCCTTGTCGTTGGAACCCGACTCCCGTAGGAGTCCGGGTGAGGCCTACCTTGTCATTGGAACCCGGCTCCCGTAGGAGTCCGGGTGAAGTCTTCCTTGGCGGCGGAACCCGGCTCCCGTAGGAGTCTGGGTGAAGTCTTCCTTGTCGTTGGAACCCGGCTCCCGTAGGAGTCCGGGTGAGGCCTACCTTATCGTTGGAACCCGGCTCCCGTAGGAGTTTGGGTGAAGTCTTCCTTGGCGACGGAACCCGGCTCCCGTAGGAGTCCGGGTGAAGTCTTCCTTGTCGTTGGAACCCGGCTCCCGTAGGAGTCCGGGTGAGGCCTACCTTGTCGTTGGAACCCGGCTCCCGTAGGAGTCCGGGTGAAGTCTTCCTTGGCGGTGGAACCCGGCTCCCGTAGGAGTCTGGGTGAAGTCTCCTTGGCGGCGGAACCCGGCTCCCGTAGGAGTCCGGGTGAGGCCTTCCTTGGCGTAGGAACCCGGCTCCCGTAGGAGTCCGGGCCTTCCATTTTGCTCGAGCCGGTGTGAGGTTCTCCTCTCGTTATCAGCCTGGCTTGTGGGGGCGTGTTAGGGCGCTGTAAGGCCTCTCCCCCATCCGGTCTAAAAGAACCAGGCCTTCGACTTTGCTCATGTCAGGATGAGGTTCTCCTCCTGTTCCTGACATGGCTGTGGGGGCACATTAGGGTGTTGTAAGGCCTCTCCCCCCATCCGATCTAAAAGAACCGGGCCTTTGACTTTGCTCATGTCAGGACGAGGTTCTCCTCCTGTTCCTGACATGGCTGTGGGGGCACATTAGGGCATTGTAAGGCCTCTCCCCCCATCCGATCTAAAAGAACCGGGCCTTCGACTTTGCTCAAGTTAGGGCGAGGTTCTTCTCCTGTCCCTAACAGGGCTGTGGGGGCACATACGGGCGTTGTAAGGCCTCTCCCCCCATCCGGTCTAAAAGAACCGGGCCTTTGACTTTGCTCATGTCAGGACGAGGTTCTCCTCCTGTTCCTGACATGGCTGTGGGGGCACATTAGGGCATTGTAAGGCCTCTCCCCCCATCCGGTCTAAAAGAACCGGGCCTTTGACTTTGCTCATGTCAGGATGAGGTTCTCCTCCTATTCCTGACATGGCTGTATTTTTGGAGGGATCATATCCAGTCATAATACATCCACGCCAGGTGGGAAAGGCACGTTAGGTAGAAAGAAAAATAGATTCAAGGTGAAATCGTAAGTGATACATTTACAGTTTTCCCGCTCCTCCTTGAGGCCCTCCGGTGATGGAGTCGATGGTCCCGATGGGAGGCCGGTCCCCGGGCTGTTCCTCCCTTTTCTGCGGTTCAGGCTGTGGGAGGGCTCTTGGCCGGTCTCCTCTACCCTCAGGCCTGCGGCGGATGAATCTGTCGAGTCGACCTCGCCGAATGAGCTCCTCGATCTCATCCTGGAGCTGGATGCATTCCTCCGTGTCGTGGTCGTGGTCGCGATGGTAGAGGCAGAACTTGTTGGGGTTGCGCTTCCCGGGGTGTGTGCGCATCCTCTCTAGCCTAGGGAGCTGCTCCCTGACCTCCATCAGTACCTGGGCCTTTGAGGCGTTGAGAAGGGCGTAGTTGCAGAATTTCCCTGGTGGGGAGCCCCGTCGAACCCCGCGGTCCGGGCTTCTCTGCCTGCGTGCCCGGGGTGGGGTATGGGCGCGCCTATGTCCAGGAGGGGAGCGGGAACGCAGCCGGGCTTCCTTCGACCTTTTCTCAACTACGGGCTTACTCGAATCTCCCGCTTGACGCTCCCTTACTGTCTCTTCATCCTTCATTTTGAAGGCTTCTTCCGCCCGGGCGTATCCTTCAGCCCGAGCCAGTAAATCAGCAAAATCCCTGGGGTACTTCTTCTCCAGGGAGTACAAAAGATCATTCTTCTGAAGGCCGCCTTTCAGGGCGACCATGGCAACTGACTGGTCCAAGTTCCAGACCTCCAACGCCGCGATATTAAAGCGGTTGACGTAGGCCCGTATGGACTCCCCTTCCCTCTGCTTGATGTTGATGAGGGACTCCGAACCCTTTCGGGGACGCCGGCTGCTGACAAAATGGGCCACAAATTGGTGGCTCATTTGATCGAAGGAAAAGATGGTACCCGACTTCAAAGCCGAGTACCAATTCCTCGCTGCTCCCTTCAAAGTAGACGGGAAAGCCCGGCATAAGATGGCGTCAAGAGCGCCGTGAAGCAGCATCATCGTCCGGAAGGCCTCCAGATGATCGACCGGGTCCGAAGTCCCGTCGTAGCTTTCGAACTGGGGAAGCTTGAAGTTTGGCGGGATAGGTTCCTGCATGATCATTTGAGAGAAGGGAGGGTCAGTGCAAATATCCTCACCATAAGTGGGGTGCGCGTGGTGGAGTTCTTCAATCCGTCGGTTCATCTCCTGGAGCCTCCGGTCCAGGAAATCCTCTCGACTTCGAGTCTCGAGAGTCCTTTGGCAGTACGGGGGCAGGGATCTTCCAGGGGTGGAGTCGTGATCCGATTGAGGGCTCTCTACCCTCGGATTTATTTTCCCGGGGAGGATGGGGCGGCTGGCCCAGGTGGCCCGCCCCATCGTCGGGTTCTGGCATTCCGGAGATGCCCCTTCCGGATGCGCCGACGCCTGTGGTTGCTGCTGCTGCATTGCTTGTACGGCTTCGACGAGGCCTCTGACCTGCTGTGCCAGCGAGTCAAATTGCTCCACACCGACCGCCGCCGCCGGAGGGGGAGGAGGAGGAGGCTGAGAAACTGAAGGGGAGGCCGGAGCCTGAGATCTGGCCGCGGAGGCCGTGGATCGTTGGGTGGATGCCTTGCACGGAGGCATCGAGTGTCGATCTCGCGGGGGAAGATTAGGAGTGGGTGACGGAGAGATGGTCGGAGGCGGCTCCGTTGAACACTCCTTTAAGAATAAGGATGCTGCGAAGACACAGCCCCTTCCTCTAGCGCTAATCCTGTTGGTGCAAAAATCTGCCTGCGCTGGAGAAGCTAGAGCTGGGGAAGCCGCGGTCGTCGTCGGGACCTATAAAGGAAGTCTAAACCGGAGGTGGGGTTGCTCCGGCAAGACCCTCCGACGCTCAAGTCAGTTCTCTGCCTCAACAAGAATGGAGTGCTCGAACGGAGAATTTAGCAGAGTTTTGAGATAAGAAATGAGCTTAGAGAATAACGTATCTGGATCCCCCCCTTTTTATAGGCGGAGGAAGTAACGGATTGATGGCGACATCTGTAACCGTCTGGTCGTGGGCCGCCCATAGTCAGGGGGAATTTATTGCGAAGGATAGTGGAGCAGAATCGTGGCTATCACCGCAGCTCGCCACATGGAATCAGTTGCGAGGAGTGGAGCAGCATCCATTGTCGTGACTTGCCAGCGGATGGGAGAATCGCCCGGCATCCGTCGGAGGAGGTGGAGCAGGTTCGTGGCTGTTATTGTGGCCTGCCAGGGGGTAGTGGAGCTGTGCGAAATCCACCACAGGAAGTGGAGCAGAGCTGCGGTGGTTACTGCGGCCTGTCAGGGAATGATGGAGCTACGCGAAATCTGCCACAGAAAGTGGAGCAGGATCGTGGCCGTTATGGTGGCCTGCCAGGGGGTGCAGATTCATTGGCTGAAGTTTGGCAGCGGTCGGAGTCCGGCCCCCGTAGGAGTCCGGGCGTGGTCTTCCTGCAATTAGAGTTAAAGGCAGAGTCCGGCTCCCGTAGGAGTCCGGACGGGGCTTACCAGCAGTCGTTGTTGAGGATGGAGCCCGGCTCCCGTAGGAGTCCGGGCGGAGTCTGCTTGCGGCTGCAGTTGTTGGTGTCGAGGATGAAGCCCGGCTCCCATAAGAGCACGGGCGAAGTCTCCCTGCAATTAAAGTCAGAGGAGAGGTCCGGCTCCCGTAGGAGTCCGAACGAGGCCTACCAGCGGTTGATGCTGAGGACAGAGCCTGGCTCCCGTAGGAGTCCGGACGGAGCTGTCCTGCAGTCGATGTCGGCGGTGGAACCCGGCTCCCGTAGGAGTCCGGGCGGAGTTCGCTTGCGGCTGAAGCTGTTGTCGATGTCGGCGGCGGAGCCCGGCTCCCGTAGGAGTCCGGGCGGAGCTGTGCTGTAGTTGATGTCGGCGGTGGAGCCCGACTCTCGTAGGAGTCCGGGCGGAGCTGTGCTGTAGTTGATGTCGGCGATGGAGCCCGGCTCCCGTAGGAGTCCGGGCGGAGCTGCGCTGTAGTTGATGTCGGCGGTGGAGCCCGGCTCCCGTAGGAGTCTGGGCGAAGCTGTGCTGTAGTTGATGTCGGCGGTGGAGCCCGGCTCCCGTAGGAGTCCGGGCGGAGCTGTCCTGTAGTCGATGTCGGCGGCGGAGCCCGGCTCCCGTAGGAGTCCGGGCGGAGCTGTGCTGTAGTTGATGTCGGCGGTGGAGCCCGGCTCCCGTAGGAGTCCGGGCGGAGCTGTCCTGTAGTCGATGTCGGCGGTGGAGCCCGGCTCCCGTAGGAGTCCGGGCGGAGCTTTGCTGTAGTTGATGTCGGCGGTGGAGCCCGGCTCCCGTAGGAGTCCGGGCGGAGTTGTCCTGTAGTCGATGTCGGCGGTGGAGCCTGACTCCCGTAGTAGTCCGGGCGGAGCTGTGCTGTAGTTGATGTCGACGGTGGAGCCCGGCTCCCATAGGAGTCCAAGCGGAGCTGTCCTGTAGTCGATGTCGGCGGCGGAGCCCGGCTCCCGTAGGAGTCTGGGCGGAGCTCGCTTGCAGCTGAAGCTGTGGGAGTTCTTGGTGACGGGGCCCGGCTCCCGTAGGTGTCCGGGCGGAGCTGTCATGTAGTCGATTCCGCTGAGGGTTTCGGCTGTGAGTATTTTATACCCAACACTGTCAATAAACTTGACGTCTGGCTGAAGACGTAAAACTCCGTGCTTGTTGGGAGGCAACCCAATGATTTCATATTTTTTTACTTTACCACAGCTGCAGGAATTTAGAATAAGAGCCTATTAATCAACGAAGCTATCTTCAACTTTCGAAGCAGAATTATCCCAGGTGCACTCTCTCCTTTTATTTTCTTTGCTTTCCTACTCCATTGAGGACAATGTAGATTAAGTTGGGGGGGGAAGGAAATTAATCAAATCCTTGAGTATGGTCAGAAATAATTAGTTTTGTGTATCCAAATTTTATTTTGATTAAGAGTCAATTAAGGCATCCTAATAAATGAATGATTAACGGTCAAGATAATTTTAGAGATACTGAGGAATAAATTATTAAGAAAATCCAATTAATGGTAGGGTTTAGACCACTAAATTTTAGGAGTGATTCTACAACCCTCTTCTTACTGATCTCAATAAAGAATCTGCTTCATGAGAGATTGGGTGGAAAGGTCGAGGTATGCAAAAATTCTCCTTAAAATATACTTTTTATTATAAAAAAAAAATATTGGTTTCCTACTGAGTAATCGGGCCCTTCGCCTAAGTAAGTGTTGTGGTTCACGTAAAAAGATGGGCAATGTTAAAAAAAAAAAAAAAAATTAGTTTCCTACTGAGTAACCGGGCCCCTTCGCCTAAGTAAGTGTTGTGGTTCGCGTAAAAAGTGGGCAATGTTAAAAAAAAAAAAATAGATAATAAGGGGACTAAATTGCAAGAAGATAATAAACCCCTCTCATATTAAGTTAGAGGATTTAAAGAGTAAAGTGGGGAGTTGGTGAAAGAAATGCTCTTGAAATTTTTTTAGTTAATACTCAACCACTAATTGGGTCAAATTGATAATCCAATGAAGTATCTCTTTAATGGTCTGACCAGGTATCATCTACCTTTTGGGATGCCTAACCTAACTTCTTAGTCAAGATCGAGTCAGTACACAATGCTGATATATCTATTTTACTCGAGGATGAGCAAAATTCAAGTTGGAGGGTGTGATAAACACTTAATTTAAGTCATTTAAAACAAAAAATTATAGTTAATTTATTTTATTTATTAAGAATTTGATGTTTTCTTTTATGTTTTACAGGAAAGGTGATCGCCGATATAAAGAGTCCGATTCATAGATCAAAAAGACTCAAGTTTGAAGAAAATTAGACTTAAAATAAAATTAAAATAAAAGAAGGATGCATACGGTATTATAGAAAATAAAGATACTATGCAAGGAACCTAAAAGGATATAGATGTAATTGTAAAGAAACAAAAGTTTCTTTTTAAAATAAAAAAGTTTCTTTTTGAAGTGTTAACGCGTGCATGACTGCGCAGAAGGCTCACGCGAGCGTGACGTGGAAGCAATGCAGGCGCGAGGCAGGCAGGTTCGCGGGGAATTTGATGCTATGGACACAGTGACGAACAAATGCTTATTAAAAGGAAAAAAATATGATATTTGGAAATACTTCAAGAGGAAGAATTTGTATTTTTTTATCAATTTGTGATCTTTCCATCTCATCCATCCATCTTTTAGTCTTTAGTATTTTCTTTAGTCCCACATCGAAAAATCATGTAAAACTCCTCCCTCCTAACACCTATAAAAAGGCTTTTGTACTCCTATTGGAGGGGGAGCCCAGAAATTCTTCTAGAGCCTTGCATAGAGGAATAGAATGGGACTACTTCATGAGCAGCTAGGCTAGCAGTCTTAGAAGTGGAGAAAAAATTTTGTAACGACATAGAGATGGTTTATTGTTCTAAAATTTTTTGTATTTCTTTATATGCAATAAATATTATGCTTTTTATTTAAATCGTCATGAATTCTTTATTTGCTCTTTTCATATGCTTTTATTTATGTTTTCTTGTTAGATTAATATTAAGAATAACTTTTACTTTTTGGAGATGCATCGTGATCTACGGGTACGGGACATACCGAAGAAAGAAGAGTTGTTTATCTAGTACTTTCTGGAGACATGTCGTGATCTACGGATACGAGGTGTGCCGAGGAAAGATAGGTATTTTTTTTAAGATTAATCGCATCTATTTAATTAAAAAAGAGATACAACTCTGCTAGTGCAAATTAATTCAAAACTCCCGAGCTTTTTATTTTTTAATTACATCAATTTTAAGATAATTTATTTTCTAAATCAAAACAAGGCTTCTTTCTTTTATTTTGTAATCTCAACTTAGCCCAAGGTCTCTGAGGATACGATCTCGACTCATCCTACCTACGTTGTGAGTAGAGTTATTTTTGATGCTATCAATGACTATGCATCATATGCTTTAGATCAGATCTAAACTACCATTAAAGATCTATAAAATAAAAATTTTATATATAAAATCTGAAATAAAATAAAAAACTACATCGATCACATCGATGCCCGAAATTTAATCTAACTTTTAGATTATGTCGGTAGAGTTCAAAACTCATCACCTTTTCATGGGTTGATGATCTCCACTACTGGTAAGTATGGCATGAAGCTCTCACTGATGTCGAGCAGTCGTACAAGCATCCGACCTCTACGGATGATCCACACGAAGCCCCTCAGACCGATCAACCCTCTATGGGAGTGCTAGCTCGCGCAGTCAGTTTCTGATGATATATCTGACTTGATCTCCTTCTTCGATCACCTCAAATCTTTTGAATGTTGAAGATGGATCAGAGAAGGATGCTGGATAGTGGAGAAAATTTAGATAAAGACTCTGTTCTCTTTGATTTTTCCCTCACCCAAAAATCTAGAACAGTTCTAGGTCTCTCACCCAAGAGGAGAATGGTCTCCTCTTTTGTTCATGCCAAGGAGGAAGGAAATCCACCCAATCCTCACATCCCAAAGAGGTATTTTTGATCCAATTTCTTTTTGGTATTTCATGGTGAAGAGCTCTCTTCTTTTGGCACACAAAATTATGGCCTTTTTATGGTTGTCGCATAAACCAGATAAGACAGGATAAGGGCTGGAGTTTGTTGCAATTCAAACTCTTTTGAATTTCAATTTGACTCCAACTTTTTCACACCCTTATCTAACTTAAAGAAAGACTTGTCAAAGAAAATTAGGTATAAAAATCGGTTGGAAAGACCTTCTTTTCTCATACACAATAGACCTCTTCAAAAGCAGCCAACGTGTGGAAGGATATGGATAAGATTTTAAGTTGAAATTCAAACTAATTTGAATTCAAATCAAAACCAACCAATTCTTATCCTTAATGAATGACAAAAGAAGGATTATTTTCTATTTTTCTTATGTACAAACTAATTTTGTATGGTGAAAAAAGGCATGAGATAATTTAGGTGGCACAAGTGATAGAGTCATACTCATTTGGGACTTTAGGGTTTAACCAATTGAATTTCTTTCAAACCCAATCCAATTAGATCCAAATAAAATATGATGAACCTAATCTAATTAGACTCTTATAAATTTAATTAAATTTTATTAAATTAATAAATTAATTGAGTCATAGATCCAATCAAATCAGGATCATTTCTCCCTTATCGATTAGGTCATCTCATAACCTAATCAGACTTGACCTAATTGAATCAAATTCAATCAGACTTGATCCAGACTTTAATGCTCAATCAAATTAAGATAATTATTAATCTAATCACTAATTAATGTTCCATTAATGATAGAGTCTAGGTCTAATGGGATTCTTCTCTAGAGTCTCTATCCAGTGGGACTCTTCAACAGAGTCCCCGTCCAGTGAGACTCTTCAGCAGAGTCTCCATTGACTGGGACTCTTCAGATTAGCCAAGTGATCAAGGAGAAACTTCTAATGTCTTTGATCTCATAGGTTCAAACCTAAGTCGGTAGCATAGAAACTAATTTCTGTACCAATCAGAGTAACCATCTAGCAATGGTACCCGATGTCTGGATAGATCGAATGTATGCTAAGCAACACTCAAGAACCTATTTGAATATAGTTACTATATAATTCATTCCTTTGACCCAAATTCTTAAGGTGACCTAAGGTTTAACTGCCAACCCTGATATGGTCATCCACATTATATTTTAATTTTTAAAATCCATCATATGGATTATCTTGGTTAAGATTTTACTGAATTGAAACACACTGATACATTAACTCCTACTTATTCAGAGGGGTCAATTCTATCTTGACTCACATACCAACTTCAAAAGTACTTGACTATGCCCAGAAATCTTTCATCACTAAATTAAAAATTCAGGTAGTCCAGCACCAAAATATAGTGAGTTGCTTGCAAATCACTGTGGTGATCTCAGGTCAGAGGGATACTTATATCTATATCCCTTCGGAGTGACTCTTGACAGCAGAGTGCTCCAGAGTTAGTCACGTTCAGTGAAATGTACTCCTATATTTCACCTGCATGTCATACCAACATCTCCACTCTCCTTGGTTAAGAGGATAATCAACCTATATGGCACACAATGACCAACACTTGATATGTCTATCATCCTAGAATAGCATATCATTTGGTCACGAACTCATTTAAGGACTAAATGATATATCCTCCTATATTGAATCAAATAGTCCTAAAGACTTCATCACATAATAGGAGTTCAAAATGAGATGTACATAGTGATGAAAAAACTAAATAATATTTATTAATTTAATAATTTATATATAATTACAATGATAAGCACAACCATCAATAGACTGATGATTGGCTTCGGGACATAATTTCCAACACACGCCCCATCACTTTTGGCTAGAAATCCCTTTATGAGGCACCAACTACCTGACAAATATTTCATGGATGCCTCTTGTACATACTTTAAGGGGCTGATTATATATCATTTATATCTGATTTTAATTGACATAAATCAAATAAAAAAGGTAAAGGATTTTTTTTAAATAAGGATCTATCTTTTTTAGATAAATGGGTTCCTATTTTGTATCAGGGTAGTGCCTAATTAAAGGGTATGTCTTTAGGGTTCCTAGCTAATTGATTTTTGATGAAAAATCTCTCTCTCTCCCCCTTCTCTATGCCTCCTCTCCTCCCTCTCTTCTCTTCCATGCCTAAGAGTTGGGTGTCTCTTTTTTTCCATATGCCAAGAGGTGCTGCTTTATCTTCAAGAGTGAAGATTGAGGAGAAGAAGAAAAAGATTGCTGATCAAGGAGTTGATCCCACAGTCCACATCAAGGTGTTGATCAAAGTGCTCAAGGCTAAGATTCTTCTTAGGAAGAAGAGTCTTCTACAAAGAGAAATCAGTTTGAGATCGATCCTGATGGATACCCGTAGAGGTCGGATGCATGTACGGCTCAAGCATCTATAAATCTGTGATCATCAGAAGCAGCGAACATCTATGCACACCATGATAAAGAGATCTGATCTCATATTTATATCTAAATTCTAAATTGAATATATGATTTTTCTCCTGAGCTTGGGTATGATTAGATTTGATCTCTTGCATGTGGGGATAAAGGGTTTAATTTGTTTTATTTTTTGCTGTGTATTTTAAAGTTTTGAAATCTACATATGCTGCCTACCCGATTTTTCTAACAGGACACTGGTTGATGCACCTGAGAGTGTAACTCCAATAGGATGCAAGTGGATCTTCAAAAAGAAGATCAAAAAATATGGCCAAATTGAAACCTACAAACCTAGGTTAGTGGCAAAAGGTTTTAGACAAAAGCAAGGGATTGATTATGATGAAATCTTTTCACCAGTGGCTATGCTGAAGTCTATACGGATTTTACTCGCTATAGCTGCATACTATGATTATGAAATCTGGCAGATAGATATCAAGACCACCTTCCTTAATGGTAATCTTGAGGAAGAGATCTATATGACTTAGTCAGAAGGTTTTGTCTCCAGTGGGAGGCTAAACCAAGTATGCAAGCTTAAAAGATCTATTTATGGATTAAAGCAGGTATCAAGGAGTTGGAACATCCAATTTAATATGACAGTCAAAGAGTTTGGCTTAATAAAAAATATGGATGATCCATGTGTATATAAGAAGACTAGTGGGATTAGTCTTCTTAGTATTGTATGTCGATGACATACTACTAATTTGGAATGATATTCCAATGCTCTAGTCAGTCAAAACATAGCTATCTAACAAGTTTTTCATGAAAGATTTGGGTGAGACATCCTACATTTTGGGTATAAAGATCTATAGAGATAAATCTAAAAGGATGCTAGGCTTATCCCAATCTAGGTACATTAACTTAATGTTGAAGAGATTGAACATGGAGGGAAATAAAAGAGGTTACTTGTTCATAAGTTAAGGTATACATTTCTCTAAGAAAATGTGTCCAAAGACACTAGAAGAAAAAGAAAAAAAGAATTCCATCCCTTATGCTTCGGCAGTAGGATCTATTATGTATGCCATGCTATGTACCAGGCCTGATGTGGCTTATATGTTAGGCATAGTCAGTAGATATCAGGCTGATCCAGGAGAAGATCATTGAAAAGCTGTGAAAAATATTCTTAGATATCTGAGAAGAGCTAAAGATATTTTTCTAATATATAGAGGATCAGAACTAAAGCTAGAAGGATATACAAATTCTAGTTTTTAATTCAATCCAGATGATTGCAAGTCAATTTCAGAGTATGTGTTTATCCTGAATGGAGGAGCATGTTAGATGTGTACCCTAGAAGCCAATCTTGGCTGACACATACTTTTCTCTATGGCATGTTTTGTACTTGATGGGCAGTCTTTACAACCAATCATGTCATATGTGTCCATGATTTGTCTTAAAAATTAATAAAGATAATTTTGTATATTCTCAAGATGTTGAGAATTTGAGACATACATCATTAGTGACTAATTTCTAAATAGTCCTGATTGAAGGATCATCACAGAGAAAGGTGATCAATCCATTCAAGATCGATGCATAGATCCCCTCCCTTTAGGATAGATGATCTTAAGTCTATGGTATAGAGACAATGGGATGAGAGTATGGGTGGTTGTTAGAGAATAACTTACACTGAGCATGACCAACACAGGAAACCACTTGGATGTCTACTCATTAGTCAGTGGTCTTCTTGATGCTGCAGTGGTGTGACTAGTCCTTTGACTTACGGTGTATGACTATTCACAGCAAGGCTACATAGTTTGACTGCACATTTTCTTGGTCCCTAGCCATTCGGGTCCTTGCTATGTATGTTGGCTATTGTAGGTTCAGGTTCACTGTTTGGAGTAGGATGCACCTAGATGGAATCTATCCATCTTATAATAAAAGGAGAAGTCCTATGCGATTCGTAAGACTGAGTTCAGAAAATCTCTGGCCAGAGTAAGTGTAAATATTAGAAAAGAGTTTTCACAGAATTCACAAATGAACTCGAGTCGAGCTAATCTAGCATATGACTGACGATGGGGTTTGATGAGTTCTCCATGACCTCCGCCTAGTCGGGACTCACGATAGAGGGATTGTATCACATGATAACTGCACTTAGGGGTTAACTTTTCTATTCTGCTGGGTTGCCACTATATGCTGCTAGGTATCATTGGTGAATCGTGAGAACTCACTAAGATCATTTTTGGATCAATGATCCTTGTTGAGGTGAGTTGGAATCATTCTAACCCATTGAAAAGAGTTTCGATAATACTGTGATGGAGATCATGGTATATCTCACTATCAGACAGAATAGAATCTAAGGAGTCATATACAAAAAGAGCATAACCTGATCAATGACTTGGATCATATTTAAATTATCAATCGGATTGATAGTTTGAATTTTAGAAACTGCTAATTTATAATCGTTACAGTTTTGGCAGCTATTAATTATTTGCACAGAGACTTAATTATAAATATTATATATTTTTAAGATTAATTAAATTATAAATTAAGTTTTAATTAATTTAAATTATATTTTATTTATTTATATTTAATTTAATTTAATACTAATTGGATTCAATTATCCAAATCAGATTTGGATTTCAAGCTTAATTGGATCAGGCTTGACAGCCTTTCGAATTCGGCTTGTTTCGGACTCGATTTGAACCCGATTGAGACCCAATTTAAATCAAAAGAACTATAACTCAGAGAGCCTAGGTTTCTTGAGCCTCTCTCTCTAGAAATTATGCTAAGAAGAAAGTTGGGTGAGGGTTTTTCTTGCCACTTTGTTTTTGCATGCGTGAAAGGGGAGGTTGGCGCCCCACCTTATCTGGTATTCTTTCTCATCTAAATTTTTTTTATTTAAATATAATTTAAAAT
Organism: Elaeis guineensis; assembly: GCF_000442705.2. Lineage (NCBI taxonomy): Eukaryota > Viridiplantae > Streptophyta > Magnoliopsida > Arecales > Arecaceae > Elaeis > Elaeis guineensis. Next base: position 58,971,407 of record NC_025993.2, read on the forward strand.
AAGATAAATATATCTAATTGGGGTGTGAAATATTTTTTTTTGTGTGATAAAAAAATTGGGGAAAGCGGGAGTGCACTAATTGTGTGCGTGAGATTTGTTTCTTCCTCCTCTTATCTCAATAAATCTCATCCCTTCTTTATGATTTGAATTCCCAAGATCAAATGAGATTTCATCTATTAAGCAATTAAGAAGGGTTTGGGATTGAGAAAAGAGTGGTTGGTGTGACAAAAAAAAGAAAGGAGAGAAGGGTGGCGTGTGTGATATATGAGAGGTGTTTTTTCTTACCGCTTAACTCTCTCTCCCAATGCCTCCTCCTCTTTCTCCTTTCGTTCAATGCCCAGATCTAATAGAGATCAAATCTAAGAAAAGAAAAGAGAGAGAAGAAGAAGGATTCTTCTTTGCATCATGGTGATCTAGTTCAGATCCCATCGGATCTGCGCAAAAGAGTTCGAGCAGCAATCTCCTTCTTCGAGATCTGAAAGAAGAGATCTAGATCCAAGGATGAGGAGTGAGATCTGCAAGATGCTAGCACACCGATGATCTCGATACTTCAATCATACATCTCTATGTGGATATCAGTAGAGGTCGAGCACGTATGCGGCTACGATCAAAATTCGAGACATCCATAGATCCAAGGTATGGAGATCCGATCTCTGTTTGTTTTTCCTAACCGATTGTTTTTTTTTTTTAGATTTCAGATCATGGCTGCATGTTCATGTCAAGATCATTGCTACAATTTTTAGATCTGACCTGATATATTAATAAATTAAAAATATTTTAATTTATTTATTTTCACTGCATAGATGTTTAGAAAAAATTTTAAACTTCATGTACAAAATCATAGCGAATTTCTTCAGAGCAGTGAGTTGGAAGAGTTTGAAGTAGCAGATAGTAGCTGACTCAACTACTGAAGCAAAGTATATTGCTTCTAGTGAAGCTGTTAAGAAAGCTGTCTGAATAAAAAAATTCATCATGGAGTTAAGAGTTGTTCCTGCGATTGAAGGACCAGTGCCCCTTTATTGTGATAACACTGGTGCTGTTATTCATGCTAAAGAACCAAAGTCTCATCATAGATCAATGCACATCCTCAGATGCTTCCACCTCATTAGAACTAGCAAAAATCAAGAATAATATAGCAGACCCATTCACTAAGGCATTACCACAGCAACTGTTTGATCACCATCTTGATTGTATGGGATTGAAATACAAAGGTGATTGGCTTTAGTACAAGTGGGAGATTGAAAGAATAAGTATCCTACAAGTCAATCATTAGGGTAATGTGATGGGACTTATTCATATATTCTTTCAATTTATGTAAAGATATTTGTTTTGATATAAATAAAAATGAGGTATTTTTTGATTCATCATTTCAGTTGCATCTTTTCATATTATGAATTATGATGAACTCCAAAGATTAGGGTAATGGTTTTAGAGGACATGAATGGGTCATACCTGTGAGATCTAAAGTTCTAAAATCCTAATTTTGAATATTTCTGATCATAAGAATATTGAGTCGAGGATCAATGTTCGAAAAGATTGGCACATCTTTTGTATGCTCGATAGAAAGGATGGCTGATCTCACAAGCTACTTGTGTGGAGATACTAATATAAGAGTGTGGGTGCTCATTAAAAAATGAGTTCACTAAATTGATCTGTCGACAGAGAATATCTTATGGAGTCTTACATACATATCAAAAGATAATTCTCTAAGTGAAAGTTGTGCTAATAGTCTTTTGACCTGAGATCACCATGGAATCTTATACATATGAACTCATATTTTGGTTCACACTCAAACATGATATTAAATCATATACGAGATATTCTGAATATGGTGGAGTGTGTATGAAGATTATGAGTTGGTCAACAAAGAATTGATCACTCTTAGTAAGAAGAGATGACATCATATGTATTCTTTTCTTTTGATGGACTTAGGAAGACTTTGGCCAAAGCAAATGAAGGTTAGATAGGAATTCTAATACTTTATTAGAGTTATCATTGACTGATAAAGAATCAATAAGAATATGTGTTGAGTTTGACATGATTCCATACTCATAAATATATTTGGGATGTAGGATGATCAAAGGATTGGATTGCATAATAACTTACCACTGAAGGGCATATTTGATGTTTTCATCAAATTTCACATCTTTTAGATAATGATGATATATTGCTAGACATCAATCTTGACTTGTGGGTTTGATTAAATTAAAAGTTTAATTCGATCACTAATTAGACAGGGTTCTAATTGTTGAATTCAGATTAGCTTGTTTCGGACCTAAATCAATCAAATTTGATCCACTTGCATCTGGACCTTCTGCTAGCTAGATGAAGAATCCAATGGGTCAGACACAATAGAGACTGATCAAGGATCTAATTGGATTAGATTAAGTTTGCAGAACTAACATGATAGCATATGTTGCAAACACTAGCTTCTAGAATCAAATCAGTTTCGATTTCGGTTATAATTTGGACAGAATTGAGTTAATTAAGCTCATGATTTATTTGGGTCTAATTTAGGTTAGCCAAATGTTGGCACCTAATTGAATTCCTCTTATTTGGTTTGGCCTAATTGGATTGGGTTAGCTTTGATTTGGTGTTATGGATAGATATGGACTAAAGAGTCCATGTGGTTATGGACTCATAACCAAACATCCACACCACCACTTTATCTGAATTTTTCCATGCCTAAAGAGTAAGATGGTGCCTCCAATATAGGCCATTGGATGGCATATGGCACTGATCAGTGGTGGAGAATGAGGGTGCTAAAAAATATTGCTATGCGACTCTTCAGAAACATCGATAAAAGCTCGTGAAGACTCCTTCTGCTTTAAGTCTTTTAGGTGCCACTTATATCAGATAATTTTTTGGTTTTTAAACATTTAAGGAAGTTTTCATGTGTAAAAATCTAAAAATAATTTGATCAATGAATAGTTGCTTATCGCATCTTTTATTGGGCGTGCGCGAGAGAAGAATAAAATATCATATCTGATAAGAGAGTTTCACCTGCCGAAGGACTCTTATCAGATATGACTTTTTCTTGGTTTAGAACATGGAAAGATCTCTAAAAATCAATATGGGGCATGTGGATTGGATGGCACACATTGATATGCGTCTCCACGCTAATTATAAATAGCATGGAGTCTTCGGTGTTTTGGCATGCAGAAGTCATCTCTTCTTTCTTACATTCATCTCTGGATTGTCCAATTTCTTTCTTCCTTCCCTTGTTAGGATAAGTCCAAATATTGTAAGGGCAAGTCTGATTTAGGAGAAGGGCTTAGAAAGATAGTAAAGGAAGATAAAGAGATAAGAAAGATAAAGAAAGACAAGCCAAGGGAGGAGGGTGTTCAGGAAAACACAAAAGGAGTATTGTGCTGCCCAAATTAGTGAAGAAAAATCTTGAAGGAGCTTGTGTCTTGATCCAGTCTCTGTGTGGATCACCATTAGAGGGTAAATGCTTGGATGCCTATGTTGAAAAATATATCTCAAAAGTCAATCGTCAAGCTGTTGACAGTTGAGCAACCAAGTATTGTAATTGATTTGTTAATAAATAAAATATATTTTTGGTATTTTCATCATAAGTTTTCATCTTCTAACGAACACTGTTGTTATGACGAAGTCCTTAGGACTATTTATGTTCGATAAAGAAAAGATTTATTAATTAGTCCTTAAAATTGTTCACGACCAAATGATAGGCTGTTAATAAGGACGACAGCTTTTATCGAGCATAGGTCGCTGTAGGCCATATGGGTTGGTTGTTCTCTTAATCAAGGAGTGTGGAGACACTGGTATGGCACACAAGTGAGATATAAGTATACATCATCATTGAACGTGACCAACTCTAGAGCATTCTACTGTCGAGAATGTCTCTGATGGGTTATAGGTATAAGTGTCCCTCAGACCTGAGATCGCCTCAATGACTTGCAAGCAACTCACTGTGCTTTGGTAATGGACTAACTGAATTTTTAATTTGGTGATGGAAAGCTTTTGGCCACAGTCAAGTACTTGTTAAGTCAGAGTGTGATCGAGATGGGATTGACCACTCCAAGAGTTGGAGAAGAATGAGTCGCTGTATTTCAATTTAGCAAAACCTTGGCCAGGATAATCCATCAGATGGATTTGATATTTTGAAATACAATGTGGACAACCTGATTAGAGTTGACAGTTGAACTCTGAGGTATCCTATAATCATTTTGGTCAAGGGGATGAACTATATGAAAACTATATCCGCATGGGTTCTAAGGATGTTGTTCTACACATTCGACCTATCCGATCGTCGGGTACCATTGCTAGATGATCACTTTGATTGGTATAAAAATTTATTTTTATGCTACTGACTTAGGTTCGGATCTATGAGGTCACACACATTAGAGTTCATGATCCGATCGGATGGTTGATCAATGATTAAGAATCGTTCTAGGGTTAAACGATCAATACGATTGACATTTAACCTAGTGCAAGTGTTGCAGGAGGATCGATTTGCAATTCATTCGCTAATTAGCTTAATTTGATTAAGAAAATGGGCTGAGATAAAGTCTAATTGAATATAATTTAATTAGATTTAATTTGAGCTTTATTGGATCAAGTCCAATTGATTTATTGGATAAGCCAAGTACAAGAAAAAACTAGTCCTAGTTCAATTAAGACTTGGATCAATCTAATTTCTAATTTGATTAAAAAATTAAAATAGATTTAAATATAATTTAATCTGATTAAATTAAGTTCTTAATTGGGTTAAGACCTATTTTAATTGAATTGATCTAATTTTGGTTTAAGAAAGCAAATTAAAACAAGTCATAAGATAGAATCCTAGTAAGACTAGGATTCTACCTTGCGCCACATAAGCCCCCCCATGCCCTCTCTCTTATTCCATGCTAATTCCCTCTTATTTTGTATGACAAAAATCCTCTCCCAGGTCTTCACCACACCCAATAGGTTTTCTCTCTTCTTTCTTATATGGAAGATGGTTGTGGATCAAATCAAAGTAGGAATAAGTTTGGATTTCAAATTCTATGAGATAGAGTTTTAGAAATCCAAAACTCTTTCCTTTTTGCATTGATTTTATCCAGATTTTTCTTGATATTTTTGTAGCTTTTATGGTACTTAATAGGTACCCTTTGCTATTGGTCCATGCACAAAAAGAAGGAGGGGGCACCCAAGAGTTGGGCACCCCTTATCTTGCCATGTTTGGATAAACCTTGACTAGGTATTTGACCTAGACAAAGACTCTATCATATCTCTCTATATAAAATGAATTTTTTTATAAAATATTTGTAAAAAATAGATAAAAAAGAGATCTTTTGGGTGTCTAAAAATCAGAGAGAAAGAATGTTGGGGTGTGGAGATATAATAGATACAAGATAGGATGTCTAGAGAGAGCAAAGAGAAGAAGAAGAGGGTCTTCTTCTAGGGTTGTTGTATTCATTTCTTTCCTTCCTCCATCTTAAGTTTTTTGAGAGTATCTTAGATTTGAAACTCCTCCTCCTACTTCTCATCTTTGAAAGAGTCCAAATCAAGAAGAAGGAGGCACCTGATCAACCATCGAAGAAGGATCAGCGCAGTACTAGCATACTGTGCTGATTTCCTGGAGCAGAACTTCTGATCGAGATTCGTGGGCTCGTGTGGATGACTCCTAGAGGTCAGACGTGTGTGTAGCTTGCAACATCATCCTCAAGCTCGGATCAGCAAGGTTAGAACATCTAACTTGTAAGGTAATAGATCTGATCTATTATTTATTATATACATTAGATGTAGCATAGAAACATGTTGATATGATCAACATGTAGTTCATTCTCTATATGTTTTAATTTTTGCTTTAATGCTATGTAATAATCATGTAATAGGATCTTAGATCTAGAGATTTTTTTATTTTATAAAATAAAAATAATTTATTTTAATCTTCCGCTGCATGACCTTAAAAATATTTCAAGATCTAACCCTGAAACCCTAGATATGGTTCCTTCCATTGGTATCAGAGCCAGATTATTTATTATACGATTATTTATATATATTTAAATTATTTTTTAGATTAAATCTAATTTATAATCTAATTATTAAATCTAAAATTAAATTTTTTAGATCAATCACGACCTGTAAGGTTGTCTTGCTGTAAGGTTTATCCCTTACAGTGCAAAAGTTATCCTAGTTTGTGTAGATCTATCTTTAATCATAAATTTATTAGATATGATCTAGATTAAATTTATGATTTATTAGATTTAAAAGATATTTAAATCTAAAATAAAATCTCTTTATTAATATAACCTACGTGAAGAACCATCATATTTTTGTCTGAAAAATTTATGCAATTTAAAGTTGAAATTATTTCAATTACATGAACATGTTTAGATTAGATCTAAAGTAGTTTCATATTTATTTCATTTGCATCTTGATTATGAATCAAACATGCAACTTGGTTGGTGGAACCATGTTGTAAAATTATTTTACAAATATAAAAATTATTTTTAAAAAGTCGAATCCCAACCCTCAGTCCAAAACTTAATTGAGAATTAAGAAGTTGTTTTGATTAGGTTCTAGGATTGTGAATTGAAGAACCTAAGACACAAACCATAACACATTGGGTTAATGGGTTAGTGGGAATTAAGTTCATTAATTGGGTTAGACCTAAGATTAGCTTAAAGATGGACTTAATTAGAGAATTGACTAAATCTAATCAATTATTGTCTTAGATCAGGTCAAAGATTCTCTAGATCAATTACAATAGTTGTAGTTGGTCAAGTCCATATCTTTAACAAGAACCAAATAGATTTGATTCTTGGCTAAGCAGTCTAGCACGAACTGTTAGGTTGATCCAATCGAAACTAATTAAACCAGTTGGTGTCTAAGGTAAATCAGACCGATGGTTTTTAATTGGGAGCCCGCTTACCTGGCCATTTCTGATAGTGTTTAAGGCAAGCTTTGGCAGACCCTCCCACCGATCGAACTTACCTGGCCTCTTGATGAAATTATATTTTGATTGGATCACTTGACTATTCGAGCTGACCCATGTCAGCTAGGTAAATCAGTGTGACTGATTTAGGTGCTCCTAGACCAGCCCTTTTAATGGTCTCCCTTAAGCTGACTTGGTGAAGCCAGTGGGAGGATCATGATAAGTTGGTTCATCTGACCTCATCCTCTAAATTAATTAAATCTTCTAAAATTATTAGATCCTTAAAATAAAATAGTTATGGTGATAACTAGATCATAGCCTCCTATTATGTGGATGATAATGGGTCCATCAGTTGGATAATCATTGGAGGCCCAAAGGCCTGGTGCTTATCAGCTGATGGAATTATCATTCATAATATGATTTCTTGACTGCATCTTTCTAAATGGTGGTTAGGTTAGCCAACCAAAATTAGGCCTCATCATTCATTGGCTAGATGGGCTAAGTATGGTCATGTTAATGGTTGAACCTAATCAGACCTTTTCAGTGGAGGCCAAAGCCTACTGATTAGGGACTAGGGCAAAATTAAAATTACTAGAAATTATTTAGAGAAACAATTGGTTATGAACCTACCCTTAGATGTACATGGGTTAGCCAACCAAAGTTGGACTTGTGTGCAGTCTAAGTGGATTCTAGTACCCACTAAGAAATTTGGATAATTTCTCAAATTGGAGGTAGAGGCTACCAATTCGAATAAAATAGTGGGAGAAACTTTTTGATTAAAGTCCAAATCTTTAGGTTTAATGAATCAATTACTAATTAGGTTATAGTTTTTCCTTTGTGTAGATATAGCCACTTTCCTATCGCTCCGATCATTGTTGGACAATGATAAGTTGGTGGGACCCAACTTTGGTAGCTGGTACCAAAAGTTGAAGATAGTTCTGGAGCATGAATGGATCCCATATGTGATAACGGATCCTGCACTTGAGAAGCCAGCTGCCAATGCATATGGAACAATCAGAGATACTTATCAGAAGTGGCTCAGTGATCAGACCATGGTACGCTGCATCATGCTGGCCGCCATGAGCGGTGAGTTCAGTCGCAAATTTGAGATGGCTCAGCCAAAGCACATGCTTCAAGTGTTGGAGGATGCTTTTGGCACACCCGATGATGTGGAGAGGCACAAGACTAGTTGTGCCATCTTCAATACTAAAATGCAGGATGGTGCCTCTGTCACTGATCATGTATTGTACATGATCGAGCTGATGGAGCATTAGAGCAAACTCGACTTTTCCTTGCATGAGCAGCTTGGGAAAGATGCAATACTGAACTCACTGCCCAAGTCTTATCTCCCATTCCTCACTCATTATAGAATGATAAAGCCTGAAGTAAATTACCACAGGTTACTGGGGTTGCTTCAGAACTTTGAAAAGGATCACCAACTCCACAAGGAGTCGGTGAACTTAGTGGGAGGTTCGTCTTTTGGTTCTCGACCCTTTAAGAAAAGGAAGAAGAACAAGAAGAAGAAAGTGAAGAAGGTGTAAGTTCAGGTTGGGACATCAGTGCAAGACCAGACCAAAAAGATCAAGCCCGATAAGAGTCAAGCTGAATGCTTCTTTTGCAAGAAGCGGGGGCACTGGAAGAGGAACTGTCCCCAGTACATTGCCTCCCTAGACCCAAACAGGCAGAGAAAGCAGCAAGCTGTTACTGGGCAAGGTATTTATATGATAACTTTTTGCAATTTCTCTATTTGTGATATAACTAACTGGGTATTGGATACCAGAAGCCTTTACCATATTTGTAATTCGTTGTAGGGATTGCAGGTCAGTTGGAGATTCGAGCAAGGTGAGAGATTCCTGAACATTGGAGATGGAAGATCAGTTCCAGTTCTATAATTAGGAATCTTGAAACTTGTATTTGAGTCCCATACTGTTATTTTTAATGATTGTCATTTCTGTCTCAGTTTCTTTTAAAATATTATTTCTATAGGCCTTCTGATAAAAAATGATTATAAAATTTCAATAAAAAAGTAAGTTTGTAATATCATTATGAATGATGTTACTATTTTTTGTGGATATTTGAACAATGGTGTACATATGTTATCACAACCTGTTATCGTAGTCTATTCTACTGGCAAGCACCCTAGATTAGATAGTATGTCAGATATCTACTTATGGCACTGTAGACTAGGTCATATAAACAAGAACAGAATAAACAGGTTGACTCAAGAGGGAATCTTTGAAGTCAGTGATTGTGAATCACTTCTAACCTGTGAATCCTGTCTTCTTGGTAAAATGACCAAGTCACCTTTTACTGAAAAAGGTGAGAGAGCTACTGAGCTCTTGGGCCTAGTACATACTGATGTATGTGGGCCCATGAGCACAAGTGCTAGAGATGGATATTTCTACTTTATCACTTTCATAGATGATCTATCCAGATATGGATATGTCTATCTAATGAAATATAAGTCAGATTCAATTGAAATGTTCAAACAATTCTGAAGTGAAGTAGAAAAATAAACTGGAAAGAGTGTTAAAACTCTTCGATCTAACCGAAGAGGAGAATACCTTTCTGGTGAGTTTCTCACATACCTAGGAGAGAATGGGATTCTCTCCCAATGGATTCCTCCAGGAACACCACAGCATAATGGTGTGTCTGAAAGGAAAAATCGGACTCTATTAGACATGGTCCAATCCATGATGGGTTTTGCCAGCTTACCGATATCTTTCTAGAAATTTGCACTCAAATCGGCCTGTTATCTATTAAATAGGGTTCCAAGTAAGTCTGTAATTAAGACTCCATATGAGATATGGACAGGGCGTAAGCTAGCACTTTCACACCTTAGGATCTGGGGGTGTTCGATCTATGTCAAACGGTTAGTTACAGATAAACTCAGACCTAAGTCTGACAAATGCATATTCATAGGGTACCCCAAAGAGATCAAAAGATATTTTTTCTACCATGCTGATGAACAAAAGGTGTTCATCAGCCTTAAGGCAACCTTTTTAAAAAGGGAGTTCCTTGGTGAAGGAATCGTTGCCTCTAAGGTTGAACTTGATGAAGTTCAACAAGTAGAAGGACCGATATGAACAGCTGAATCTGAGTTGGATTTGATTAGATCAGATCCGAAGCCTAATGTACCTGCACTATTAAGGAGAGCTTTCCTGAATGGAGAGCTGACCGAAGAGGTGTATATGATACTGAAGGAAAAACTACCTTTTTTCTTGTAGGATCTTTCAGATTTCATCAAATCTGGGGTAAAATAATTTAAAAAATTTTTATCTTATATTTATTTCAGATCTAAATCTCTAGATCTAATTTTATTTTCTAATATTAATTGAAAAATAAATCTAGAAACATGAGGAAACATGAAATACCTCAAGGGTAATATGATTACCCTGTAGATGATCGCGGCAAGCCTGAGGTTCTGATTTAGCCACGCAATTGCCTAGCCTCTACCAGTATCCACTCAAGTAGGATCTAGATTATATTCTTCTCATGAATCTTTTCTCAAAAAATTAGAATTAAATCTGATTAGGAAGATCTTCAAAATTCTTCCTGAAGTTGGAGCAGTAGCCTGTCGAAGAAGTCCTGCAGCCTTCCTGTTCAAGGCATCACCACGCCTTGATCCTTCACCAGATGGATGCCCAACCTTTTGGGCATGAAGAGTGGAGAGGGAGCACCAAGGAGGATGTGGAGAAGAGGAGGGGTGGCTGACTTTTGCTGGGTAGGGAGCAGAATTACTAAACCCTAGGCACAAACAGGGTTTATATAGACCCTGCTGCACTGCGCAGTGCCACATCATTCGACCAATCAAAAAATTTCAATAAATCCAAAAAAATTTTGATTGAAGGAGTGATGTCATCTGATCATATCAATAAGAATATCACCCTCTCTCCTAGAGTTGGTGCCAACATTGGATAAGCACAAGGGAGATGGCATCCAAGAGTCCATGTTGATCAAGACTCTCCATCCTTATCCATTTGGGGCGCCCACTTTAATCCAAATGGGCTCATGCCATAATCTGATTATGGCACCCAATTTAATATAGATTTGGTATGTGGACACTCCACAAAATCTTTCAATGAGCTCTTGCCAAGTGGCCTTCAGTTTAAGACCCATATGTCAACATTTGACAGATGTCCTAAAATGAAAATGGCCGGTGACAGGAATTAGCAGGTGTTGTCTTAAATTCATCTCATGAATTAAGATAAGACTTTTTTGAGCTGGACAAGTTTCATTTAGACTGAGAGAAACCTTCTCAAGGTTCTCTGGGTGAGTCAAATCACATTTGGCTCAATCGAGATGAAAAAGATTACACGAGGAGAAAGTTAGGCTCAATCGTGTGCTAGCACGATTTTCTTGAACCTAATTGGATCTAATCCAAATCAATTGGGCTAGCCCAATTGATGACATCCAGATTCTAACCCTTGTTAGTGTGACCTAGTTAGGTTCAATTTTGTATGGTAATGAGACATGTCGTGATCTCATCATCGACATCATCGAAACTCCTTTCGATGGACCAGAACTATTCAGACAATTAGAATGATCGATCATCAAGATCATTCTAATTGCTCTCAAAATCCACCAGTGACACCTAGCAGTATATGGTGGCAATCTATCAGAACTGAAGATGAACCTCTTGGTACAGCTACCTGTGTGATTGAGTTCCTCTATCATGAGTCCCGACTGAATTAGGGTTAAGGTGAACTCGTCAAACCCAACATCAGTCATATGAATCAATCGATCGATTCGAGTCCGATGTGAAATCCGAATGGAAAACTCTTTTTCATTATTTCACTCTACCATGGCCATGGACTTAAGGAATCGATCTTTCGATCATCATAGGACTACTCCTTTCATCTACCGAGGTTGATAGATTCTATCTTGGTGCGACCTAGTTCCTACAATGAATATGCTACAGCCAACATACACCTCAGGGTTCCGAATGGCTAGGAGATCGAGTTATGGTGTAGTCAAATTATAACACACTCAAGGTGAACTGTCGATGCACCTCAGATCAAAGAACTAGACACACAACTGTAGCATCGAGCTAGTCATCGATGAGAAGGTAGACTTCCTTATGACTGCTCGAGGTGGTCACGCTCAGTACTCTCATTCTCAATGAATACCTGTACTCTCACTCCGGTGTCTCCACACCGTAGACTCAAGACACATCTACCCTAAGAAAGCGATCGTACACTAACCTTTCGGATCGATCACCATCCTCGTGATGATCCTATGGTTAGGAGCTGTTTATGAGTTAGTTATGTAAATTCATGCCTTAAATTTTCAACTCTTGAAAATATGAATTGACATTCCTACTAACCCAAAGGATGTATCACAGACACAATGTACACAATGTGATAGAAGAATAACCCATTTATTGATTTATAGTTAAAATTATAAATTTGTTCTTAGATTTGTATAGGAATGTGTCAGCCAATCTAGCATCTAGGGCACACATCTAACAAACTCTCACTTGACCTAATGCCAATTGGCTACATATCTAAGTCCCATGTTTTCAAAGTGGGCTTCGATCTTCTGTTGGCCCAATGACTTTGTAAGTGGGTTTGCCACATTATCTGTGGAGTCGACTCTCTTGACCTCGATATAATCTTTTTCGAGGTAATCACGGATCAGATGGAATCGCCGCTCGATGTGCTTGGACTTTTGGTGAGACCTTGGCTCCTTAGCTAGGGCTATGGCACCATTATTGTCACAGTAAAGAGGGATGGCATCTGATGACATCACTCCAAGCTCCGCGGCAAACTTCTTATTCCAGAATACCTCCTTCGTAGCTTTCGATGCAGCAATATACTCTGCCTCCATGGTGGAATCAGCAATCACCATCTGCTTAGAATTCTTTCGGCTAACTGCACCACCATTGCAAATGAACAGACTCCTAGATGATGACTTTCAATCATCTATATCAGACATAAAGTCTAAGTCTGTATATCCCTGAATCTGGAGTTCTCCATTTTTAAAGACTAGAAACATATCCTTAGTCCTTCTCAAGTACTTAAGGATATATTTCACAGAAGTCCAGTGCTCTTCGTCTGGATTCGACTGATATTTGCTTGTGACACTCACAGCATGGGCTATATCAGGTCGTGTACATAGCATGGCATACATGAGGCTTCCTATTACCGAAGCATAAGGGATCATGCTTATGCGTTCAATCTCCTCAGGTGTGCTAGGGTACATCTTCTTGGAGAGATGAATGCCATGTCTAAAAGGTACTAAACCTCTTTTGGAGTTTTCCATGCTAAACCTTTTTAGTACCTCCTCTATATACATCTTCTGTGAAAGTCTCAGCATCCTATTTGTTCTATCTCTATAGACCTTAATACCTAGTATAAAGGATGTTTCTCCTAGATCTTTCATAGAGAACTCCTTAGACAACCATACTTTGACTGAGGTTGACATAGAAATGTCATTCCCAATTAGGAGGATGTCATCTACGTACAATACGAGGAGGACAACTGCACTCCCACTGACCTTTTTGAACACACATTGTTCTTCCTCATTCTTGATGAAACTAAACATTTTGATCACATCATTGAATCGAGTATTTCAGCTCCGAGAAGCTTGCTTAAGTCCATAAATGGATCTTTGCAGCTTGCAGACCTTGTGATCATCATCACTGGATGTAAAACCAATTGGCTGTTCCATATAGATATCTTCCTCAAGATGTCCATTTAAGAACACCGTTTTCACATCCATCTGCCATATTTCATAATCAAAATAGGCTACAACAGCAAGCAATGTGCGGATGGATTTTAGCATGGCTACAAGCGAGAAGGTATCCTGATAGTCAATGCCTTCGCGCTGACTATAACCTTTCGCTATGAGCCTAACCTTGAATGTCTCTACATTCCCATCTGCACCTATCTTTCTCTTGAAGATCCATTTACTCCCAATAGGTACAATACCTTCAGGTGGATCTACCAAGGTCCAGACTTGATTTGAGTGCATTGAGTCAATTGCTGATCTCATTGCCTCTAACTATTTCTCGGAGTCGATATCTGATATCGCCTCATCATAGGTCTTGGGATCATCACCATAAGCCTCATTTCCCGTGAGGAATATTTCCTCTACATCCTCCTGTATGGTACCTGTTGGGTATAAAATAACCCCAGCTAAAGTTCGTAAGAGGCCGACCCTCCCAGGGCTCTTCCGGCTTCCGACCTTGTGCAGCATCTATTTGAACTTCCCCGACTGTCCGAGCTTCCATAATACCATCTGAACTCCTCCAGTGGTCGACCTTCCACAGTGTCCTCCAAATTCCTCCGACAGACGAACTCCTATTGTGCGATCCGGACTTCTCCAATAATGAGCTCCTCCATTCATCTATCGGATTGCTCCAAATGCTCTCTGGGTTTCGCTATCAGTCGATTCTCTACAGTGATCGACTACTCTCCGAATCTCTTCCAGACTTCTTCCAGCCATGATCGACTTTACTCCGAACTTCTTCCAGACTTCGTCAATGATCGAGCTTCTCCAACAGCAGGACTTCTACAATAACCAGACTCCATTCAAGTTTCTACGGTGGTCGACCGCCTTTTGAATTTCATCCGAGCTTCCACGACAACCGGTCTTCATCCGAACTTCTACAGGAAGCAGACTTCATTCGAGCTTCGACAGCAAGTGGCCTTCATCCGAGCTTCTACTATAAGAAAATTCTATCCGAGCTTCTACTATAAGCGAATTCCTTTCGAACTTCTATTGTAGGCGAACTTCAGTCGAGCTTCTACAATAAGTGATCTCCATCCGGACTTCTACAAGAATCAGACTCTGTCTGAACTTCTACAGTGGATGGATTCCAGACGAACTTCTACAATGGACGGACTCCAGCAGTCGAATTTCTACAATGACCGACCATCTCTAGTGTCTTTCGTACCTCTCCAGCCATCAACCTTCAATGGTGCCAGCCGGACTTCAACAGCACCAATCGGACTTCAACAACACCAATCGGACTTCTACAGGATCCTCCAGACTCCTCCAGCGGATGAACTTCCATAATGCCTTCCGGACTCTTCTATCGACCGACCTTCAGTCAGATTTCTTGTGCAACCGGTCCTCTCCAACGGACAAGTCTTCAGACAAGCTTCTACATCATACAAATTTCAAATGAACTTCTCCAGCAATCAGACTCCTGTCGGACTTCTCCAACAGGTAGTTTCCATCCGAGCTTCTATAGCAGATGACTTCTGTCTGCAACACCAACGATACCCAACAATAGTTAACCCATCAGCAACCTCAAAAACATCCGAGCTTCTCTCAGATTATCGAGGTAGAGAGCTATTCCACTCCACCAGACATCCCAATCGAGCTTCAGCCATTCGGCCCGAACTCTTTGGCAAGTCGCGATAATGGACATCACTCCACTCTTTGTAACAAACCCCATGTAGCCCCACCACTCTCCGACAAGTCACAACAACGGACACCACTCCACTCTCTGTAACAGACTCCACGTGGCCCTGAACGGCCCACTGACACCACTACTCTCCATAACAAACTCCACGTGGCCCTGAATGGCCCATTACCAGGCAGTTATAGACGTCACTGTCAATCAGTTACGCTCTTCCATCTATAAAAGAGATCCCTCAGATATGTTCTTCTCTAAGCTCAAAACTCTATCTCAAAACTCTACCAAAATCTCATTTCAGTGCTCCATTTCTATTGAAGCAGAGTACTGACTTGAGCGTCGGAGGGTCTTACCGGAGCACCCCCAACTCCGGTTTAGACTTCCCTTGTAGGTCCTGACGGTGGCTGCATTCTCCTTGACTCCAGTTTCTCCGGCATCGACGGAATTCTGCATCAACAGAATTGGCACTAGAAGAAGGGCACTGTGTCTTCGCAGGACCCTTGTTCTTAAAGGAGTACTCAATGGGACTGTCTCCGATCGTCTTCTTCGATATCTTCTTCCTTTTCTCCTTCCAGATCCCCACCTGATGCCTCCCCAAAAGGCATCCACCAGACGATCTATGGCCTCCGTGGCCAGATCTCAATGAGATCCATAAGCTCCGACCTCATCTCCAGTTTCCCAAGCTCCTCCTCCTCCAGCAACGGTAGTCGGCATGGAGTAGTTTGACCTACTGGTTCAGCAGGTCAGGAGCCTTACCGAAGCAGTGCAGGCCATGCAGCAGCAGCAGCAGTCGCAGGCATCTGTGCGGCCGGAAAGAGCATCACTGGAGTTCCAAAATCTAGCGATCGGGTAGGCCACTTAGGCCAGTCACCCTGCCTTCCTCAAAAAGGGGACGCAGAGGGCGGAGAGCCCTCTATCTGATCATGATTCCACCCCAGAGTATCCCTACCTCCATTCTACCAGAAGACCCTCGAGACTCACAGTCGAGAGGATCTCCTAGATCAAAGGCTCTAGGAGATGAACCAGCAGATCGAAGAGCTCTGCCATGCTCCCCCTGCTTACGGTGAGGATATCTGTGTTGGGAATAGTATCCCAAAGTCAATCGTCAGCCTGTTGACGGTTGTGCTCCTTTTGTATTAGTACATGAATTATAAATAAATAAAAGTTATTTTGATATTTTTTCATCACAAATATTTTATCTTCTAATGAACTCCTGTGTTGTGGTGAAGTCCTTAGGACTATTTAGACTCGACAAAGGAGGATTTATCGCTTAGTCTTTAAATATGTTTGCGACCAAATGATACGTTGTTACCAAGGATGACAATATTTATCGAGCATAGGTCGTTGTGTGCCATATGGGTTGGTTGTCCTCATAACCAAAGAGTGTGGAGACACTCCTATGGCATACAGGTGAGATGCAATGGTACATCTGCACTGAACGTGACCAACTCCGGAGCTATTTCTGCTGTCAAGATTTGCTCCGATGGGATATGGGTATAAATATCCCTCCGACCTGAGACCGCCACGGTGACTTGCAAGCAACTCACTGCACTTAGGCACTGGACTACCTGAATTTCTAATTCAGCGATGGAAGGCTGCTAGGTGTAGTCAAGTACTTGACTTGTCGGTGCGTGTGTCAAGATGGGATTGACCACTCCAGTTTAGGAGCTGTGTACAGTCGTGTTTCAATTTAGCAAAACCTTGGCCAGGGTAGTCCTAGTGAGGAGTCACAGGACTAATTGAGTTGAGCACGATTCGGATGATCTCATCAGGGTTGACAGTTTAACCCTAAGTCATCCTAAACACAGGGGTCAAAAGGGATGAATTATATGGTAACCATATTCACGTAGGTTCTGAATGTTGTGATTGCGATTATTCGACCTATCCGATCATCGGGTACCATTGCTAGATGGTCACTTCGATTAGTACAGGAATTGATTCCTGTGCTACCGGCTTAGGTTCGAACCTGCGGGGTCACACACATTAGAGGTTCTTTTCTGATCTGATGGCTGATTATGAGTCTTATCTATCTGGTACTCTATGATTGAGAATTAGGATTCTCTGATCATGAGTTCCACACATTTTGGATACCGGGGTCAAAATTTTGAATTTTAAATTTTGAATTTGAAATTTGAATTCTTTGATCAGGGTTTCATATCGATGGTCTCTGATGCCTGATTGCCCATCGGATTTGGACTCAATATTTATGAGAGGTTTAATTAGTGATTTGATCGCTAATTAACTCAATTTGATTGAGTAATTATTTTTGGATCAAGTCCAATTGAATTGGATTCAGTTTGGATTGACCCGATTAGGTTAAATGTTGACCTAATCGCTAAGGTGGTTTAGTCCCTGATTTGATCAGGGGTTAGGCTTATTTAATTCCTGATTTAATTAGGATTTTATTGAGCCTAATTAAACTTAATTATGTTGGGTTTAATCTATTCTAATTGTGCTTAACCTATTTAGATTAGGTTGGCTCAATTTGAATCAAACCACCTTGTTTTAAATTCTCTGCGACACCCAACTTCATTGCACCCATTTCAATTCACGAAAAGAAACTTCTCATGAAATTTATCTCATGCAAAACCCTTCCCCACGCCCTCATTTGTGCACCATATGGATGGATAAAATAATTAGTTAGCCATTCAAATTCAAAGCATGTTTGAATTTGAATGGATAACTTATCACTTGCCCCTTCATCCTTATCCATTTTGTGCGCCACATTACTTACACGAGAAAAGGTTTCTTGTGAAACATTTTCCACGCACAAAGAACCACGCCCCTTCTCTTCTCATGCCCAAAAGGATAGGGATAAGTTGGTTTTCGTTTGAATTCAAATTTGATTTGAATTCAAATGTGTAACCACTTGTCTTTATCCTCTCACGCGGATAAGACACATTCGACGTTGTTTTAAAAATGGAAGAAGGGTGGGGCGTGCGTAGAAAAAATTAAGAGAAAGAAAGTGGGGCGTGAGGAAGGCTTGTGTGTGAGGTGAAGGTCCAAAACCTTCCGAGAGAAAAAGAAAGGAAAGAGAGAAAATTGGGCGTAGGGTTTTTGGTGTGTACCCTAGGGTTTCTACCTAGGGATCGGGAAGTGAGATTGGTGTGCCACGAGTGTCGTGAGTCCACCAAATTTCAGGGAGAGATCCATCAGCCTCTCAAGCAACTGTGCAGATGATCCAGAGTGTTCGAGAAGTCGGCACACATCGATCGAAGGAGTTCGATCAACATCTGCCATCAAAAGGGTGAAATCACGAACTAGCATTCATGAGGAGCTGATCAGACGGGAGCTTCATGTGGATGATCCGCAGAGGTCAGACATTTGTGTGGCTGTGACATGATGATCAGAGCCCCCCGACGGTGATCAGATTGCGGTGATCGACTATCCGCAAAGGTGATGTGTTCTGAACACAGTACTGTAAAAGGTTTACTGATTCAAATTTGAATTTCAAATTTAAATGCATGCTGTTGTATCATATTTAGATCTTAGTATAGGGTTAATTAGTATTAATTAATAAAATTAATTAATAATTCTACTCTAAAATAGTAATTTTGAAAAAGTTTTAAAATTATCATTTTGCCCCTGCATAAAATTTTCGCTACAAATGGTATCAGAGCATGGTTCTAGAATATGATATATATATGCATGCGTAGATTAAGATGTAATCTATAAGTTTAAATTTGAAATTCAAAATTTAAAATTTGAAATTCAAAAGAAATTTGAAATTTGAAATTTAAAATTTGTTAGAAGTTTCAAATTTGAAATTCAAAATTTAAAATTTGAAATTTGGTTGAAATCTCAAATTTGAAATTTGAAATTTGAAATTTGAAATTCAAAATTCAAAATTTAAAATTCAAAGATTGAAAATTCGAAATTTGAAATTTGGTTGAAATCTCAAATTTGAAATTTAAAATTTGAAATTTGAAATTTAAAATTTAAAATTTAAAATTAAAATTTTGAAATTGGTATATTTAGATATACTTGATCCAAGTAGCAAGTAATCTAATTGGGTTGGTTGCCATAGCCGTCCGGTCATAGGAGAAAAGTAGGGTTTAAAGGTCCTCTCTTCCCATTTGATGGGGTCTCCTATGGCGGTAGGGGTGCCGATGTAATTATATCCCATGCCGATGAAGCAGCGAAAGGACTTAATTATAAAATTTATCATGAATGTGTTAGATTAGATCTAAAAGAAAATTTATGATTTATTTTGAGTTATTTTCTGTTATGAAATGAGTAATAGGATTGCTGTTTATGAATTGTGCTGACCCGTTTGTGAAATGAGTCAACACATTTGGTGAACAAAAAATAAAATCTTTCAAAATTTGAAAATTATTTTCGAAATGCCAAACCCTGACCCATCAGCCCAAGTACTTAATTAAAAGAATTAAGTATTGTCTAGTAGGTCTAGAATTATGAATTAAGACCTAAGACAATTGCATAAACTTGTGGGTCAATGGGTTAGATGAATTAGATCCATAATTGGGTTAGACCTAAGGTTAGCTTAAAAAATGGACTAAATGGAGTAATTGGTCAAATCTAATCAAAAGTTGAATTAGATTAGGTCAAGGATACTCTAAACTCAACTTCAATAGTTGTAGTTGAATGGGTCCATGTCTTTAACTAGACCAAGATAGACTTAATTCATGGCTATGCGGTGGAGCCCTATTTACTAAGTTGATCAAAATTAAAACTAATGAACCGGTTGGTGTCTAAGGTAAGTTCGGCAGTTTTGACCAGTGGTTCTTAAGCGAGAGCTACTCGCATTGATTCGATCATTGATGAGTTAATGGCAAATCTCCACCACTGATCTCACTTACCTGACCAATCTGGTAAGTTAGATTTTGATTAGATCACTTGGTGATTAGAGCTCACCCATGTCATTAGGTAAATCAGTGTGACTGATTTAGGTGCTCCTAATGCCAGCTTTAATTAAATCTTTTTTTAATCTGACTTGGTGAAGTCAGTGGGAGGATTGAAATTGGCTGGATGATTTCTTCTCTACTATTCTTTAATAAAATCCTCAAAATTATTAGGTCCCTAAAATGATTAAGTTATAGTGATAACTAAGTCATAGCCTCCCATTAAGTGAGTGATACTGAGTCCATTAGTTCAATGATCATTGGAGGCCCAAAGGCCTGGTGCTCATTGGCTAATGGAATTATCATTCATAATATGATAATTTGGATGAGTCTTTCTGATGGTGGTTAGGTTGGCCGGCCAAAGTCGGGCCTGATCATTTATTGGTCTGATTCACCAAATTAAGTCATGTTAATGGTTGGACCTAACCAGATCTTTTCAGTGGAGGCCAAAGCCTACTGATTAGGTTCTGGGACAAAATTAATTACTAGAAGTTGTTTAGAGAAACAACTGGTTTAGAACCTACCCATAGATGCACATGGGTTGACCAACCAAAGTTGGGCTCGTGTGTAGTCTGTGTGGATTCTAGTACCCATTAAGGAATTAAAGTAATTCTTCGAATTGGAGGATGAGGCTACCAGTTCGTAAAAATATTGGAAAAAACTTTAGACTAAAGTCCAAGTCTTTAGTATTAATTAATGTACTAATAGAGGTCTCGTTTTTCTTTATGCAGCTATGGCCACTACCCTGTCGCTCCGGTGATTATTAGATAATGACAAGCTCATGGGACCCAATTTCGATAGCTGGTATCGAAAATTAAAAATCATCCTTGAGCATGAGCGGATCCTTTATGTAGTAATGGATCCAGCACCTGAGGAGCCAGCTCCGAACGCTAGTAAGGCGATCCGAGACACTTACTTGAAGTGGCTCAATGACCGCACCACCGTTCAATGTATTATGCTGGCAGCAATGAATGACGAGTTCAGCCGAAGGTTTGAGAACGCCCAGCCACAGGAGATGCTTCAAATGTTGAACGACTCCTTTGGCACGCCTGACGATGTTGAAAGGCACAAAACTAGTTGTGCCATTTTCAATGCTCGGATGAGGGATGGGGCCTCAGTCACTGATCATGTACTGTACATGATCGAGATGATTGAGCGCCTAAGCAAATTGGGCTTTCCTCTGCACGAGCAGCTCGGTAAGGATGCGATCCTTAATTCCTTGCCCAAGTCCTTCCTCCCATTTCTTACTCATTTTCGAATGACAAAGCCTACAGTAAACTACCACGGATTGTTGGGGTTGCTGTAGAACTTTGAGAAGGATCACCAACTCCATAAGGAGTCGATGAATGTAGTGGGAGGGTCTTCTTCTCGTCGTCAACCCTTTGGGAAGGGGAAGAAGAACAAGAAGAAGAAAAATAAGAAGGTGCAATCTCATGCTGGGACAGTAGCACAGGGTCAGACCAAGAAGCGCAAGCACGACCAAAGCCAGGTGGAGTGCTTCTTTTGCTAGAAGCAGGGGCATTGGAAGAGGAACTGTCCTCAATACATTGCCTCCCTGGACCCGAACAGGCCAAAGAAGAAGCAAGGTAATTATATGATAACTCCTTGGAACTTTTCGATTTGTGATACTACTGCCTGGGTATTGGATACCGGAAGCCCTTATCATATTTGTAATTCGATGCAGGGTCTGCAGGTCAGTAGGAGATTTGATGAAGGTGAGAGGTTCCTGAACGTTGGAGATGGAAGCAAAGTTCCAGTTCTAGCTTTAGGAATCATGAGTCTTGTAATCAATTCTCGTAATGTAATTCTGAGTGAATGTCACTATTGTCCAATTTTTTTATTAAATATTATTTCTGTAGGCCTTTTGGCCATGTACGGTTATAATTTTTTAATAAAAAAAAATATTTGCAATATCATTTTGAATGGTGTTACAATATTTGTTGGACAATTAAATAATGGAATTTACTATCACAGCCTGTTAATGTGGTTCAAAACTTCGGTAAATGCTCTAGAATAGATAATGTGTCAGAAGTCTACCTTTGGCACTGTAGGCTAGGTCATATCAATAAGAACAGGATAAACAGGTTGGCTCAAGAAGGAATTCTTGAAGTTAGTGATTGTGAATCACTTCCAACCTGTGAGTCCTATCTTTTTGGGAAGATGACCAAGTCATCTTTTACTGGAAAAGGTGAGCGAGCTAGTGAACTCTTGGTCTGGTACATTCTGATGTATGTGGACCCATGAGCTCAAGTGCAAGAGGTGGATTTTTCTACTTCATAACCTTCACAGACGACCTATCTAGGTATGGGTATGTCTATTTAATGAAGCATAAGTCGGAATCATTTGAAATGTTCAAACTATTTCGAAATGAGGTAGAAAAACAAACTGGGAAGTGTATTAAAACTCTTCGATCTGATCGAGGAGGTGAATACCTTTCCAATGAGTTCTGATGTATCTAGGGGAGAATGGGATTCTCTCTCAGTGGACTCCTCTTGGAACACCACAGCATAATGGTGTGTCTGAAAGGAGGAATCAGACCCTGTTAGACATAGTTCGATCCATGATGGGGTTTGCTGGTCTACCGATCTCCCTCTGGGGATATGCGCTCGAATCGGCTTGTTACCTTCTAAATAGAGTTCCGAGTAAGTCTGTAGCCAAAATGGCATATGAGATATGGATAGGACGTAAGCCAGTACTATCGCACCTTAGGATTTGGGGGTGTCCTGCTTATGTTAAACGTTTAATTACAGACAAGCTTGGACCTAGGTCTGACAAGTGTAATTTTATAGGGTACCCAAAAGAAACCAAAGAGTATTATTTCTACCTTGCTGATGAGCAAAAGGTGTTTGTCAGCCTTAAGGCAATCTTTTTAGAAAAGGAGTTCCTTAGTGAAGGAACTGTTGCCTCTAAAGTCGAACTTGACGAAGTTCGACAGGTGGAAAAACCGACACATGTTACTGAAGCTGAACCAGATTTGATTAGATCAGATCCGGAGCCCATTGATTATGCACCCTTAAGGCGGTCTGGTAGAGTACCACATCAACCGGACAGATACTATGGTTTCTTGGTCCGGGATGGTGATCCTGTCGAACTTGATGAAAATGATGAGGATCCGATCACCTACATGGATGCAATGCAGAGACCTGACTCTGAGAAATGGCTAGAGGCCATGAAATCCGAAATGGAGTCCATGAAGGTCAACGATGTGTGGACATTGGTTGACCCACCCGAAGGAGTAAAATCCATAGGGTGTAAGTGGGTCTTCAAAAGGAAGAGGGGTGCAGACGGAAAGGTGGAGACCTATAAAGCCCGTCTGGTTGCCAAGGGATATCGTCAACGTTATGGTATAGACTATGACGAGACGTTTTCTCCTATGGCAATGCTCAAATCCATTCGGATTATGCTTGCGATAGCTGCCCATCTGGACTATGAAATCTGGCAGATGGATGTGAAGACAGCTTTCCTAAACGGAGAGCTGGACGAAGAGGTGTATATGATACAACCTGAAGGGTTCACATCCACAGATGAGTCTAAAGTGTGCAAGCTACAGAGGTCCATTTATGGACTTAAGCAGGCATCTCGGAGTTGGAACATACGTTTTGATAGGACGATCAAAACGTATGGCTTTGTTAAGAACGAAGAAGAGCCCTGTATTTATAAGTGGGCTAATGGTCCAGTAGTAGTATTTCTTGTATTGTATGTGGATGACATTCTCTTAATCGGGAATGATGTCCCTGCATTACAGGGAATCAAGATTTGGCTATCGTCACAGTTCTCCATGAAGGATCTGGGAGAAGCTTCCTACATCCTAGGGATGAGGATCTATAGGGATAGATCTAAAAAGTTGCTTGGCTTATCCCAGTCCACGTACATTGATACTATGCTGAAAAGATTCAGCATGAAAAATTTCAAGAAAGGCTATCTACCGATAGGCCAGGGAATTTCTCTCTCGAAGAGGGATTGTCCGACAACACCTCAAGAGAGAGAGCGTATGGGTAGGATTCCATATGCTTCGGCAGTGGGATCTATCACGTACACCATGACATGTACACGACCAGATGTGGCATACTCACTAGGGATAGTGAGTAGATACCAATCTGATCCAGGAGAGAATCACTGGAAGGTTGTTAAAACCATCCTGAAGTATTTAAGAAATACTAAGGACCAGTGGCTTATATATGGTGAATCGGACTTGAGACTTATAGGGTTTACAGACTCTAGTTTCCAGTCTGATCACGATGATAGCAAGAGTGTGTCAGGAATTATTTTTACCCTTAATGGTGGGGCTGTCTGCTGGAAGAGTTTCAAGCAGCACACTGTGGCTGATTCAGTTTGCGAGGCGGAGTATATTGCTGCATCAGATGCTGCCAAAGAAGCGGTGTGGCTGAGAAAATTCATCACCGAGCTAGGAGTAGCACCCTCCCTTGTTGGTCCAGTTCTGCACTACTACGACAGCTCTGGAGCCATTGCTCAGGCGAAGGAACCAAAGGCACACCAGCGGACGAAGCATATTCTGCGCCGCTACCATCTCATCCGAGAGATCGTGGATCGAGGTGACGTCGACCTTCAGAAGATCTACGGGAAGGAGAACCTGGCCGACCTATTCACTAAAGCCATTGCGGTGAAGGAGTTCAACGACTACAAGTCGAAGATGGGTATTAGATACTGCACCGATAGGCTTTAGGCCAAGTGGGAGATTGTTAGGTATAGTATCCCAAAGCCAATCGTCAGCCTGTTGATGGTTGTGCTTCTTTTGTATTAGTACATGAATTATAAATAAATAAAAGTTATTTTGGTATTTTTTTATCACAAATGTTTCATCTTCTAATGAACTCCTGTGTTGTGGTGAAGTCCTTAGGACTATTTAGACTCGACAAAGGAGGATTTGTCGCTTAGTCCTTAAACATATTCGCGACCAAATGATACGTTGTTACCAAGGACGACAACGTTTATCGAGCATAGGTCATTGTGTGCCATATGGGTTGGTTGTCCTCATAACCAAAGAGTGTGGAGACACTCTTATGGCATACAGGTGAGATGTAATGGTACATCTGCACTGAACGTGACCAACTCCGAAGCTATTTCAGCTATCAAGATTTGCTCTGATGGGATATGGGTATAAATGTCCCTCCGACCTGAGACCGCCACGGTGACTTGCAAGCAACTCACTGCACTTAGGCACTGGACTACCTGAATTTTTAATTCAGTGACGGAAGGCTGCTGGGTATAGTCAAGTACTTGACTTGTCGGTGCGTGTGTCAAGATGGGATTGACAACTCCAGTTTAGAAGCTGTGTACAGTCGTGATTCAATTTAGCAAAACCTTGGCCAGGGTAGTCCTAGTGAGGAGTCATAGGACTAATTGAGTTGAGCACGATTCAGATGATCTCATCAGGGTTGACAGTTTAACCCTGAGTCGTCCTAAACACAGGGGTCAAAAGGGATGAATTATACGGTAACCATATTCACGTAGGTTCTAAATGTTGCGATTGTGATTATTCGACCTATTCGATCATCGGGTACCATTGCTAGATGGTCACTTCGATTAGTACAGGAATTGGTTCCTGTGCTACCGGCTTAGGTTCGAACCTGTGGGGTCACACACATTAGAGGTTCTTTTCTGATCTGATGGCTGATTATGAGTCTTATCTGTCTGGGACTTTATGATTGAGAATTAGGATTCTCTGATCATGAGTTCCACACATTTTGGGTACCGGGGTCAAAATTTTGAATTTCAAATTTTGAATTTGAAATTTGAATTCTTTGATCAGGGTTTCATATCGATGGTCTCTGATGCCTGATTGCCCATCGGATTTGGACTCAATATTTATGAGAGGTTTAATTAGTGATTTGGTCACTAATTAACTCAATTTGATTGAGTAATTATTTTTGGATCAAGTCCAATTGAATTGGATTCAGTTTGTATTGACCCGATTAGGTTAAATGTTGACCTAATCGCTAAGGTGGTTTAGTCCCTGATTTGATCAGGGGTTAGGCTTAGTTAATTCCTGATTTAATTAGGATTTTATTGAGCCTAATTAAGCCTAATTATGTTGGGTTTAATCTATTCTAATTATGCTTAACCTATTTAGATTAGGTTGGCTCAATTTGAATCAAACCACCTTGTTTTAAATTCCCTACGACACCCAACTTCCTTGCACCCATTTGAATTCACGAGAAGAAACTT
Organism: Elaeis guineensis; assembly: GCF_000442705.2. Taxonomy (NCBI): domain Eukaryota; kingdom Viridiplantae; phylum Streptophyta; class Magnoliopsida; order Arecales; family Arecaceae; genus Elaeis; species Elaeis guineensis. The sequence continues at coordinate 58,997,706 of NC_025993.2, forward strand.
CTCGTGAAATTTTTCTCATGCAAAACCCTTCCCCACGCCCTCATTTGTGTGCCATATAGATGGATAAAATAATTAGTTAGCCATTCAAATTCAAAGCATGTTTGAATTTGAATGGATAACTTATCACTTGCCCCTTCATCCTTATCCATTTTGTGCGTCACATTACATACACGAGAAAAGGTTTCTCGTGAAACATTTTTCATGCACAAAGAGCCACACCCCTTCTCTTCTCACGCCCAAAAGGATAGGGATAAGTTGGTTTTCGTTTGAATTCAAATTTGATTTGAATTCAAATGTGTAACCACTTGTCTTTATCCTCTCACGCGGATAAGACACGTTCGATGTTGTTTTAAAAATGGAAGAAGGGTGGGGCGTGCGCCAAAAAAATTAAGAGAAATAAAGTGGGGCATGAGGAAGGCTTGTGTGTGAGGTGAAGGTCCAAAATCTTTCGAGAGAAAAAGAAAGAAAAGAGAGAAAATTGGGTGCAGGGTTTTTGGTGTGTACCCTAGGGTCTCTACCTAGGGATCGGGAAGTGAGATTGGTGTGCCACGAGTGTCGTGAGTCCACCAAATTTTAGGGAGAGATCCATCAACCTCTCAAGCAATTGTGCAGACGATCCAGAGCATCCAAGAAGTCGGCACACATCGATCGAAGGAGTTCGATCAATATCTGCCATCAAAAGGGTGAAATCACGAACTAGCATTTGTGAGGAGCTGATCAGATGGGAGCTTCGTATGGACAATCCGCAGAGGCTAGACATTTGTGTGGCTGTGACATGATGATCAGAGCCCCCCAATGGTGATCAGATTGCGGTGATCGACTACCCACAAAAGGTGATGTGTTCTGAACACAGTATTGTAAAAGGTTTACTGATTCAAATTTGAATTTCAAATTTAAATGCATGCTGTTGTATCATATTTAGATCCTAGTGTAGGGTTAATTAGTATTAATTAATGAGATTAATTATTAATTCTGCTGTAAAATAGTAATTTTGAAAAAAATTTAAAATTACCATTTTGCCCCTGCACAAAATTTTCGCTACAATCTGTACCGATCCCGTCGAACTTCAAGCTCTCCCAATTTGAGAGCTACGATGGGACTTCAGATTTAGTTGACCACTTGGAGGCCTTTCAGACAATGATGCTACTCCATGGTGCGCCAGATGCCATCCTGTGCCGAGCCTTCCCATCTACCTTGAAGGGAGCAGCAAGAAACTGGTACTCGACACTGAAATTGGATACTATCTTCTCCTTTGATCCGATGAGCCACCAGTTTGTGGCTCATTTCGTCAGCAGTCGGCATTCCTGGAGAAGTTCGGAGTCTCTTATCAACATCAAGCAAAAGGAGAGAGAATCCATCCGAAACTATGTCAACCGATTTAATGCCGCCACATTGGAGGTCCGAAACTTGGACCAATCAATTGCAATGGCCGTCCTGAAGAGTGGTCTTCAAAAGAATGATCTCTTATTTTTCCTGAAAAAGAAGTATCCCAAGGACTTTGCTGATTTACTAGCTCGGGCTGAAGGATATGCCCGAGCAGAGGAAGCCTTCAAGTTGAAGGATGAGGAGGCCACGAAAAAGCGGCAGGCGGGTGACTCCAGCAAGCCTACAGTTGAAAAAGGGCCGAGTGGAGCTCGGCCACGTTCTCAAACTCCTTCCGGACACAAGCATGTCCGAACTCCTCCCCGAGCTTGTGGGCAAAGGAGCCCGGACCGCAGAGTTCGATGGAGCTCTCCCCCAGAAAGATTCCACAGCTACACCCCGCTCAATGCTCCAAAAGCCCAAGTGCTGATGGAGGTTCAGGGAGCAGCTACCAAGGTCAGAAAGGATGCACACACATCTCGAAAAGTGCAACCCTAACAAGTTCTACCTCTATCATCGTGACCACAGCAACGATACGGAGGAGTGTATTCCACTCCGAGATGAGATCGAGGAGCTCATCAGATGAGGTCGGCTCGACAGATTCATCCAACGTCGACTTGAAGGTAGGGAGGATCGGTCGAGGGCCCTACCACAATCGGAGCCACCAAAGAGAGAAGAATAGCCTGAAGATCGGCCTCCAATCGGGATCATCAACACCATCTCTGGAGGGCCCCAGAGGGGAGTAGCCAGTGGATCGGTCGGACTGCCCAAGCGACAGAGCATTGAAGAATTTATAACCTTTACTGAAGAAGATGCCCGGGAGATTCAGTTTTTCCATAATGATGCGGTTGTAGTTTTTTTAAATATTACTGACTATGATGTACGCCGCATTCTTGCTGATAGTGAAAACTCGATTAATATTTTATTTTACGATGCATTCTCAAAAATATCCATTTCGGATGGTCGATTAGGGCCGATAAGCTCTCCGTTGGTAGGGTTCACTGGCGATACTGTGCCAGTGGAAGGAGTAATAACTTTGACTATAGTTGCAGGTCGGTATCTGAAACAATCTAGAGCGCAGGTGAATTTTCTGATAGTGAGGGCACCGTCTGCCTACAACGCAATACTCGACTGACCTGGCCTCAATGCCCTCCGAGCTGTGGTATCGACCTACTATTTAAAATTGAAATTTTCTACTAGCCAAGGGGTCGGAGAGGTCAGAGGAGATCAAGTCCTGGCAAGACACTGTAATAACATAGCCTTACAAAGAAATGGCCAGTCTGATCCCTATCCGGTTGGTGGATTGGACACCCGCGATGACCTTGCTGAAGAACAGGATGAGCCAATTGAAGATCTTGCCTCAATTCCTTTGAACAATGGGAATGAGGAGCATGTGGTGAAGATCGGCTCCAACCTGAGAAAAGAGGTATGGACATAGCTCATCAATTTTCTACAAAAGAATGCAGATGTTTTCGCTTGAGTTTCGACGAACATGCCAAGGATTGATGCAGAAGTCATTGAACACCATCTAGCTGTTGATCCCAAACATTGGCCAATGAAGGAAAAAATCCGAAGTCATGCACCAAAAAGATAGATGGCAATAGCTGAGAAAGTTGATAAACTCCTGAAGGCTGGGTTCATCAGAGAAGTCAACTATCCGAACTGGGTCTCCAATGTGGTTCTAGTCAAGAAGGCGAATGGCAAGTGGAGGATGTGTATAGACCTCAAAAAGCTGAATAAAGCCTGCCCGAAGGATAGTTACCCACTGCCCAGAATTGACCAATTAGTGGATGCAACCTCGGGCCACGAGATTCTCACTTTCATGGATGCATTCTCCGGCTACAATCAAATCAGGATGGTACCAGAGGATGAAGAAAATACTACTTTTATCACTAACCGTGGTCTTTATTATTACAGGGTCATGCCTTTTGACCTCAAAAATGTAGGGGCGACCTATCAACGGCTGGTGAACAAGATCTTCAAAGAGTAGATCGACAGCAACATTGAGGTCTACATGGATGATATGCTCGTAAAAAGCAAATCCTCAATGAACCATGTCGCTGACCTTGAGGAGACCTTCAGCGCCCTCTGAAAATACAAGATGAAACTGAACCCAGCCAAGTACGCTTTTGGAGTAACCTCAAAAAAATTCTTGGGCTTTATGGTGTTAGTGCGTGGGATTGAAGCAAATCCAAAAAAGATTTGTGCCATCCAGAAAATGACCACCCCGAAGTCAATAAAGGAAGTTCAGCATCTTACTGGGAGAGTAGCAGCTCTAAATCACTTTGTCTCAAGGTCGGCCAAACGGTGCCTACCTTTCTTTCAGACTCTCAAGCGGCCGAAGAACTTCTGTTGGACTACTGAATGTCAGCAAGTATTCAAAGAATTGAAGAACTATCTTGACTCATCTCCACTATTGACAAAGCCCGAACCTAGAGAGGAGTTGTTCCTGTACCTAGCGGTCTCTCTTATGGCTCTCACAGTAGTTCTGGTTAAGGAAGAAGCAAAAATTCAACGGCCGATCTACTACATAAGTCGAGTATTGAGAGACGTCGAAATCTGGTATACTAAGTTAGAAAAACTAACTTATGCCTTGTTGATTGCAGCTCGAAGGCTCCGACCTTACTTTCAAGGGCACACTATAACACTGCTCATCGATCAGTCGATTAAGGCGGTTCTGCATCGAGCGGATGCTTGCGGAAGGATAGCGAAATGGGCAGTCGAGCTCATGAAATTTGACATCAACTATCAACCTCGGCCGATGATAAAAGCTCAAATATTAGCAGACTTCTTAGTGGAATGCACTATTTCGGAAGAGGCCAAATTTGGATGAGGTGAAGCTGACAACCCAGGGCTCCAACCGAACTCCCCTGAAGAAAGAACAGATCTCCCTGATGATTTTTGGGCCCTCTACATGGACTGTTCCTCCAACATGTCAGGTGCAGGTGCAGGCCTGATCTTGGTCAATCCAGAAGGAATTATCGTGGAGTACACACTGTGCTTCGAATTCTCTGTGATAAATAACGGAGCAGAATATGAAGCTCTGATTATAGGATTGAGGATCGTCAAAGAGTTAGAAGTAGATCGGCTCCGAGTCTATAGTGACTCTCAATTGGTGGTGGGACAAGTCAGCAAAAACTATGAAGCTCAAGAGGACAGTATGGCCAAGTATCTCGAAAAGATAAAAGAGATCGTCCCTGCCTTTGGCAACTTTGACATCAGGCAGATTCCAAGAGCAGAAAATACTAGGGCCGATCTTCTCTCCAAGTTGGCTACACTGGCTTTGGCTGAACTACCCAAGAAAGTCTTCTTCGAAGTTCTGAAGTGTCTAAGTACGGAAGAACTGTAGCTTGTAATGAAGATCAGCCATGAACCCAGCTGGATTGACCCACTGGTTGCATACCTCAAGGACGGGGTTCTTCCTCATGATGCAAAAGAAGCTTGGAAGCTTAGGAACCAGGCCTCCTGATATATCCTTTATGAGGACAAGCTGTACAAGAGGTTGTACTCTTTCCCCCTCCAGAAATATCTCCGGCCTTCTGAAGCCGACTTTGCCTTATGAAAGGTACATGAAGGAGTCTGCGGAAGTCACCTGGGGACTAGATCTTTATCCCACAAACTGCTCCGACAAGGTTATTACTGGCCTACAATGTACCATGACTCCATTGAATATGTCAGAAAGTGTGATCGGTGTCAGAGATATGCGAATATCCAAAGACAGCCCGCCTCCGAGCTTACACCCTTGAGTGCCCCATGGCCATTTGCACAATGGGGGATGGATATCCTTGGACCTTTTCCTATGACGTCCGGGCAGCAGAAATTCCTCCTGGTGGCAATTGATTACTTCACCAAGTTGGTCGAAGCCGAACCTTTGGCAAAAATCACAGAAGCTAAAGTGAAAGACTTCGTCTGGAAGTCAATTGTTTGTAGGTTCGGCTTACCTAGAACTCTCATTACTGATAATGGGTGACAATTTGCTGGAGCAAGGTTTGCTGAATTTTGTGAGGACCTAAACATCTCCCATAACTTCACGTCGGTAGACCATCTGCAGGCAAACGGTGAAGCCGAGGTGACTAACAGGACTCTGTTGCAAGGAATCAAGACGAGACTTGAAAAAGCAAAGGAAACTTCGGCAGACAAGCTTTATCATGTGTTATGGGCATATCGAACTACTCAAAGATTGCCCACAGGGGAGACCCCCTTTGCCTTAGCCTTCGGGACAGAAGTCATGATCCCGATTGAACTCAAGCTTCCGTCGGTCTGAGTCGTGGCATTCGACGAGCAGCGTAACTCACAGGATCTCAAGGCCAACCTCGACTTGTTAGAAGAAAAGCAGAAGATAGCTCAAGTTTGGATGGCATCCTACAAGCAAAAAGTAGCCCGCTACTATAACTCCCGAGTCAAGAGCAAAGCCTTCAGAGTGGGGGACTTAATACTTCGGCAAGCCGCTATTTCACAATCTCAAAATCAAGAGAAACTTGCCCCAAACTAGGAAGGCCTGTATGAAGTCAAAGAGGTAGTCTGGCCCAAAACATACTATCTAAAAGAGCTCGGAGGAGCGGACCTTCCGCGACCATGGAATTCAAAAAATCTACGAATGTATTACCAGTAACTTTGCCTGAAATAACAGTTTCATATTTGCATATCTTTTCTTTTCGCATGGGCTTGTAATGACAGGGAGTAGCTCCTTCAGACAATCAAAATTTAGCGTGTCAGGAATAAGAGGAGGTCCTCATCCCGACAAAAATGAAGGCCTGATTATTTAGAGACCGGATGGAGGGAGAGGCCCTTACAACGGCCCTTATGCGCCCCCACAGCCATGTTAGGAACAGGAGGAGAACCTCGTTCTAACATGAGCAAGGTCGAAGGCCCGATCATTTAGAGACCAGATGGGAGAGAGGCCCTTGCAACGGCCCTTATGCACCCCCATTGCCATGTTAGGAATAGGAGGAGAACCTCGTCCTAACATGAGCAAGGTCGAAGGCCCGATTATTTAGAGATCGGATGGGGGAGAGGCCCTTACAATGGCCCTTATGCGCCCCCACAGCCATGTTAGGAACAGGAGGAGAACCTCGTCCTAACATGAGCAAGGTTGAAGGCTCGGTTATTTAGAGATCGGATGGGGGGAGAGGCCCTTGCAACGGCCCTTATGCGCCCCCACAGCCATGTTAGGAATAGGAGGAGAACCTCATCCTAACATGAGCAAGGTCGAAGGCTCGATTATTTAGAGAACAGATGGAGGGAAAGGCCCTTGCAACGGCCCTTATGTGCCTCCACAGCCATGTTAGGAACAGAAGGAGAATCTCATCCTAACATGAGCAAGGTCGAAGGCCTGGTTATTTAGAGATCGGATGGAGGGGGAGGCCCTTGCAACGGCCCTTATGCGCCCCCACAGCCATGTTAAAAACATGAGGAGAACCTCATCCTAACATGAGCAAGGTCGAAGGCTCAATTATTTAGAGACCAGATGGGGGGAGAGGCCTTTGCAACGGCCCTTATGTGCCCCCACAGTCATGTTAGGAACAGGAGGAGAATGTCATCCTAACATAAGCAAGGTCGAAGGCTCGATTATTTAGAGATCGAACGGGGGAGAGGCCCTTGCAATGGCCCTTATACGCCTCCACAGCCATGTTAGGAATAGGAGGAGAACCTCATCCTAACATGAGCAAGGTCAAAGGCCTGATTATTTAGAGATCGAATGGGGGGAGAGGCCCTTGCAACGGCCCTTATGCGCCCCGACAACCATGTTAGGAACAGGAGGAGAACCTCATCCTAACATGAGCAAGGTCAAAGGCCTGATTATTTAGAGACCAGATGGGGGAGAGGCCCTTGCAACGGCCCTTATGCACCCCCACTGCCATATTAAGAATAGGAGGAGAACCTCATCCTAACATGAGCAAGGTCGAAGGCCCGGTTATTTAGAAATCGGATGGAGGGAGAGGCCCTTGCAACGGCCCTTACATGCCCCCACAGCCCTGTTAGGAACAGAAGAAAAACCTCATCCTAACATGAGCTAAAATTGATTGTGCCGGAAACAGGAGGAGAACCTCATCTTGACACAAATGAAGAGCTGGTCATTCAAGATTGGATAAGGAAAAAAGCCTCCTCAATGGCTCCTCTACACCCCTACAACCCTGTTAGGAACAAAGGAAAAACTCTCGCCCAAACATAAAAAAAAATGAGAAGAGAAAAAGGGAAAATGATGAGCTACGCTAGTGATAAGGGAAAAATGAACTACATCAATGACATAAGGGACCTCATCTCAACGAGGAAGAAGACTCTTGTCAAAAACCCTCAGTCTCTAAGGGGGAACCCAACACTGGCCGGAGAAAATAGACTCCCTCAAGATAATGAGAAGTTCGGACCTCCAAGCTCGAGCACCAGGAAAAAGCATCAAACTTGAATGACCTCAAAAAGACCTTCGATCATGAATAAAAAAGGCAAATCAACATGGCGGTGACCAGGAACCTTCAATCAACATCAACATCGAATAAGACAAAAGACAAAAGAAGCTCGGTAAATAACAACTCAAAGCAAGAATAGACAAGGTAATGAAAAAATTTCTTTTCATTTCATTAATAAAGTGTGTATTACAAAGCCTTTGATGGCCAAAAAAGAAAAATGACAAGAAAAGAAAAGAATACATGAAAGAACAAAAGGTAAAAGAAGCTCTAAGGAAGCTCGGCTTCTTCCAACTTCGAACTCTCGGTTCCAGTCATTATCAGGGATTGCTTTAAGTTCTCAACTTCTTCTTTCATTTCCTTCTTTCTTAACAGTGTCTTCCAGCACATTTGGTGGAACTGCCGGCTCTCGCCCTCCGACTCCCGAAGCCTCTTCCTCAGAACCTCAGACTCTGCTTCAGCATCCTTGACTGCCTGCTGCTCATAGGCCAGCTGAATTTTCAGCCACTGTAGTTCGGCCTTCTCCTGCCCAAGGGCCATGGACAGTTCTTCCATGGTCTCCCTCAAGGAGTGGAGCTCGTCGGAGCCTTGTACCGAAATGGCTTGGGCTCTCTCGGACAACTACCTCTGAAGGCGAGCAACCTCATCGGTCAACGTCTTAAGCCTCCTTCGATAGTTGTCTACTTGCCCGCACCAGCCGACTCGGTAGGTGTTGTAGTTCACCTCGACGTCCTGCAACTGCTTCTGAAGGTTGAAAAATTTCTTCGACCAGTCCTGATCGTGGTCGGCTTGAGTTGCAAGCCAGGATGAGCTCCCTTTTAATTGGTCGATTTTCTCCTGTGCGGCCGCCAACTCAACCTCGAGGGAGCTAATCTTGGAAGCCTGAGTCCAAGATCGATCACTGGTGCATTTCTGGAGCTCCTCAAGCTCCTTCATGAAGTCGGCCTTTCTTCAGGTGTAGTCCATGAAGCCCTTTTTGTGGAGGTCCCGAAGGCGAGTAACCTCTGCAGTGGCTTCCGAATGATTCTTCCTTAGCCAGTGAAGTTCATCGTCCAACTTCTTTGATTTCTTTGTTAGGTGATGAACTTCTCTTTTGAGATCTTGGATCATGGACTTCAAAGGGATCCCCTGCGGCAGGAGAAGAGCTTCGGTAGGGCACTATTGTTGGGAAACAAGAGTGTCACAACACAAATCAGTGCAAGAAAATAAAAGAGAAGAAGAAAAAGGAGTTCTCTGTAAAGAAGAATCCAATTTCATTGATTAAATAGTTTTTAAGTACATGAAAATGAAGAAAAGTCGCCACAAAGAAAAAATACAAAATTAGAGGTTTCGAACCTCTGGAGTAGAAGTGGAGGAGCTCGACACCCCCGGTAGGTCAGTCGCGGCAACCGTGGCAGTTAAGGAGGTCCCGATTGGAGAGAGATCGGCAGCGGCTTCAGAAGGTCCGACTTCATCGTCGGACGGCTCGTCTAGAAAGCTGAGGTCCAGTTCAAAAAACTTTCCGACCACCTTCTCCTGGTAGAGTTTGAAGCCCTTGATGAAGGCATCCTGGCCGAACTGGACATTCAGATCCTTCATCTCGGAGGAGGTCTTGAACTCCTCTACTGCTCGGACCCCTGCCTCCGAGACTAAGGTTGGGATCTACGCCTTCAGCTCGGAGACCTCGGCCTCTGCCCTCTTTCTTTCTTCCTCCAAGGTGGCCCTCAGATCGGACGAGATTTGTCCCTCCTTCTGCAGCACCTCTTGGAGACTCGCGACCTTGGCGATCTTTTCCTTGAGGTGGGTGGCCTCGATCAGGCGACCTTTTTCTGCCTGGGCTGCTTTCTTCTTGGCATTTTTCATCGCCTCGATGTTGGTGATGAGCTGGTGTCCAATCTGCAAGAGCGGTCGGGGAGTCAATATAAAAGCTAAGGAATAAGCTAAATAAAGAAGTGAGAAGAAGAAAAAAATAAATGGACCTACCTCGAGAAAGGACCCTAGAGAGTCCCAGACCCACTGCTCAGGATTAGCATGGACGATCCTGTGGATGACCTCGGACAGAACGCACCCATCGACCAACCTCTTTATTAAATCCCTATTGTTGAATGGATTCTCCCCCAAATCCTCTTCGGAGCCATCGGCCCCCTCGATGGCGGCCCTACTGCTACGGATCTTGCGGGCCAAGGTCTTCATTCTCCTTCTCCTTTCGACCCCCGATGCCCCCTCGGGACGAGCCTCTAGAGTGGGAACCTCAGTCGTGGGGCTCCTTGAAGAGGCTCGGGGGACTTCGGGCTCGACGTCAGAGGGGGCATCGACGACAACGGCCACCTGAGCAGGTGCGGCCGAGCTCGTCTCTTCTACCCTAGCTCTCTTCACCATCCCTGAAGTCGCGGTGCCTTTCCTCTTGTGGGTCTTGATGTTGGGAATAGTATCCCAAAGCCAATCGTTAGCCTGTTGATGGTTGTGTATTTGTACATGAATTATGAATTAATAAAAATTATTTTGGTATTTTTCATCACAAAATGTTTCATCTTCTAATGAACTCCTATGTTGTGGTGAAGTCCTTAGGACTATTTAGACTCGACAAAGGAGGATTTGTCGTTTCGTCCTTAAATCTGTTCGTGACCAAATGATATGTTGTTACAAAGGACGACAACATTTATCAAGCATAGGTCGTTGTTTGTCATATAGGTTGGTTGTCCTCTTAACCAATGAGTGTGAAGACACTGGTATGGCATACAGGTGAGATGTAAGGGTACATCTGCACTAAATGTGACCGACTCTGGAGCTATTTCTGCTGTCAAGATTTGCTCCGATGGAATATGGGTATAAATGTCCCTCCGACCTGAGACCACCACGGTGACTTGCAAGCAACTCACTGTACTTAGGCACTGGACTACCTGAATTTCTAATTCAGGGATGGAAGGCTGCTGGGTGTAGTCAAGTACTTGACTTGTCGGTGCGTGTGTCAAGATGGGATTGACCACTCCAGTTTAGGAGCTGTGTACAGTCGTGTTTCAATTTAGCAAAGCCTTGGCCAGGGTAGTCCTTGTGAGGAGTCACAGGACTGTTTGAGTTGAGCACGATTCGGTTGATCCAATCAGGGTTGACAGTTTAACCCTGAGTCATCCTAAACACAGGGGTCAAAAGGATGAATTATACAGTAACCATATTCATGTAGGTTCTGAGTGTTGCGATTGTGACTTTTTGACCTATCCGAACGTCGGGTACCATTGCTAGATGGTCACTTTGATTAGTATAGGAATTGATTCCTGTGCTACCAGCTTAGGTTCGAACCTGTGGGGTCACACACATTAGAGGTTCCTATCTGATCTGATGGCTGATGTAGAATCCTATATGTTTGAGACTCAGTGATTGAGAATCAGGATTCTCTGATCATGAGTTCCACACATTATGGGTACCAGGGTCAAGAGTCTCACTGATTGGGACTTTTCGATCAGGGTTATATATCGATGAATTCTGATGCCCGATTGCCCATCGGATTTGGACTCAATATTTATGAGAGGTTTAATTAGTGATTTGATTGGTAATTAACTTAATTTGATTGAGTAATTATTTTTGGATCAAGTCCAATTGAATTGGATTCAGTTGGGTTTGACCCGATTAGGTTAAGAGTTGACCTAATCGTCAAGATGGTTTGGTCCCTGATTTGATCAGGGGTTGGGCTTAGTCAATTCTTGATTTGATTAGGATTTTATTGAGCTTAATTAAGCTTAATTAAGTTAGGTTTAAATTAGTCTAATTGGACCTAACTTATTTGGTTCAATTAGGTTGGTTTAAATAATTAAACCACCTTGACCCAATCTCCATGCGCCACCTCACTTCCATTGCACCCATTTGAATTCATGAGAAGGGACTTCTCATGAATTATTTCCTCACGCTAAGCCCTCTCCACGTTCCACTTTAATGTGCCATATGAATGGATAAGGATGATTGGTTGGCCATTCAAATTCAAAATAAAGTTTGAATTTGAATGGACAATCAATCTTTGCACCTTATCCATTTTTTTACGCCCCATTTATTATATGCGAAAAGGTTTCTCATGAAATCACTCCATACACAATTTAAGCCATGCCTCATGCCTTTAGTGGATAAGGGATGAGTTGGTGTCCATTTGAATTCAAAAATTTGATTTGAATTCAAATGTGCAATTACTCATCTTTATCCTTTCTTTTGGATAAGACGTTTGATGTTGTTATTAAAGGAGGATAAGAGTGGGGTGTGCAAAAAAAAAAAAAGAAGAAGATTTTTGGAGAAAAATTTTGGGGTGTGAGAAGTCTTGTGCGTGAGAAGGAAGTCCATATCCTTTCAAGAGAAAAAGAAAGAAAAGAAAGAAAAGTGGGTGCAAGGTTTCTGGTGAGTTTCCTAGGTTTTAGTCTGGGGTTTGGGAAGTGAGAAAGTGAGCTACGAGTGTCGTGAGCCCACAAAATCTCAGAGAGATCTTCAACATCCTTTCAAGCTCGTCTGTTGATGATCTAGAGTGTCCGAAGAATCGACAGACATCGATCGAAGGAGTTCGATCAACATCGGCTGTCAAAAGGGCTCTACAATGAGCTAGCACTCGTGAATAGTCGATCAGATCGAAAGCTTCATGTGGACGATCTGCAGAGGTCAGACACGCTGTGTGGCTGCATCACGATGATCAGACTCTCTCGATGGTGATCAGATTGCGGTGATCTACTACCCGCACAAAGATATTGTGTTCTGAACACATTACAGTAAAGTATTTACTGTTCGAATTTGAATTTCAAATTTAAATATATGCATGCTATATATCATATTTAGATCCTAGTGTAGGATAAATTTATATTAATTAATTAGATTAATTAATATTTTTTTACTGTAAAATTATAGTTTTGAAAAAGTTTTAAAATTATCATTTTACCCCTGTACTGAATTTCCCCACAAATGGTATCGAGTGAGTTCTTAGATATGATATATATATTTGCATGCATAGATTAAGTTGTAATCTAAAAGTTTAAATTTGAAATTTGAAGTTCAAAATTTGAATTTTGAAAGTTGTTCGAAATTCAAAATTCAAAAATTTAAAATTCAAAATTTAAAATTTGAATTTTAAAATTTGAAATTTGAAATTTAAAATTCAAAAATTTAAAATTTGAAATTTAAAATTTGAAATTTGGTTGAAATTTCAAATTTGAAATTCAAAATTTAAAATTCAAAATTTAAAATTCAAAAATTTGAAATTTGAAATTTGAAATTTGTTTGAAATTTGAAATTCAAAATTTAAAATTTGAAATTTGAAATTTAAATTTTGAAATTGGTATATTTAGATATACTTGATCCAAGTAGCAAGTAATCGAATTGGGTTGGTTGCCATGGCTGTCCGGTTATAGGAGAAAAGCAGGGTTTAAAGGCCCTCTCTTCCCATTCGATGGGGTCTCCTATGGTGATAGGGGTCCTGCTGCAATTATATCCCATGCAGATGAAGCAGTGAAAGGAATTAATTATAAAGGTTCAATTGTAAAATTTATCATGAATGTGTTAGATTAGATCTAATGGAATATTCATGATTTATTTTGATTGAGTTATTTTTTGTTATGTAATTAGCAATAGGATTGCTATTTATGAAATGTGCTGATCTATTTGTGAAATGAGTCAACATATTTGGTGAACAGAAAATAAAACTTTTCAAATTTAAAAATTATTTTTGAAATACCAAATCCTGACCCATCAGTCCAAATACTTAATTAAAAGAATTAAGTGTTGTCTAGTAGGTCTAGAATTATGAATTAAGACCTAAGACAATTGCATAAACTTGTGGGTCAATGGGTTAGATGGATTAGGTCCATAATTGGGTTAGACCTAAGGTTAGCTTAAAGAAATGGACTAAATTAGAGTAATTGGTCAAATCTAATTAAAAGTTGAGTCAGATTAGGTCAAGGATACTCTAGACTCAACTCCAATAGTTATAGTTGAATGGGTCCAAGTCTTTAACTAGACCAAGATGGACTTAATTCATGGCTACGTGGTGGAACCCTATTTACTAAGTTGATCAAATTAAAACTAATGAACCAGTTGGTGTCTAAGGTAAGTTTGGCAGTTTGACCAGTGGTTTTTAAGTGGGAGCTACTCGCAGTGATTCGATCTCTGACGAGTTAATGGCTTATTCCCACCACTGATCTCACTTACCTAGCCAACCTGATGAATTAGGTTTTGATTAGATCACTTGGTGATTAGGGCTCACCCATATCATTAGGTAAATCAGTTTGACTGATTTAGGTGCTCCTAATGCCAGCTTTAATTAAATCTTTTTTAATCTGACTTGGTGAAATCAGTGGGAGGATTGAAATTGGTTGGATATTTTCTTCTCATCTATCCTTTAATAAAATCCTTAAAAATTATTAGGTCCCTAAAAATAATTAAGTTATATTGATAACTAAGTCAAAGCCTCCCATTAAGTGAGTGATAATGAGTCCATTAGTTTAATAATCATTGGAGGCCCAAAGGCCTGGTGCTTATTGACTAATGAAATTATCATTCATAATATGATAATTTGGTTTGAGTCTTTCTGATGGTGGTCAGGTTGGCCGGCCAAAGTCGGGCCTGATCATTTATTGGTCTGATTCACCAAATCAAATTATGTTAATGGTTGGACCTAACCAGATCTTTTCAGTGGAGGCCAAAGCCTATTGATTAGGTTCTAGGGCAAAATCAATTACTAGAAGTTGTTTAGAGAAATAACTGGTTATGAACCTACCCATAGATGCACATGGGTTGACCAACCAAAGTTGGGCTCGTGTGTAGTCTGTGTAGATTCTAGTACCCACTAAGGAATTAAAGTAATTCCTCGAATTGGAGGTTGAGGCTACCAATTCGTAAAAATACTGGGAGAAACTTTAGACTAAAGTCCAAGTCTTTAGTATTTATAATTTATGTACTAATAGAGGTCTGATTTTCCTTTATGCAGCTATGGCCACTACCTTGTCCCTCCAGTCATTATTAGATAATGACAAGCTCATGGGACCTAATTTCGATAGCTAGTATCGAAAATTAAAAATCATCCTTGAGCATGAGAAGATCCTTTATGTAGTAACGAATCCGGCACCTGAGGAGCCAGCCCCGAACGTTAGAGGGATGGTCCGAGATACTTATCAGAAGTGGCTCAATGATCGCACCACCGTTCGGTATATTATGCTGGCGGCAATGAATGATGAGTTCAGCCACAGGTTTGAAAATGCCCAGCCACAAGAGATGCTTCAAATGTTGAACGACTCCTTTGGCATGCCTGACGATGTTGAAAGGCATAAAACTAGTTGTGCCATTTTCAATGCTCGGATAAGGGATGGAGCCTCAGTCACTGATCATGTACTGTACATGATCGAAATGATTGAGCACCTAACTAAACTGGGCTTTCCCCTGCACGAGCAGCTCGGTAAGGATGCGATCGTTAATTCATTGCCCAAGTTCTTCCTCTCCTTTCTTACTCATTTTCGGATGACAAAGCCTGCAGTGAACTACCATGATTTGTTGGGGTTGCTGCAGAACTTTGAGAAGGATCACCAGCTCCATAAGGAGTCGGTGAATGTTGTGGGAGGGTCTTCTTCTGGTCGTCGACCCTTTAAGAAAGGGAAGAAGAAAAATAAGAAGAAGAAGAATAAGAAGGTGCAGCTGCATGCTAAGACATCTGCATAGGGTCAGATCAAGAAGCGCAAGCCCGACCAGAGCCAGGCGGAGTGCTTCTTTTGCAAGAAGTAGGGGCACTGGAAGAGGAACTGTCCTCTATACATTGCCTCCCTGGATCCAAACAGGCCGAAGAAGAAGCAAGGTACTTATATGATAACACCTTGCAACTTTTTCATTTGTGATACTACTACCTCGGTATTGGATACCGAAAGCCCTTATCATATTTGCAATTCGATGCAGGGTCTGCAGGTCAGTAGGAGATTTGATGAAGGTGAGAGATTCCTGAACATTGGAGATGGAAGCAAAGTTCCAGTTCTAGCATTAGGAATCATGAACCTTATAATCAATTCTCGAAACATAATTCTGAGTGAATGTCACTATTGTCCAAGCTTTTTATTAAATATTATTTCTGTAGGCTTTTTGGCCATGAACTGTTATCAATTTTTAATAAAAGAAAATATTTGCAATATCATTTTGAATGGTGTTACAATGTTTGTTGGATAACTTAATAATGGAATTTACTTTCTATCACAACCTGTTAATGTGGTTCAAACCTCCGGTAAACACCCTAGAATAGATAATGTATCAGAAGTCTACCTTTGGCACTGTAGGCTAGGTCATATCAATAAGAACAGGATAAACAGGTTGGCTCAAGAAGAAATACTTGAAGTAGGTGATTGTGAATCACTTCCAACCTGTGAGTCCTGTCTTCTTGGTAAAATGACCAAGTCACCTTTTACTGGAAAAGGTGAGCGAGCCAGTGAACTCTTGGCTCGGGTACATTCTGATGTATGTGGACCCATGAGCTCAAGTGCAAGAGGTAGATATTTCTACTTCATAACCTTCACAGACAACCTATCGAGGTATGGGTATGTCTATTTATTGAAGTATAAATCGGAGTCATTTGAAATGTTCAAACTATTCTGAAATGAGGTAGAAAAATAAACTAAAAAGTGTATTAAAACTCTTCGATCTGATCGAGGAGGTGAATACCTTTCCAATGATTTTCTGACATATCTTGGGGCGAATGGGATTCTCTCTCAGTGGACTCCTCTTGGAACACCATAACATAATGGTGTATCTGAAAGGAGGAATCGGACCTTGTTGGACATGGTTCGATCCATGATGGGGTTTGCTGGTCTGTCGATCTCTCTCTGAAGATATGCGCTCGAAACGGCTTGTTACCTTCTAAATAGAGTTTCGAGTAAGTCTGTAACCAAAACACCATATGAGATATGGATAGGACGTAAGCCAGTACTCTCGCACCTTAGGGTTTGGGGGTGTCCGGCTTATATTAAACGTTTAATTACGGACAAGCTTGGACCTAGGTCTGACAAGTATTATTTTATAGGGTAACCAAAAGAGACCAAAGGGTATTACTTCTACCTAGCTGATGAGCAAAAAGTGTTTGTCAGCCTTAAGGCAATCTTTTTGGAAAAGGAGTTCCTTGGTGAAGGGACTGTTGCCTCTAAGGTTGAACTTGACGAAGTTCGACAGGTGGAAAATCCGACGCAAATTGCTGAACCTGAATCGGATTTGGTTAGATCAGATCCGGAGCCCATTGTTCATGCACCCTTAAGGCGATCAGGTAGAGTACCATGTCAATCGGATAGATACTATGGTTTCTTGATCCGGGATGACGATCCTATCGAATTTGATGAAAACGATGAGGATCCGATCACCTACATGGATGTAATACAGAGACCCAACTCTGAGAAATGGCTAGAGGCCATGAAATCCGAAATGGAGTCCATGAAGGTCAATGATGTATGGACATTGGTTGACCCACCCGAAGGAGTAAAACCCATAGGGTGTAAATGGGTCTTCAAGAGGAAGAGAGGTGCAGACGGAAAGGTGGAAACCTATAAAGCCTGTCTGGTTGCCAAGGGATATCGTCAACGTTATGGTATAGACTATGATGAGATTTTTTCTCCTGTAGCAATGCTCAAATCCATTCAGATTATGCTTGCGATAGCTGCCCATCTGGACTACAAAATCTGGCAGATGGATGTGAAGACAGCTTTCCTAAACAGAGAGCTGAATGAAGAGGTGTATATGATACAACCTAAAGGATTCACATCCACAGATGAGTCTAAGGTGTGCAGGCTACAGAGGTTCATTTATGGACTTAAGCAGGCATCACGGAGTTGGAACATACATTTTGATAAGACGATCAAGACGTATGGCTTCGTTAAGAACGGAGAAGAGTCCTGCATTTATAAGTGGGCTAATGGTCCAGTAGTAGTATTTCTTGTATTGTACGTGGATGACATTCTCTTAATCGAGAATGATGTCCCTGCATTACAGGTAATAAAGATATGGCTGTCGTCACAGTTCTCCATGAAAGATCTGGGAGAAGCTTCCTACATTCTAGGGATGAAGATCTATAGGGATAGATCTAAAAGGTTGCTTGGTTTATCTCAGTCCACGTACATTGATACTATGCTAAAGAGGTTCAGCATGGAGAATTTCAAGAAAGGCTATCTTTCGATAGGCCATGGAATTTCTCTCTCGAAGAGGGATTGTCCGACAACACCTCAAGAGAGAGAGCGTATGGGTAGGATTCTATATGCTTCGACAGTAGGATCTATCATGTACGCCATGACATGTACATGATCAGATGTGGCATACTCACTAGGGATAGTGAGTAGATACCAATCTGATCCATGGGAAAATCACTGGAAGGTTGTTAAAACCATCCTGAAGTATTTAAGAAATACTAAGGACCAGTGGCTTGTTTATAGTGAATTAGACTTGAGATTTATAGGGTTTACAGACTCTAGTTTTCAGTCTGATCACAATGACAGCAAAAGTGTGTCGGGATTTATTTTTACCCTTAATGGTGGGGCTATGTGCTGGAAAAGTTCCAAGCAGCACACAGTGGCTGATTCAGTTTGCGAGGCGGAGTATGTTGCTACATCAGATGCTGCCAAAGAAGCAGTGTGGCTGAGGAAATTCATCACTGAGCTCGGAGTAGCACCCTCCCTTGTTGGTCCAGTTCTGCTCTACTGTGACAGCTCTGGAGCCATTGCTCAAGTGAAGGAACCAAAGGCACACCAGCGGACGAAGCATATTCTGCGCCGCTACCATCTCATCCGAAAAATTATGGATTGAGGTGACGTCGATCTTCAAAAGATTGACAGGAAGGAGAACCTGGCTGACCCATTCACTAAAGCCATTATGGTGAAGGAGTTCGACAACTACAAGTCGAAGATGGGTATTAGATACTGCACCAATTGACTTTAGGCCAAGTAGAAGATTGTTGGGAATAGTATCCCAAAGCCAATCATCAGTCTGTTGACGGTTGTGTATTTGTACATGAATTATAAATTAATAAAAATTATTTTGGTATTTTTTATCACAAAATATTTCATCTTTTAATGAACTCCTATGTTGTGGTGAAGTCCTTAGGACTATTTAGACTCGACAAAGGAGGATTTGTCGTTTAGTCCTTAAATCTGTTTGCAACCAAATGATATGTTGTTACCAAGGACGACAACGTTTATCAAGCATAGGTCGTTGTGTGCCATATAGGTTGGTTGTCCTCTTAACCTATGAGTGTGGAGACACTGGTATGGCATACAGGTGAGATGTAAGGGTATATCTGCACTGAATATGACCGACTCCGGAGCTATTTCTGCTGTCAAGATTTGCTCCGATGGAATATGGGTATAAATGTCCCTCCAACCTGAGACCACCATGGTGACTTGCAAGCAACTCACTGCACTTAGGCACTGGACTACCTGAATTTCTAATTCAGTGACAGAAGGTTGTTGGGTGTAGTCAAATACTTGACTTGTCGGTGCGTGTGTCAAGATGGGATTGACCACTCCAGTTTAGGAGTTGTGTACAGTCGTATTTCAATTTAGCAAAACCTTGGCCAGGATAGTCCTTGTGAGGAGTCACAAGACTGTTTGAGTTGAGCATGATTCGGATGATCTGATTAGGGTTGACAGTTTAACCTTGCGTCATCCTAAACACAGAGATCAAAAGGATGAATTATACAGTAACCATATTCATGTAGGTTCTGAGTGTTGCGATTGTGACTTTTCGACCTATCCGGACGTCGGGTACCATTGCTAGATGGTCACTTCGATTAGTACAGAAATTGGTTCCTATGCTACCGGCTTAGGTTCGAACCTGCAAGGTCACACACATTAGAGGTTCCTATCTGATCTGATGGCTGATATAGAATCCTACATGTTTGGGACTCAGTGATCAAGAATCAGGATTCTCTGATCATGAGTTCCACACATTATGGGTACCGGGGTCAAGAGTCCCACTGGTTGGGACTTTTCGATCTGGGTTACATATCGATGAATTTTGATGCCCGATTACCCATCGGATTTGGACTCAGTATTTATGAGAGATTTAATTAGTAATTTGATTGCTAATTAACTCAATTTGATGGATTAATTATTTTTAGATCAAGTCCAATTGAATTGGATTCAGTTGGGTTTGACCCGATTAGGTTAAGAGTTGACCTAATCGTCAAGATGGTTTGGTCCCTGATTTGATCAGGGGTTGGGCTTAGTCAATTCCTGATTTGATTAAGATTTTATTGAGCCTAATTAAGCCTAATTAAGTTGGATTTAAATTAGTCTAATTGGACCTAACTTATTTGGTTCAATTAGGTTGGTTTAAATAATTAAATCACCTTGACCCAATCTCCATGCACCACCTCACTTCCATTGCACCCATTTGAATTCATGAGAAGGAACTTCTCATAAATTATTTTCTCACGCTAAGCCTTCTCCATGCCCCATTTTAGTGTGCCATATGAATGGATAAGGATGATTGGTTGGCCATTCAAATTCAAAATAAAGTTTGAATTTGAGTGGGCAATCAATCTTTGCACCATCCCTTTTTTTACGCCCCATTTATTACATGAGAAAAGGTTTCTCATAAAATCACTCCATGCATAATTTAAGCCATGTCTCATGTCTTTAGTGGATAAGGGATGAGTTGGTGTCCATTTGAATTCAAAAATTTGATTTGAATTCAAATATGCAATTACTCATCTTTATCCTTTCTTTTGGATAAGACGTTTGACGTTGTTATAAAAGGAGGATAAGAGTAGGGCGTGCAAAAAAAAAAAAAGAAAAAAAAAGAAGAAGATTTTTGGAGAAAAATTCTGGGGCGTGAGAAGTCTTGTGCGTGAGAAGAAAGTCCATATCCTTCCAAGAGAAAAAGAAAGAAAAGAAAGAAAAGTGGGTGCAAGGTTTCCGGTGAGTTCCCTAGAGTTTTAGTCTGGGGTTTGAAAACTGAGAAAGTAAGCTACGAGTGTCGTGAGCCCACAAAATCTTAGAGAGATCTTCAACATCCTCTCAAGCACATCTGTTGATGATCCAGAGCATCCGAAGAATTGACAGACATCGATCGAAGGAGTTCGATCAGCATCGACCGTCAAAAAGGCTCTACAACGAGCTAGAACTCGTGAGGAGTCGATCAGATTGGGAGCTTCATGTGGATGATCCACAGAGGCCAGACACACTATGTGGCTACGTCACAATGATCAGACTCTCCCGACGGTGATCAGATTGCAGCGATCTACTACCCGCACAAAGGTATTGTGTTCTGAATACATTACAGTAAAGTGTTTACTGTTCGAATTTGAATTTCAAATTTAAATGCATGCATGCTATATATCATATTTAGATCCTAGTGTAGGGTAAATTCATATTAATTAATTAGATTAATTAATATTTTTCTACTATAAAATCATAATTTTGAAAAAGTTTTAAATTTTCTATTTTACCCCTGCACTGAATTTCCCCACACTTGAGACCCATGGCTAACATCCGAGCCACGTCTGCATCCATATCTACAATGAAAGAAGATCGACACGGCTTAGAAATAGAATAAGAGAAAGAGGAAGCAGCAAAAAAAAATATGAAAATGAAAATATCGGCCAGGTTGAGAGGGCTCAGGCCAACGTTGAATAAAAGTTGCTCCTTCAGAAGGTCGGAGAGGAGAGGAGCTGGATAAGCCTCGAGTTTATTGGAGGCTTCAAGGTCATCCTTTCCCACGCTAGAAGCTCGACGGACAGAGTCCCTCAGGGAGCCCTAGGGGGGCAATCCCAGCTCCAAGATCGGGCATCGGACGTAGAAGTACCTCTCCTTCCAATTATGGATAGAAGAGGGGGTGCCTTTCAGCAACCCCTTTCTACCAAACTGGGGGGAGAAGTACCACCAGTCCTTCACCGAAGGATGACGCTTGAAGGTATAGAAATTTCTAAACAAAGAAAGGGTTGGCTAATCTTCGGCTAAGCAATAGAGGGAAAGAAATCCTATTAGAAATCTAAAGGAGTTCGATGCTACAGAAACTAAAGAAATGTTTAAGAAGTGAAAAAGAGCAATGACAAAAGGTGAAAGTGAAAGTCGAAGCCCGATGCGGAAAGCTTCCTGGTACAAGCAGAAGCTACCGAGAGAAGGGGCGCTAGCCCGACCAATTGGCCCGAAAAGCTCCAGCTCGTACTCTGGAAGAACCCCGTACTGAATCCTAATCAGTGAGAGTTTGTCTGGAGTCAGAGAGCTGGGAATGGTATCTGGTACAAAGATCGGACGAGGTTCATCTATAGAACTAGGATTTTGTGGGACTGAAACGGACAAATTTCTAGAACTACTAGAGGAGGAAGTGTTGGTGGACATTTTGAATCAAGTGAAAACCCTAAAAAATCTTTAAAAAATTGAGAAAAATAAGAAAGAGGGCACTCGCGAAAAATCGAACAGATGGAATGCAAAGGAGAAAAGATGAAAGAACAGCGAAAAAGAAAAGGGGGTTTTGGAACTAACCTAGGCTGGTCTGAGAGATGCAGAGATGCAGAGATGGGGGTCGACCCGAAGAATGCCTAAGGCCAAAAGGGATGCTGGAAGAGGACGAAACTCTCGGGAAGAAGAAGGGACCGAAGAAATGCTCAGGCAAAGTGAAACCCCTGAAGGAGGGGAGCGGGTTTAAATAGACAATAGGGTCCAGTGCAATAATGATTGCAGATCTCCTCTGGCTGATCTACAACCACCGCGTGTCCCACTCACCATGGCAGTCGACTGAAGGTGGCTGACAACTGACAGAATCATTATTGCACTGTACCTAGAGCAATGCTCCAGCGGGAATTTTGAAAAAAATCTTTCTGGGTCACCTTAATTTGCAAAGACTCCAGCACCAGCACGCCAAACACCAAAATATCTGGAAACAATCGAGTACGAAAATCGAGGGAGGCAACTTCGACTGTGAAAATTTCTCTGTACTTCCTTCATTCGGAACCCGAACTCGAAAGTTGGGGGACTGGTGTTGGGTATAAAATAACCCCGACCGAAGTTCGTAAGAGGCCAACCCTCCCAGGGCTCTTCCGGCTTCCGACCTTGTGCGGCGTCTATCTGAACTTCCCTGACTGTCCGAGCTTCCATAATACCATCCGGACTCCTCCAGCGGTCGACCTTCCACAGTGTCCTCCAAATTTCTCCAACAGACGAACTCTTATCGTGCCATCCGGACTTCTCCAATAATGAGCTCCTCCATTCATCGACCGGACTGCTCCAAATGCTCTCTGGGCTTTGCTATCAGTCGATTCTCTATAGTGATCGACTACTCTTCGAATCTCTTTCAGACTTCTTCCAGCCACGATCGACTTTACTCCGAACTTCTTTCGGACTTCGTCAATGACCGAGCTTCTCCAGTAGCAGGACTTCTACAGTAACCAGATTTCATTCAAGTTTCTACGGTGGTCGACCACCTTTCGAATTTCATCCGAGCTTCCACGACAATCGATCTTCATCCAAACTTTTACAGGAAGCGGACTTCATCCAAGCTTCTACAGCAAGTGGCCTTCATCTGAGCTTCTACTGTACGCGAATTCTATTTGAGCTTCTACTGTAAGCGAATTTCTTTCGAACTTCTATTGCAGGCAGACTTCAGCCGAGCTTCTACAATAAGCGATCTCCATCCAGACTTCTACAAGAATCGGACTCCATCTAAACTTTTACAGCGGATGGATTCCAGATGAACTTCTACAATGGACTGGCTCCAGTAGTCGGATTTCTACAATGACCAACCATCTCCAGTGTCTTTCATACCTCTCCAACCATCAACTTTCAATAGCGCCAGTCGAACTTCAACAGCACCAATCGGACTTCAACAGGATCCTCCAGACTCTTCCAGCGGACGAACTTCCACAACACCTTTCGGACTCTTCTATCGACTGACCTTCAGTCGGATTTCTTGTGCAATCGGACCTCTCCAGCCGACAAGTCTTCAAACAAGCTTCTACATCATACAAATTCTAGACGAACTTCTCCAGCAATCGGACTCCTGCCAGACTTCTCCAACAAGCGGTTCCCGTCCAAGCTTCTAAAGCAAATGACTTCTGTCTGCAGTACCAATGGTACCCAACAATTGTTAACCCATTAGCAACATCAAAAACATCTGAGCTTCTCTCAGATTGTTGAGGCAGAGAGCTATTCCGCTCCACCAGATGTCCCAACTGAGCTTTAGCCATCTGGCCCAAACTCTCTGGCAAGTCACGACAACGAACATCACTCCACTCTCCGTAACAAACCTCACATGGCCCCGCCACTCTCCAGCAAGTCACGACAATGGACACCACTCCACTCTCTGTAACAGACTCCACGTGGCCCCGAATGGCCCACTGACACCACTACTCTCCGTAACAAACTCCGCATGGCCTCGAACGGCCCACTACCAGGTAGTTACAGACATCATTGTCAATCAGTTACGCTCTTCCATCTATAAAAGAGACCTCCCAGATACGTTCTTCTCTAAGCTCAAAACTCTATCTCGAAACTTTGCCAAAATCCCATTTGAGTGCTCCATTTTTGTTGAAGCAGAGTACTGACTTGAGCATCGGAGGGTCTTGCCGGAGCACCCCCAACTCCGGTTTAGACTTCCCTTTCAGATCCCGATGGCGGCCGCATTCCCCTCGACTCCAGCTTCTCCGGCATCGGCAAAATTCTGCATCAACAGTACCTAAGTTTCTTTCAGGAGGATGAAAAATCTTAGTCGATCTACGAGGTGGAAGAGGTTGTGTTAGGACTGGTTCTAATTGATTGGGTTTCTCAGGTTCTTTAGCTCATTGCTCTTGAGAGATATTTTTCATGAGCTTAATTATTCTTCTGATGCCACCATCTTGAATAAACTATTTTTCAAGAAAAATAGCATTTCGACTCACAATCACATTGTGGTCTTCGAGAATATAGAAATAGTATCCTAATAACTTTTTAGGATATCCTATGAATCGAGCTCTAAAAGACTTGAATTCTAACTTATCTGCCTGCTGTCTCTTGACATGAGCCGGACAACCCTAAATTCTGAGATGATTCAGACTTGACTTCTTACTATGCCATATCCCATATGGTGTGGTAGGAATAGTTTTAGAGGGAACCCTATTCAATACATATATTGCTGTCATGAGACAATGTCTCCAAAAAAATTTAGGGAGGTCTATGAAGCTCATCATGGAACGGACCATATCTAATAGGGTCCGGTTTCTCCATTTTGAAACCTCATTGAGTTGTGGCATTCCAGGTGGAGTCCATTGAGAGACTATGCCATTGTCTTTAAGTTAGTCTAGGAACTTTCGACTAAGGTATTCACCTCCTCCATCTAATCGAAGAGCATTAATGGGCTTTCCTGTTTGTTTTTCTACTTCGTGTCTGAATTCTTTAAACCTTTCAAAGGCTTCAGACTTGTGTTTCATTAGAAACACATACTTGTACCTAGACATATCATCGGTAAAGGTAATGAAGTAGACATAATTGCCTCTAGCTGGCACATCAAATGGGCCGCACACATCCGTATGTACTAGGGCAAGTAGGTCTGTGGCCCTTTTCCCATGTCCTACAAAAGGGAGTTTGGTCATTTTGCCTTAAAGGCATGATTCACAAACTGGATATGACTCAGAAGTCAACGGACTCAATAGCTCGAATTTCTCCAATTTGTTAACCCTGTCTTCCGCTATATATCCTAGCCTTAGGTGCCACAGATACCTATCATTTAGACTATCTCTAGGCCTTTTAATTCCTATGGCATTCACATTTTGCTCGATATTAAATATAGATACATCAATATGTAGCTTATAGAGACCGTTAATAAGAAAATCATTTGCAACTTTATTATTTTCATAAAATATGTTACAATAGTCCTTATGAAAGCTAATCACATAGCCTTCTTGTGCTAAACATGAAATAGAAATCAAATTCCTGCTTGCTGCAGGCACATCATAACAATCTCTAAGAAATAAATCTAATCCTAACGATAATCGTAGAGGGTAGGTTTTCACAGCCACAGCAGCAACTCTTGCTCCTTTCCCGATGCGTAGGATCATCTCTCCATCCCTCAGCCTCCTGCTCTCTTCAAGACCCTGCATAGAAGTGCACAAATGAGCACTAGAACTAGAGTCAAGCACCCAACTGGATGTAGAAGAAACCATAAGATTAGATTCTAAAATGAGCATACCTTCAGAAGGACCATCCTTCTTGTTCTTCAGGGTGGCCAGGTATTGAGGACAGTTCCGCTTCCAATGGTCGTCTGATTGGCAGTGAAAATATTTTTCCTTTTCAGCAGCCTTCTTCTTTGGTTCTGTCTTCTTCTTCTTCCCATCCACATTTTGCTTCTTCACAGACTTCTTTTTCTTTCCAAAAGACTTTCTCTTAGAAGAAGTTTGCTCCACAGTAAGAACTGAGCCTTTTGAACCCTTCATAGAAAGCTCAGCCATAACCAGCATGTTCATTAATGCAGCCAAGGTACACTGCATCTTATGCATATGAAAGTTCATGATGAACTGACCATATGCGTCAGACAAGAACTGAAGGATCACATCAATCTAAAAATTTTTATCTAAGATGATACCGAGCTTTTCAAGCTCTTCAAGGTCCTTGATCATTGTCAAACAATTATCTTAGACTGACTACCCATCACGCATTTTAGCCTTAAAAAGTCTTTGGCAGACTTGATACTTGGCTGCGCGACTTTGTTCACCAAACAACTCTTGTAGATGAGCCAACATTTGGTGGGTAGTCAAAATGTTCTTATGTTGGTGCTGCAAGTCATCAGATATTGCACCCAACATGTAGTACCTTACTTTGTTATCATCATCTATCCACTTTTCCAGAGATGCTCTCTGTTCAGCAGTCGGACGTGCTGGCATGCTAGGTGGGTCCTGTTCCAAGACATGAGTCAATTTTTTGGAACCCAGAATAATTCTATAGTTCCTTAACCAGTCTTTGAAATTGGGTCCAGTCAATCTGTTGGTGTCTAGTATTTTGGTCAGGGGGTTGGACGCAGACATATTTCCTATAGAGAGTTAATAGTTTCTAGTTAGATTTTATAATCAGACTTAACCAATTTGTTTAGGGGTTTCATTTTTAAATAAATTAGGCTCTCACTATTTTCTTAGATCCCTACACTCCCTAGGTAGAGATGTGAAAATCTCCGTGATTAGTGATTTCTAGTGGGTGGTGCGGTCTCACTGACTGGCTCATCACCTCACCTAACAGTTATTGGTGATGGGTCAACCGATGAGTGGACAACTCTTGTCTAATGATTCTCTAATCATAGTGCACCCAAAACTTGATCTCTAATTCATGAAGCTCATCGTGCCCAGAATATTGCTCCAATCCTTAGTTAAGTCAAACCCACCATTTGCACGAATTAGATTCCTGATTGGGTCTCTCACCGTATCCGAAATATTGATCCCAACCCATCCTCTAATTCGTAGCATCCAATGCCTAATCGACATGGTTGCATCTTTTCGGTGCAACTGAGCCACTGTAACCAGTCGAGAACAATCAACCCCAGGAAGGGCCCGCACATCCACAATGGTGGAAGACCTTAGACTTAATATTTTCTTAGAGAGATTTGATTTAGGTCTCTTTAAACTTGACTTGACATAGTCATAACAATTATGACTAATCTAGTGGTATGAGTTAGCTCAAATTGTCAGCCACCTCAAATCAAAATTGGGTCGACACATATGGCCAGGTAAGTAAGATCGATGGAAGGGATATGCCATTAACTCGACAAGAACGCATTCGAGTTGAGTAGCTTCCAATTAAAAATTATTCGATTGCATCTGCCCAACTTACTTTAGACACCAAATTATCAAACCAGAACTAATTGGGTTAGCCTACAATCCAGACACTAACTACTGAGCCAAATTAGGTCTTAACTTGATCGAGTCACATCTAAATGTGATTCGACCTTGACTCAGACTTAATCCTATTAGGCTAGTCAATTATTAGCTTTCATGATCCCACCTAAGCAATTGTTGATTCAGTTTGATCAACCGCTAGACCTAATTGAGCTACCCAAGCCCGAACCCAATTTTATGAAAATGACTTAGATATGAAATTCTCAATTTTAGACCTAATTTAATTCTATAAGCTTAATTCATTAATTAAGTCTTGGGTTTATAAACAAAATATGTAAAATAAATCCTAGGATTTCAGGATCTAAGATTTTGTAGAAAAGTATATTTTGATTTCTGATTAAGGATGAACGCGCAGCACTCCTACACGTCATAAGAACACCCATTGAATGGGAGGAGAGGGCCTTTAAACCCTACTTTATTCTTATGACCGGATGGCCATGAGGAACACCTTAATCAGAAATATAAATTTAACTACAAAACTAGTTAGATCTAAATTTACATATCACATATATAATTTAAGATCTAACTAATACATGCTTTACATACATCTCATGTATCAAAAATTGATCTAATTAACATACTTTCAGATTTAATACATCATATGTAATATCTGAAAAATAAAATTTAAATTGAACTATTCAATATAAAATTTATTCTAGATAGTTACTAGAACAATTCTGCAACTAATCTAGGCATGCAACAGATCAATCTTATATAATAATTAAAATTTTATTTTATTTTTTAATCTAATTATAATATTTATAATATCAAAAAAATAAAAAATAAATTAGATCTAATTCATATTTTAATCACATTAAAATATAAACTTACAAGACTATTCATAGATCAAACTATTCCTAGTCTAGCCATGCATCTCATGCATGTTAGATCTTCTCAGATTTAATTTTAAATATATCTGATATTAAAAAATTTTAGATATCACATCAAATTTAGATTAGATCCAATTAGGTTCAAAAAAATCATGCTAGCATACGATTGAGCCTAACTTTCTCCTCGTGTAATCTTTTTCATCTCGACTGAGCTAAATATGATTTGACTCACCCAGAGAATCTTGAGAAGGTTTCTCTCAATCTAAATAAAGCTTGTCCAGCTCAAAAAAATTTTATCTTAATTCATGAGATGAATTTAAGATAACACCTGCTAATTTCTGTCACCTACCATTTTTATTTTAGGATATCTGTCAAACGTTGACATATGGGTCTTAAACTGAAGGCCACTTGGCAAGAGTGTAGGAACCAGATCTAGGGTTTCAGGGTTAGATCTTGAAACTTTTTCAAGATCATACAGCGGAAGACTAAAATAAATCAAAATTTATTTTCTAAGATCAGAAAATCCCTAGATCTAAGATCCTATTACATGATTATTACATAGCATTAAATCAAAAATTAAAATATATATAAATATAGTATGAACTACATGTTGATCATATCAACATGTTTCTATACTAGCTACATCTAATGTATGTATTAAATAATAGATCAGATCTATTACCTTGTAAGTTAGACGCTCTAACCTCGCTGATCCGGGCTTAAGGATGATGTTGCAAGCCGCACACACGTCCGGCCTCTAGGAGTCGTCCACACGAGCCCACGAATCTCGATCAGAAGTCCTGCTTCAGGAAATCAGCACAGTATGCTAGTACTGCGCTGATCCTTCTTTGATGGTTGATCAGGTGCCTCCTTCTTTTTGATTTGGACTCTTCTAAAGATGAAAAGTAGAAGGAGGAGTTTCAGATCTGAGACACTCTCAGAAAACTCAAGATGGAGGGAGGAAAGATATGAAAACAAAAACCCAAGAAGAAGACCCTCTTCTTCTTCACATTTTTCTCTCTAGACACCCAAACTTGCATCTTTTATATCTCTACGACCCAAAGGTATTTCTCTATAATTTTTGGATGGCAGAAAGGCCTCTCAAATATCTATCTCTACTTAAACTTTCATGAAGAAACTCATCTTATATAGAGAGATATGATAGAGTCCTTGTCTAGGTCAAACACCTAGTCAAGGCTTATCCAAACATGGCAAGTTAAGGGACGCCCAACTCTTGAGCACCTCCTCCATATTTTCGTGCATGGATCACCAGAAAAGGGTGTACAATGTAAACCCTAAAAGCCATAAAAATTCCAAAAAAAAATTTGGATAAATTCGGTGCAAAATTGAAAGAGTTTTGGATTTCTAAAACTCTATCTCATAGAATTCGAAATCCAAACTTATTCCTTTTAGATTTGATCCAAATCACCTCCATGTAAGAAAGAAGAGAGGAGACCTTTTGTGAACGTGGGAGAGATCTGGGAGAGGGCTTTTGTCGCACAAAATAAGTGGAGATTGGTGTTGAATAAGAGAGAGGGCGTGGAGAAGGTTTATGTGGCGCAAGGTGGAATCCTAGTCCTACTAGGATTCTGTCTCATAACTTGTTTTAATTTGGTTTCCCAAACCAAATCAAATCAAAATTAGATCAACCCAATTAAAATAGGTCTTAACCTAATTAAGAACCTAATTTAATCAGATTAAATTAGATTTAAATCTGATTTAATTTTCTAATCAAATTAGAAATTAGATTGACCCAAGTCCTAGTAGAACTAGGACTAGTTTTTCCTTGCACTTGGCTTATCCAATAAACCAATTGGACTTGATCCAATCAAGCCCAAACTAAATCTAATTAAATCATATTTAATTAGACTTAATCTCAGCCCATTGGCTTAATCAAATTAAGCCAATTAGCAATCAAATTGCTAATCGATCCTCCTGCAACACTTGCACTGGGTTAAATGTCAATCGTATTGATTATTTAACCCTATAATGATTCTTAATCGTTGATCAACCATCTGATCAGATCATGAACTCTAATGTGTGTGACCTCATAGGTCTAAACCTAAGTCAGTAGCATAGAAACAAATTTCTATACCAATCGAAGTGACCATCTAGCAATGGTACCCGACATTCGGATAGGTTGAATGTGTAGAACAACATCCTTAGAACCCATGCAGATATAGTTTTCATATAATTCATCCCCTTGACCAAAATGATCATAGGACACCCCAGAGCTCAACTGTCAACTCTGATCAAGTTGTCCACATTGTATTTCAAAATATCTAATCCATCTGATGGATTACCCTGGCCAAGGTTTTGCTAAATTGAAATACAGCGACTCATTCTTCTCCAACTCTTGGAGTGGTCAATCCCATCTCGATCACACTCTGACTTCGCAAGTACTTGACTGTGCCCAGAAGCCTTTCATCCCTGAATTAGAAATTCAGTTAGTCCAGTACCAAAGCACAGTGAGTTGCTTGCAAGTCACTGAGGCGATCTCAAGTCTAAGGGACACTTATACCTATATCCCATCAGAGACATTCTCGACAGCAGAATGCTCTGGAGTTGGTCACGTTCAATGACGATGTACCCTTACATCTCACCTGTATGCCATACCAGTGTCTCCACACTCCTTGGTTAAGAGGACAACCAACCCATATGGCCTATAGCGACCTATGCTCGATAGAAGCTGTCATCCTTATTAACAGCCTATCATTTGGTCGTGAACAGTTTTAAGGACTAATCGATAAATCCTCTCTTTATCGAACTTAAATAGTCCTAAGGACTTCATCATAACAACGGAGTTCATTAGAAGATGAAAGCTTATGATGAAAATGCCAAATATATTTTATTTATTAACAAATCAATTACAATACTTGGTTGCTCAACCGTCAACAGCTTGACGATTGGCTTTTTGGGACACATTTCCCAACAACTCCCACTTGTCCTAAAGCCACTCGGCACAGTATCTAATACCCATCTTCGACTTGTGGTTGTCGAACTCCTTTATTGCCAGGGCTTTAGTGAAGGGGTCGGCTAGGTTCTCCTTTCCGTCGATCTTCTGAAGGTCGACGTCACCTCGATCCATGATCTCTCGGACCAGGTGGAAGCGGTGCAAGATGTGCTTCATCCGCTGATGTGCTTTGGGTTCCTTCACCTGAGCTATGGTACCAGTGCTGTCACAGTAGAGCAGGACTGGATCATCGAAGGAGGATGCTACTCCGAGCTTATTGATGAATTTCCTCAGCCACACAGCTTCCTTCGCGGCATCCGATGCTGCGATGTACTCTGCTTCACAAATAGAGTCCGCCACAGTATGCTGCTTGGAACTCTTCCAGCAGATGGCTCCATCATTCAGAGTAAAGATATAACCCGACACGCTCCTGCTGTCATCATGGTCAGATTGAAAGCTAGAGTCTGTGAACCCCACAAGTTTCAGATCTGACTTGCCATAAACCAACCATTGGTCCTTAGTATTTCTCAAATACTTAAGGATGGCTTTAACCACTTTTCAGTGGTTTTCTCCAGGATCAGATTGGTATCTACTCACTACTCCTAGTGAGTATGCCACATCTGGTCTTGTACATGTCATGGCGTACATGATAGATCCCACGGCTGAAGCATATGGGACTCTACTCATACGCTCTCTCTCTTCAGGAGTTATCGGACAATCCTTCTTAGAGAGAGAAATTCCTTGGCCTATCGGTAGATAGCCCTTCTTGGAATTCTCCATGCTGAACCTCTTCAGCACAGTATCTATGTACATGGACTGGGATAACCCAAGCATCCTTTTAGATCTATCCCTATAGATCTTCATCCCTAGGATGTAGGATGCTTCACCCAAGTCCTTCATGGAGAACTGTGATGACAACCAAACTTTTATTCCTTGTAGTGCGGGGATGTCATTCCCGATTAAGAGAATGTCATCCACGTACAAGATAAGGAATACCACAACTGGACCATTTGCCCATTTATAGATGCAGGGCTCTTCTCCATTCTTAATGAAGCCATACGTTTTGATCACCTTATCAAAATGCATGTTCCAACTTCGAGAAGCTTGCTTCAATCCATAAATAGATCTCTGAAGCTTGCACACCTTGGACTCATCTGTGGATGTAAACCCCTCAGGTTGTATCATATACACCTCTTCGGTCAGCTCTCCATTAAGAAAAGCTGTCTTTACATCCATCTGCCAGATCTCATAATCTAGATGGGCAGCCATTGCAAGCATTATCCGAATAGATTTGAGCATTGCCACAGGAGAAAATGTCTCGTCATAGTCAATACCATAACATTGACGATACCCCTTGGCAACCAGACGGGCTTTATAGGTCTCCACCTTTCCGTCTGCGCCCCTCTTCCTTTTGAAGATCCATTTACACCCAATGGGTTTAACCCCTTTAGGTGGGTCAACCAATGTCCATACATCGTTGACCTTCATGGACTCCATTTCGGATTTCATGGCTTCAAGCCATTTATCGGAATCAGGTCTCTGCATAGCATCCATATAGGTGATCGGATCCTCATTATTCTCATCAAGTTTGATGGGATCACCATCCCGGACCAAGAAACCGTAGTATCTGTCCGGCTGACGCGGTACTCTACCGGATCGCCTTAATGGTGCAGGTATATTGGGCTCCGAATCTGATCTAATCATATCCGACTCAGGTTCAGCTATTGGTGTCGGTCCTTCTACCTGTTGAACTTCATCAAGTTCAACCTTAGAGGCAACGGTTCCTTCACCAAGGAACTCCTTTTCTAAAAAGATTGCCTTAAGGCTGACGAACGCCTTTTGTTCATCAGCATGGTAGAAAAAATATCCTTTTGTCTCTTTGGGGTACCTTATGAATGAGCATTTGTCAGACCTAGGTCCAAGTTTGTCTGTGACTAATCGTTTGACATAGGCCGGGCACCCCCAGACCCTAAGGTGTGAAAGTACTGGCTTACGCCCTGTCCATATCTCATATGGAGTCTTAATTACAGACTTACTTGGAATCCTATTTAACAGATAACAGGCCGATTCGAGTGCATATCCCCAGAAGGATATCAGCAAGCTAGCAAAAACCCATCATGGATCGGACCATGTCTAACAAAGTCCGATTCCTTCTTTCAAACACACCATTATGCTGTGGTGTTCCTGGAGGAGTCCATTGGGAGAGAATCCCATTCTCTCCTAGATATGTGAGAAATTCACTAGAAAGGTATTCTCCTCCTCGATCAGATCGAAGAGTTTTAATACTCTTCCCAGTTTATTTTTCTACTTCACTTCAGAATCGTTTGAACATTTCAAATGAATCCGACTTAGGTTTAGATAGACATATCCATATCGGGATAGGTCATCCGTGAAAGTTATGAAGTAGAAATATCCACCTCTAGCACTGGTGCTCATGGGCCCACATACATCAGTATGTACTAGGCTCAAGAGCTCAGTAGCTCTCTCACCTTTTTCAGTAAAAGGTGACTTGATCATTTTACCAAGAAGACAGGACTCACAGGTTAGAAGTGATTCACAATCACTAACTTCAAGGATTTCCTCTTGAGTCAACCTGTTTATTCTGTTCTTGTTTATATGACCTAGCCTACAGTACCATAAGTAGATATCTGACACACTATCTAATCTAGGGTGCTTGCCAGTAGAATAGACTCTTATCAGGCTTGACCTTTTGGTCTGGCTCTGCACTGATGTCCTAGCCTGAACTTGCACCTTCTTTACTTTCTTCTTCTTGTTCTTCTTCCCTTTCTTAAAAGGTCGAGAACCAGAAGACGAATCTTCCACTAAATTCACCGACTCCTTGTGAAGTTGGTGATCCTTCTCAAAGTTCTGAAGCAACCCCAGTAACCCGTGGTAGTTCTCTTCAGGCTTTGTCATTCTATAATGATTGAGGAATGGGAGATAAGACTTGGGCAGCGAGTTCAGTATTGCATCTTTCCCAAGCTGCTCATGCAAGGAAAAGTCGAGCTTGCTCAATCATTCCATCAGCTCGATCATGTACAATACATGATCAGTGACAGAGGCACCATCCCGCATTTTGGCGTTGAAGATGGCACAACTAGTCTTGTGCCTCTCCACGTCATCGGGTGTGCCAAAGGCATCCTCCAACACTTGAAGCTTGTCCTTTAGCTGAGCTGTCTCGAATCTGCGACTGAACTCGTCGCTCATAGCAGCCAGCATGATACAGCGCACCGTGATCCGGTCACTGAGCCACTTCTGGTAAGTGTCTCTGACTATTCCACGTGCATTGACAGCTGGCTCCTCAGGTGCAGGATCCATTATCACATATAGGATGCGTTCATGCTCCAGGACTATCTTCAACTTTCGGTACCAGCTACCGAAATTGGGTCCCACCAACTTATCATTGTCCAACAATGATCGGAGCGATAGGGAAGTGGCCATATTTGCACAAAGGAGAACCATAACCTAATTAGTAATTGATTCATTAAACCTAAAGATTTGGACTTTAATCAAAAGGTTTCTCCCACTATTTCATTCGAATTGGTAGCCTCTACCTTCAATTCGAGGAATTACCCTAATTCCTTAGCGGGTACTAGAATCCACTTAGACTGCACACAAGCCCAACTTTGGTTGGCCAATCCATGTACATCTAAGGGTAGGTTCATAACTAATTGTTTCTCTAAATAATTTCTAGTAATTTTAATTTTGCCCCAGAAACCTAATCAGTAGGCTTTGGCCTCCACTGTAAGGATCCGGTTAGGTCCAACCATTAACATGATCATACTTGGTGTATCTAACCAACGAATGATTAAGCCCAACTTTGGTTGGCTCACCTAACCACCATTAGAGAGACACTTCCAAGTCATCATATGATGAGTGATAATTCCATTAGTCAACAAGCACCAGGCCTTTGGGTCTGCAATGATTATTAAGTTCATGGACTCATTATCAAACACCTTAATGGGAGGCTATGACTCAGTTATCTCCATAACTTTATCATTTTAAGGACCTAATAATTTTAGAGGATTAAATAATATAGAGGAAGAGGTCAGATGAACCAGCTTATCATGATCCTCCCACTGACTTCACTAAGTCAGCTTAAGGGAGAGCATTAAAAGGGCTGGTCTAGGAGCACCTAAATCAGTCACACTGATTTACCTAGCTGACATGGGTCAGCTCGAATAGTCAAGTGATCCGATCAAAACATAATTTCACCAAGAGGCCAGGTAAGTTCGATCAGTGGGAGGGTCTGCCAAAGCTTGCCTTAGACACCATCATGAATGGCCAGGTAAGCGGGCTTCCAATTAAAAACCACCGGTCTGGTTTACCTTAGACACCAACTGGTTTAATTAGTTTCGATTAGATCAACCTAACAGTTCGTGCTAGACCGCTTAGCCAAGAATCAAGTCCATTTGGTTCTCGTTAAAGACATGGACTTGACCAACTACAACTATTGTAATTGATCTAGAGAATCCTTGACCTAATCTAAGACAACAATTGATTAGATTTAGTCAATTCTCTAATTAAGTCCATCTTTAATCTAACCATAGGTCTAACCCAATTAATGGACCTAATTCCCACTAACCCATTAACCCAATGTGTTATGATTTGTGTCTTAGGTTCTTCAATTCACAATCCTAGAACCTAATCAAACAACTTCTTAATTCTTAATTAAGTTTTGGGCTGAGGGTTGGGTTTGGCTTTTCAAAAAATAATTTTCATATTTGTAAAATAATTTTATAATATGATTCTACCAATCATATTGCATGTTTGATTCATAATCAAGATGCAAGTGAAATAAACATGAAACTACTTTAGATCTAATCTAAACAGGTTCATGTAATTGAAACAATTTCAACTTTAAATAATTTCTTTGCATAAAAATTATTAATAAAGAGATTTTATTTCAGATTTAAACATCTTTTAAATCTAATAAATCATAAATTTAATTTAGATCATATCGAACAAATTTATGATTAAAGATAGATCTACACAAACTAGGACAACCTTTGCATTGTAAGGGGTAAACCTTACAGCAGGACAACCTTGCAGTTTGTGATTGATCTAAAATTTTAATTTCAGATTTAATAATCAGAATATAAATTAGATCTAATCTAAAAAATAATCTAAGCATGTATAAATAATCATGTAATAAAGAACCTAGGCTCTGATCCCAATTGTAGGAACCAGATCTAGGGTTTCAGGGTTAGATCTTGAAACTTTTTCAAGATCATACAGCGGAAGACTAAAATAAATCAAAATTTATTTTCTAAGATCAGAAAATCTCTAGATCTAAGATCCTATTACATGATTATTACATAGCATTAAATCAAAAATTAAAATATATATAAATATAGTATGAACTACATGTTGATCATATCAACATGTTTCTATACTAGCTACATCTAATGTATGTATTAAATAATAGATCAGATCTATTACCTTGCAAGTTAGATGCTCTAACCTCGCTGATCCGGGCTTAAGGATGATGTTGCAAGCCGCACATACGTCCGGCCTCTAGGAGTCGTCCACACGAGCCCACGAATCTCGATCAGAAGTCCTGCTTCAGAAAATCAACACAGTATGCTAGTACTGCGCTGATCCTTCTTTGATGGTTGATCAGGTGCCTCCTTCTTTTTGATTTGGACTCTTCCAAAGATGAAAAGTAGAAGGAGGAGTTTCAGATCTGAGACACTCTCAGAAAACTCAAGATGGAGGGAGGAAAGATATGAAAACAAAAACCCAAGAAGAAGACCCTCTTCTTCTTCACGTTTTTCTCTCTAGACACCCAAACTTGCATCTTTTATATCTCCACGACCCAAAGGTATTTCTCTCTGATTTTTGGATGGAAGAAAGGCCTCTCAAATATATATCTCTTC
Source organism: Elaeis guineensis (assembly GCF_000442705.2). Taxonomy (NCBI): domain Eukaryota; kingdom Viridiplantae; phylum Streptophyta; class Magnoliopsida; order Arecales; family Arecaceae; genus Elaeis; species Elaeis guineensis. The sequence continues at coordinate 59,034,938 of NC_025993.2, forward strand.
TTAAAATTTCACAAAGAAACTCGTCTTATATAGAGAGATATGATAGAGTCCTTGTCTAGGTCAAACACCTAGTCAAGGCTTATCCAAACATGGCAAGTTAAGGGATGCCCAACTCTTGAGCACCTCCTCCATATTTTTGTGCATGGATCACCAGAAAAGGGTGTACAATATAAACCCTAAAAGCCACAAAAATTCCAAAAAAAAATTTGGATAAATTCCATGCAAAATTGAAAGAGTTTTGGATTTCTAAAACTCTATCTCATAGAATTCGAAATCCAAACTTATTCCTTTTAGATTTGATCCAAATCTCCTTCCATGTAAGAAAGAAGAGAGGGGACCTTTTGTGAACGTGGGAGAGATCTGGGAGAGGGCTTTTGTCGCACAAAATAAGTGGAGATTGGCGTTGAATAAGAGAGAGGGCGTGGAGAAGGTTTATGTGGCGCAAGGTGGAATCCTAGTCCTACTAGGATTCTGTCTCATAACTTATTTTAATTTGGTTTTCCAAACCAAATCAAATCAAAATTAGATCAACCCAATTAAAATAGGTCTTAACCTAATTAAGAACCTAATTTAATCAGATTAAATTAGATTTAAATCTGATTTAATTTTCTAATCAAATTAGAAATTAGATTGACCCAAGTCCTAGTAGAACTAGGACTAGTTTTTCCTTGCACTTGGCTTATCCAATAAACCAATTGAACTTGATCCAATCAAGCCCAAACCAAATCTAATTAAATCATATTTAATTAGACTTAATCTCAGCCCATTGGCTTAATCAAATTAAGCCAATTAGCAATCAAATTGCTAATCGATCCTCCTGCAACACTTGCACTGGGTTAAATGTCAATCGTATTGTTTATTTAACCCTATAATGATTCTTAATCGTTGATCAACCATCCGATCGGATCATGAATTTTAATGTGTGTGACCTCATAGGTCCGAACCTAAGCCGGTAGCATAGAAACAAATTCCTATACCAATCGAAGTGACCATCTAGCAATGGTACCCGACGTCCGGATAGGTCGAATGTGTAGAACAACATCCTTAGAACCCATGCGGATATAGTTTTCATATAATTCATCCCCTTGACCAAAATGATCATAGGACACCCCAGAGCTCAACTGTCAACTCTGATCAGGTTGTCCACATTGTATTTCAAAATATCAAATCCATCTGATGGATTACCCTGGCCAAGATTTTGCTAAATTGAAATACAGCGACTCATTCTTCTCCAACTCTTGGAGTGGTCAATCCCATCTCGATCACACTCTGACTTCGCAAGTACTTGACTGTGCCCAGAAGCCTTCCATCCCTGAATTAAAAATTCAGTTAGTCCAGTACCAAAGCACAGTGAGTTGCTTGCAAGTCACTGAGGCGATCTCAAGTCTAAGGGACACTTATACCTATATCCCATCAGAGACATTCTCGACAGCAGAATGCTCTGGAGTTGGTCACATTCAATGATGATGTACCCTTACATCTCACCTGTATGCCATACCAGTGTCTCCACTCTCCTTGGTTAAGATGACAACCAACCCATATGGCCTACAGCGACCTATGCTCGATAGAAGCTGTCATCCTTATTAACAACCTATCATTTGGTCGTGAACAGTTTTAAGGACTAATCGATAAATCCTCTCTTTATCGAACTTAAATAGTCCTAAGGACTTCATCATAACAATGGAGTTCATTAGAAGATGAAAGCTTATGATGAAAATGCCAAATATATTTTATTTATTAATAAATCAATTACAATACTTGGTTGCTCAACCGTCAACAGCTTGACGATTGGCTTTTTGGGACACATTTCCCAACAAAGAGCTCATTGGAAGATTTTTGTAGAGTGTCTACATGTCAAATTTATATTAAATTGGGCACCATAATCATATTATGGTGTGAGCCCAATTGGATTAAAGTGGGCGCCCCAAATGGATAAGGATGAAGAGTCCTAATCAACATGGACTCTTGGGCGCCATCTCCCTTGTGCTTATCCAATATTGGTGCGAACTCTAGGAGAGAGGGTGGGGTTCTTATCTGATGTGATCAGATAACATCACTCCACCAATCAGAATTTTTCTAGATTTATTAAAATTTTTTGATTGATCGAATGATGTGGCACTGTGCAGCGCAGTAGGGTCTATATAAACTTTATCTGCGCCTAGGGTTTAGTAATTCTGCTCCCTACCCAGCAAAAGTCAGCCACCCCTCCTCTTCTCAACATCCTCCCTAGTTCTCCCTCTCCCCTCTTCATGCCCAAAAGGTTGGGTGTCCATCTGGTGAAGGATCAAGGCATGGTGACGCCTTGAATAGGAAGGCTGCAGGACTTCTTCGACAGGCTGCTGCTCCAACTTCAGGAAGACTTTTGAAGATCTTCCTAATCAGATTTAATTTTGATTTTTGGAGCAAAGATTTGCAAGGAAAATATGATCCAGATCCTACCTAAGTGGATACTAGTAGAGGCCAGACGATTGCGTGGCTAAATTAGAACCTCAGGCTTGCTGCGATCATCTACAGGGTAATCAGATTATCCTTGAGGTATTTCATATTTTCTTATGTTTTTAGATTTATTTTTCAATTAATATCAAAAAATAAAATTAGATCTATAAATTTAGATCTAAAATAAATATAGGATAAAAATTTTTAAAATTATTCCGTCTCAGATTTGATGAAATCTGGAAGATCCTATAAAGAAAAAGACAGTTTTTCCTTCAACTGGTATCAGAGCCAGGTTGATGGTCAGTTTCAGATCTAATTTAGATCTGATTTTAATTTTAATTTATCTAATATTAAAAAATTTTAGATATCACATCAGATGTGATAGGATCTGAAATGAAAATATTTAAAGATACAACCTAAGGGGTTTACATCCACAGATGAGTCCAAGGTTTGCAAGCTTTAGAGATCTATTTATGGATTGAAGCAAGCTTCTCAGAGTTGGAACATACATTTTGATAAGGTGATCAAAATGTATGGCTTCACTAAGAATAAAGAAGAGCCCTGCATCTATAAATGGACAAATGGTCCAGTTGTGGTATTCCTTGTCTTATACGTGGATGACATTCTCTTAATCGGGAATGACATCTTCGCACTATAGGGAATAAAAGTTTGGTTGTCATCGCAGTGTTAGGAATAGTTGTTAGATGTGTATCCTAGATGCCAGATCGGCTGACACATTCCTATATAGATCTAAGGGTAAATTTATAATTTTGACTATAAATGAATAAAAGGGTTATTCTTCTATCACATTGTGTACATTGTGTCTGTGATACATCCTTTGAGTTAGTAGGAATGTCAATTCATATTTTCAAGAGTTGAAAATTTAAGGCATGAATTTATATAACTAACTCATAAACAGCTCCTGACCATAGGATCATCACGACGATGGTAATCGATCCAGAAGGTTGGTATACAATCGCTTCCTTAGGGTAGATGTGTCTTGAGTCTACGGTGTGGAGACACCAGAGCGAGAGTACAGGTATTCATTGAGAATGAGAGTACTGAGCATGACCATATTGAGCAATCATAAGGAAGTCTACCTTCTTGTCGATAACTAGCTCGATGCTATAGTTGTGTGTCTAGTTCTTTGACCTGAGGTGCATCGACAGTTCACCTTGAGTGTGTTATAGTTTGACTACATCATAATTTGATCTCCTAGCCATTCGAAACCCTGAGGTGTATGTTGGCTGGAGCATGTTCATTGTAGGAACTAGGTCGCACCAAGATGGGATTTATCAACCTCGATAGATGAGAGGAGTAGTCCTATGATAATCGAAAGATCGAGTCCTTAAGCCCATGACCATGGCAGAGTGAAATAATGAAAAAAGAGTTTTCCATTGGGGTTTCACATCGGACTCGAATCGATTGATTGATTCATATGACTGATGTTAGGTTTGACGAGTTCACCTTAACCCTAATTCAGTCGGGACTCATGATAGAAGAACTCAATCACATAGGTAGCTACACTGAGAGGTTCATCTTCAGTTCTGATGGGTTGCCACCACATACTGCTAGGTGTCACTGGTAGATTTTGGGAGCAATTAGAATGATATTGATGATATCATTCTAATTGTCTGAATCAGAAGAGTTCTGGTCCATCGAAAGGAGTTTCGATGATGTCGATGATGAGATCATGACATGTGTCATTACCATACAGAATTGAATCTAACTGGGTCACACAAACAAAGGTTAGGGTCTGGATGTCATCAATTGGGCTAACCTAATTGATTTGGATAAGATCCAATTAGGTTCAAGAAAATCGTGCTAGCACACGATTGAGCCTAACTTTCTCCTCGTGTAATCTTTTCTGTCTCTACTGAGCCAAATATAATTTGACTCATCCAGAGAATCTTGAGAAGGTTTTTCTTAGTTAAATGAAGCTTGTCGAGCTCAGAAAAGGCTTGTCTTAATTCATGAGATGATTTTAAGACAACACCTGCTAATTTCTAGCACCTGCCAATTTCATTTCAGGACATCTGTCAAAAGTTGACATATGGGTCTTAAACTGAAGAGGGCTTGGAGGATTTTTATGGAGTGTCCACATGCCAAAACCCAATTGAATTGGGTGCCATAATCAGATGATGGCATGAGCCCAATTGGATTAAAGTGGGCGCCCCAAATGGATAAGAACCAAAGAGTCCTGATAAACATGGACTCTTTGGCGCCACCTTGTTTGAGCTTATCCAATGTTGGCGCCAACTTAGGAGAGAGGGTGAGGTTCTTATCTGATATGATCAGATGACATCACTCCATCAATCAAAATTTTTTCAAAATTTATTGAAATTTTTTGATTGGTTGAATGATGTGGCACTGCGCAGCATACATGATCTATATAAACCCTGTTGCGCCTAGGATTTCATGGAAGCAATTATTTTATGCACAAAACCCAATAGCTGCTGCCCCTACCCTCATCTCCACATCCTCCCTGCTCTCCTTCCTCTCCTCTTCACATCCAAAGAGTTGGACGTCCATCTGGCAAAGATCCAAGCCATGGTGACGCCTGGAACAGAAGGCTGCAGGACTTCTTCGACAGGCTGCTGCTCCAACTTCAGGAAGACTTTTGAAGATCTTCCTAATCATATTTAGATCTGATTTTTAGAGCATAGGCAAGGAGAAGACATTCTAAATCCTACCTGGGTGGATACCGGTAGAGGCCAGGTGCTTGTGTGGCTACATCAAAACCTCGGGCTGTGTAGAGATCATCTACAGAGTAATCAGATTACCCTTAAAGATTTTTTCTTTCATCATAGTTTTAGATTTAATTTTAGATTTAAAATATCAGATAATAAGATTAGATCTAAAAATTTAGATCTGAAATACATGTAGGATAAAAATTTTTAAATTTATTCCGTCCCAGATTTGGTGAAATCTGAAAGATCCTACGAGGAAAAGCGATTTTCCTCCTTCAACTGGTATCAGAGCCAGATTGTTGGCTCTATTTCAGATCTAATTTAGATCTGATTTTAATTTTTATTTATCTAATATTAAAGATTTCAGATATCACATCAGATATGATAGGATCTAAAATCAAAATATTTAAAATTAAATCTAAGAAAATCTAACATGCATGAGATGCATGACTAGACTATGATTAGTTGAATCCATGAATAGTCTTAAGTTTATGTTTTAATAAGATTAAAATATGAATTAAATCTAATTTATTCTATATTTTTTTGATGTTATAATTGTTACAATCAGATCAAAAAATAAAAAATAAAATTTTAATTATTTCATAAAATTAATATGTTGCATGCCTAGACTAGTTGTAGAATTGTTCTAGTAACTTGTCTAAAATAGTTTTTATTTTGAATAGTTCAATTTAAACTCTATTTTTCAGATATTACATGTGATGTATCAGATCTGAAAGCATGTTAATTAGATTGATTTTTGATACATGAGATGTATGTAAAGCATGTGTTGGTGCAAAAATCTGCTTGCGCCGGAGAAGCTGGAGTCGGGGAAGCCGCGGTCGCCACCGAGACCTGCAAGGGAAGTCTAAACCGGAGGTGGGGTTGCTCCGGCAAGACCCTCCGACGCTCAAGTCAGTTCTCTATCTCAACAAGAATGGAGTGCTCGAACGGAGAATTTAGCAGAGTTTTGAGATAAGAAATGAGCTTAAAGAATAACGTATCTGGGTCCCCCTTTTATAGGCGGAGGAGGCAACGGATTGATGGCGACGTTTGTAACCGTCTGGTAGTGGGCCACCCATGGTCAGGGGAATTGATTGCAAAGGATAGTGGAGTAGATGCGTGGCCATCACCGTGGCTCGCCATGTGGAATCTGTTACGAGGGGTGGAGCAGCGTCCATTGTCGTGACTCGCCAGCGGATGGGAGAATCGCATGGAATCCATCGCAGGAGGTGGAGCAGGTTCGTGGCCGTTATTGTGGCCTGCCAGGGGGTAGTGGAGCTGTGCGGAATCTGCCACAGGAAATGGAGCAGGGTGGCGATGGTTACTGCGGCCTGTCAGGGAATGATGGAACTGCGCGGAGTCCGCCACAGGAAGTGGAGCAGGGTCGTGGCCGTTTTGGTGGCCTGCCAGGGGGCGCGGATCTGTTGATTGAAGCTTGGCAGCGGTCGGAGCCCGGTTTCTGTAGAGGTCCGGGAGAGGTCCTCCTGGCGATTGGGATCGTGGGTGGAGCCCGACTTCCAGGGGAGTCCGGGCGGAACCCTCTCGGAGCCAGAGTTGCGGGCGGAGCCCGGCTCCCGTAGGAGTCCGGGCGGAGTCCTCAGCAGCCGTTGTTGAGGACGGAGCCCGGCTCCCATAGGAGTCCGAGCGGAGTCTGCTTGCGGCTGCAGTCATTGGCGTCGAGGATGAAGCCCGGCTCCCTTAAGAGTACGGGCGAAGTCCTCCTGCAATTAAAATTAAAGGCGAAGTCCGGCTCTCGTAGGAGTCCGGAGGGGGCTTACCAGTGGTTGGTGCTGAGGACGAAGCCCGGCTCCCGTAGGAGCCCGATCGGAGCTGTGCTGTGGTTGGTGTCGGCGGTAGAGCCCGGCTCCCGTGGGAGTCCGGACGGAGCTGTGCTGCTGTCGGCGGCGGAGTCCGACTCCCATAGGAGTCCGGGCGGAGCTGTGCTGCAATCAAAGTTAAGGGTGAAGTCCGGCTCTCGTAGGAGTCCGAATGGAGCTTACCAGCAGTTGATACTGAGAGCGGAGCCCGGCTCCCATAGGAGTCCGGGCGGAGCTGTGCAGCAGTTGAAGTCGGAGGCGGAGCCCGACTCCCGTAGGAGTCCGGGTGGAGCTGTGCAGCAGTTGATGTCGGAGGCAGAGCCCGGCTCCCGTAGGAGTCCAGGCGGAGCTGCGTAGCAGTTGATGTCGGAGGCGGAGCTTGGCTCCCGTAGGAGTTCGGGCGGAGCTGCGCAGCAGTTGATGTCGAAGGTGGAGCCCGGCTCCCGTAGGAGTCCGGGCGGAGCTATGCTGCTGCCGGAGGCGGAGCCCGGCTCCCATAGGAGTCCGAGCGGAGCTGTTCTGCTGTCGGCGGTGGAGCCCGGCTCTCGTAGGAGTCCGGGCGGAGCTGTTCTGCTTCCGGAGGTGGAGCCCGGCTCCCGTAGGAGTCCGGGCGGAGCTGTTCTACTGCCGGAGGCAGAGCCCGACTCCCGTAGGAGTCCGGGCGGAGCTGTTCTGCTGTCGACGGTGGAGCCCGACTCCCGTAGGAGTCCGGGCGGAGCCGTGCTTCCGTCGATCCCGCCGAGGGTTTCGACTGTGGGTATTTTATACCCAACACCAGTCCCCCTACTTTCGAGTTTGAATTTCAAACGAAGGAAGTAGAGAGAGAGAGAGAGACACAGCCAGACCCGTCCCTTCGAATCCTGCGCACTGCCACCTCCAGATATTTTGGCATTAAATGAGCGCGTGCCGGAGTCTTTTCGAATTGGAGCGGTACGAGGGGACGCTTCGAAAATCCCGTAGGTACACTGGCCTAGGTACGGTGCAATTATGATCCTGCCAACCGCCAGCCGCTTTTAGCCGTCTGCCAGGGGGAGTGGGACACGTGTCGGATGTGGACTGGCCAGGGGGATTCACGATCATTATGGCGCCAGATCCCAGGGTCTATTTAAACCCGTCCTCCCCCCTTCAGGCGTCCTACTCCATTTTTGAGTTTTCGCTGGTGTCTGTCTTCTCTTCGAGAGCCTTGCTCTAGTGAACGTCTTCTCGAGCCGTAGGCGCCTCCCGTTTCTCATCTCCCAGGTCCCTCAGAGCAACATAGGTTAGTGCCAACCTTCTTCTCTCCGCCTAGGGGCTTCTCCTCTCTTCATTACTTTTGTGCCTCCCTCCGAGTTAGCCTTCAGCGTCTCATTCCCCTTTCGGTCTGTCTTTTTAGGGTCCCTTAGGCTCTCCCTCCGAAATTGTTCAAAATGTCCTCTGACTCTTCTGCTCCCAGCAGTTCCGAGAGTTCCTCTGCTTCAAACCCCCAGGTCCCTGTCTCTGCGGACGAGCCCGCGTCTGGGGCTGGGTCTCGCCCGATTTTCGCACCGGGCACAATTCCATGCTCGTCGACTCCAGATGAACTCCTTCTGATAAGGGTTCAGTATGGGGTTCCTTCAGAGTACGACCTGGAGCTACCTGGCCCCTCTGACCGGGCCAGCGCTCCTCCACCCGGTCGCTTCTGTTTGTATCAGGAGGTGTTCCGTGCCGGACTCCGGCTTCCGCTTCCTGTCTTTGTTGCTGCCTTCTTCCGCTTTTTGGACATTTCCCTCACCTTCGTGGCCCCGAATTCCTTTAGTTTCTTGATAGGGTTTCTCTCTCTCTACCACATAGTCGAGGTCCAGCCGTCCCTTTCCTTGTTCAGGCATTTTTATACTTTCAAACGCCATCCTTCGGCGAAGGACTGGTGGTACTTCTCCCCCCAGTTTGGTAAGAAGGGGTTGCTGAAGGGCGCCCCTTCCTCGATTCACAATTGGAAGGGGAAATTTCTCTTCGTCTACTGTCCGACCCTGGAACTGGGCCTGCCCCCTTGGGGGTCTCTGAGGGATTCCGTCCGCCGGGCTCCCAGCCTGGGAGAGGACGACCTCCAGGCCGCCCAGAAGCTTTTAAGTTATCCCGCTCCTTCCCTTCCTAATCTTCTGAGGAAGCAGCTTCTTCTCAACATCGGCCTGAGCCCTCAGGATCCAGCAAGTATTTATCTTTTCTTTTCTTGCCTTCTTCTTCTTCTCTTTATTTTTTTCTTCCCGCTCTTTTCTTCCTCTTTCTTTCTCTCTTCTTTTCTCTTCTCTCTTCTTTTTTTTTTTTTTTTTTTTTTTTTTTTTGACTCTGGACTGATCGGTGTCGCTTCTTCTTTCTTCTTTTTTCTTTCTTTTTTTTTTTTTTTTAGCAATGGACGTCGAAGCCACGCGGATGCTCGCCAAGGGCATGAGAGCTCAGAAGAGGAAGGGCGCGACGGCCTCCGGATCGGCGAAGAGGGCCAGGGCGGAGGAGACGGGCTTGGCTGCGCCCGTCCAGGCGACCCCGGCCATCGACATTCCTTCGGATGTCGAGCCAGCGGCCCCCCGGGCTTCCTCAAGGAGCCCGCCGACTGGGGCCCCCATTCTCGGGGTTCGCCCCACGGAGGCGCCCGCCGCGGGGAGGAGGAGGAAATCGGTGGCTCGCAGGGCGAGCAGCCACCGAGCTGCTGCAGACGAGTCCGTCTGCTCCGAGGGGGGATCAGAGAACCCCTTCAACGACAAGGACCTGATCAGGCGGCTGCTCGATGGCTGCATCCTGTCCGATGTTGTGGAGAGGATCGACCGCGCCGATCCCGAGCAGCGGGCTTGGGACTCTTTGGGGTCCTTCCTTGAGGTAAGCGGATGTTTATTTGCATGGTCATTCGGCCTTTGTTGTAATTCTCTATCCATCCTTGCAGATTGGGCACCAGCTCTTCGCCTATGTCGAGGCGACGAGCCGCATGAGAAGGGACCTCCTTCAGGTGGAGGAGCACTGCCAGGCCGAGGTTGCTCGCCTCCAAGCGAAGATGGCCGAAGTAGCCGCCCTTCAGGAGGCCCTAGAGAGAGAGAGGCAAGCCTGGGAAGAGGAGAGACAGGCCCGGGAAGAGGAGAGAAGAATCTTGGAGGAGTCGGTGAGGAAGGCGGAGGCCGAGGTCGCCCATTTGGCCGAGCAAACTCCGGTTCTGGTCTCGGAGGCCAGGGCCCTTGCGGTGGAGGAGTTCAAGGTCTCCACGGAGATGAGGGAACTGAACGTCCAGTTCGGCCAGGAGGCGTTCACTAAGGGGTTCGAGCTCTGCCAAGAGAAGGTGGCCAGCAGATACCCCGACCTTGATCTCGGCTTTCTTGAGGAGTCTAAAGATGAGGCCGGCCCTTCGTCCGCCGCTACCGCAGTCGCACCCCCCGCGCCGAGCTCTCCACCTCCTGCCCCCGAGGTCTGAGACCTCCGATCTTGTGTCCTTATTTTGTCGCCATATTTTCTTTCTGTTTGTCTTCAAAATTATTCAATCAATAAAGTCGAATTTCTTGTTGTGGATGGCCTCTCCTTCCCCCTCCTCCTCCTTTCTGCCTTTCTTCTTGAAATGAGCCGGTCTTTGACGTTTGCACCTCCCGATGGCAGTGCCCTGCTGAAGCACTTCCCTTGCCCCTGGGGGTCCCACTGAAGACAACTATCCAGCGACTGAAAAAGGAGGTCCTCCACCTGACGAAGAAGTTGAAGAAGTCGGAGGGCAAGCTCCGCAAGTCGAGAAAATGCCATTCCGAAGCCGCCGCTGAGGCCGCCCACTTTAGGAGTCTCCAAGTGAAGGCAATCATGGATTACAGTCGGAGGAAGGCGAACTTCACAAAGGAGCTCGAGGAATGTAAGAAGAGCGCCAGCGACCGAACTTGGGCTCAAGAAGCCAGGATCAGTGCCCTTAAGGTGGAGCTATCAGCTGCGAAGAGGAAGATCGGCCAGCTGGAAGGAAACTTATCTCGGCTCCTGGCACGGGTTGATGATGAACAGAAGTGGTCGCAGAAAGTCTCCGACCTCTAGAAGCAGCTTCAAGACGCTGAGATGAGCCACGACGTGCAGCGGGCCAGCTAGCGCCGGCAAGTGGAAGAGCACAAAGGGAGATTCCGGTAGGCGGCGGACGAGGTTGTTCGTCTCCAGAGGCAACTGGTTACTAGGGCGCAGCTTACTACTGCCCAAGATACCGAAGAGCTCCAAGCCCTGAGAGGCACTGTCGAAGGGATTTCTGTCTCCCTTGGGGAGAAGACAGCCGAGCTTCAACAAGTGAAAATCCAACTGGCGCTTGAGTGGAAGGCCGTCGCGGACGCAGAGGCGGAGTCCGAAGTTCTGCGGAAGCGGCGTCGAGAAGCGGAGGCTGAGAGCCGGCAACTTCATCAAGCGCTCCAGGATATGCTGCGGAAGAAGGAAGAACTAGAAGAAGCAGTGGAGAACCTGAGGCAGTCCTGGTTGAGGGATGGAGGTGACAACCCTAGGTCGGAGGGAGCAGGGCTTCCTTAGAGCTCTTTTGTCTTTATGTAGTTACTTTCTTTTTGTCATTTTTTTTTTGTCGTTTTGTCCTTCTTTCCCTGGCCGTCCTGGCCCTGTAGTACGTATATCAGAAATGGAAAAAGAGCATTTTGTGTTACCTTGTCCACGTGTAGCACTGATATTGTCGTTGGTTGAACCTTTCTGGTCGTTTGGCTTGTTTGACGTAGATGTCGTCGTGGGGGGGGGCTCTTTCCTTTCATCCGACCTTGTTACGCGGCCGAGTTTCGCCACCATTATTAACCCTTGCTGCAGAAGTGGCGGATGGAGCCCGGCTCCCGTAGGAGGCCGGGTGAAGTCTTCCTTGGCGGCGAAATCCGGCTACCGTGGGAGTCTGGGTGAAGTCTTCCTTGGCGGCGGAACCCGGCTCCCGTAGGAGTCCGGGTGAAGTCTTCCTTGGCGGTGGAACCCGGCTCCCATAGGAGTCCGGGTGAAGTCTTCCTTGGTGGCGGAACCCGGCTCCCGTAGGAGTCCGGGTGAAGTCTTCCTTGGCGGCGGAACCCGGCTCTCGTAGGAGTCCGGGTGAAGTCTTCCTTGGCGGCGAAATCCGGCTCCCGTAGGAGTCCGGGTGAAGTCTTCCTTGGCGGCGGAACCCAGCTCCCGTAGGAGTCCGAGTGAAGTCTTCCTTGGCGGCGGAACCCGGCTCCTGTAGGAGTCCGGGTGAAGTCTTCCATTTTGCTCGAGCCGGTGCGAGGTTCTCCTCTCGTTACCAGCCTGGCTTGTGGGGGTGCGTCAGGGCGCTGTAAGGCATCTCTCCCCTCCGGTCTAAAAGAACCGGGCCTTCAACTTTGCTCATGTCAGGACGAGGTTCTCCTCCTATTCCTGACATGGCTGTGGGGGCACATTAGGGTGTTGCAAGGCCTCTCCCCCCATCCGGTCTAAAAGAACCAGGCCTTTGACTTTGCTCAAGTTAGGGCGAGGTTTTCCTCCTATCCCTAACAGGGCTGTGGGGGCACATTAGGGCGTTGTAAGGCCTCTCCCCCCATCCGGTCTAAAAGAATCGGGCCTTTGACTTTGCTCAAGTTAGGGCGAGGTTTTCCTCCTGTCCCTAACAGGGCTGTGGGGGCACATTAGGGCGTTGTAAGGCCTCTCCCCCCATCCGATCTAAAAGAACTGGGCTTTTGACTTTGCTCATGCCAGGATGAGGTTCTCCTCCTGTTCCTGGCATGGCTGCATTTTTGGCGGGATCCTACCCAGTCATAATACATCCACGCTAGGTGGGAGGGACACGTTAGGCAAAAAAAAAGTAGATTCAAGGCGAAATAGTGAGTGATACATTTACAATTTTCCCGCTCCTCCTTGAGGCCCTCCGGTGATAGAGTCGATGGTCCCGATGGGAGGTCGGTCCCCGGGGTGCTCCTCCCTTTTCTGCGGTTCAGGTGGCGGGAGGGCTCTTGGCCGGTCTCCTCTACCCTCAGGCCTGCGGTGGATGAATCTGTCGAGTCGACCTCGCCGAATGAGCTCCTCGATCTCATCCTGGAGCTGGATGCATTCCTCCGTGTCGTGGCCGTGGTCACGGTGGTAGAGGCAGAACTTGTTGGGGTTGCACTTTCCGGGGTGTGTGCGCATCCTCTCTGGCCTAGGGAGCTGCTCCCTGACCTCCATCAGTACCTGGGCCTTCGAGGCGTTGAGGGGGGCGTAGTTGCAGAATTTCTCTGGTGGGGAACCCTGCCGAAACCTATTATCCGGGCTTCTCTGCCTGCATGCCCGGGGTGGAGTGTGGGCGCGCTTATGTCCAGGAGGGGATCGGGAGCGAGGCCGGGCTTCCTTTGGCCTCTTCTCAACTGCGGGTTTACTCGAATCTCCCGCCTGACGCTCCCTTGCTGTCTCTTCATCCTTCATCTTGAAGGCTTCTTCCGCTCGGGCGTATCCTTCAGCCCGAGCCAGTAAATCGGCAAAATCCCTGGGGTACTTCTTCTCCAGGGAGTACAAAAGATCATTCTTCTGAAGGCCACCTTTCAGGGCGGCCATGGCAACTGACTGGTCTAAGTTCCGGACCTCCAACGCCGCGATGTTGAAGCGGTTGACGTAGGCCCGTATGGACTCCCCTTCCCTCTGCTTGATGTTGATGAGGGACTCCGAACCCTTCCGGGGATGCCGGCTGCTGACAAAATGGGCCACAAATTGGTGGCTCATTTGATCGAAGGAAAATATGGTACCCAGCTTCAGAGCTGAGTACCAGTTCCTCGCTGCTCCCTTCAAAGTAGATGGAAAAGCCCGGCACAAGATGGCGTCGGGAGCACCGTGAAGCAGCATCATCATTCGGAAGGCCTCCAAGTGATCAACCGGGTCCGACGTCCCGTCGTAGCTTTCGAACTGGGGAAGCTTGAAGTTCGGCGGGATCGGTTCCTGCATAATCATTTGGGAGAAGGGAGGGTCAGTGCAAATATCCTCACCATAAGCGGGAGGCATGTGGCAGAGTTCTTCGATCCGCCGGTTCATCTCCTGGAGCCTCCGGTCCAGGAAATCCTCTCGACTTTGAGTCTCGAGGGTCCTTTGGCAGAACGGGGGCAGGGATCTTCCAGGGGTGGAGTCGTGGTCCGATTGAGGGCTCTCTACCCTCGGATTTGCCTTCCCGGGAAGGACGGGGCGGCTGGCCCAGGTGGCCCGCCCCGCCGCCGGGTTCTGGCATTCCAGAGATGCCCCCTCCGGATGCGCCGACGCCTGTGGTTGCTGCTGCTGCATTGCTTGTACGGCTTCGATGAGGCCTTTGACCTGCTGCGCCAGCAAGTCAAACTGCTCCGCGCCGACCGCCGCCGCCAGAGGGGGAGGAGGAGGAGGCTGAGAAATGGGAGGGGAGGCCGGAGCCTGAGATCTGGCCGCGGAGGCCGTGGACCGCCGGGTGGACGCCTTGCGCGGAGGCATCGAGTGTCGATCTCGCGGGGGAGGATTAGGAGTGGATGACGGAGAAACGGTCGGAGGCGGCTCCGTTGAACACTCCTTTAAGAACAAGGGTGCTGCGAAGGCACAGGGCCCTCCTTCTAGCGCCAATCCTGTTGGTGCAAAAATCTGCTTGCGCCGGAGAAGCTGGAGTCGGGGAAGCCGCGGTCGCCGTCGGGACCTACAAGGGAAGTCTAAACCGGATGTGGGGTTGCTCCGGCAAGACCCTCTGATGCTCAAGTCAGTTCTCTGCCTCAACAAGAATGGAGTGCTCGAACAGAGAATTTAGCAGAGTTTTGAGATAAGAAATGAGCTTAAAGAATAACGTATCTGGGTCCCCCTTTTATAGGCGGAGGAGGCAACGGATTGATGGCAACGTTTGTAACCGTCTGGTAGTGGGCCGCCCATGGTCAGGGGAATTGATTGCAAAGGATAGTGGAGTAGACGCGTGGCCATCACCGTGGCTCGCCATGTGGAATCTGTTACGAGGGGTGGAGCAGCGTCCATTGTCGTGACTCGCCAGCGGATGGGAGAATCGCATGGAATCCATCGCAGGAGGTGGAGCAGGTTCGTGGCCATTATTGTGGCCTGCCAGGGGGTAGTGGAGCTGTGCGAAATCTGCCACAGGAAATGGAGCAGGGTGGCGATGGTTACTGCGGCCTGTCAGGGAATGATGGAACTGCGTGGAGTCTACCACAGGAAGTGGAGCAGGGTCGTGGCCATTTTGGTGGCCTGCCAGGGGGCACGGATCTGTTGATTGAAGCTTAGCAGCGGCCGGAGCCCGGTTTCTGTAGAGGTCCGGGAGAGGTCCTCCTGGCGGTTGGGATCATGGGTGGAGCCCGACTTCCGGGGGAGTCCGGGCGGAACCGTCTCGGAGCCGGAGTTGCGGGCGGAGCCTGACTCCCGTAGGAGTCCGGGCGGAGTCCTCAGCAGCCGTTGTTGAGGATGGAGCCCGGCTCCCATAGGAGTCCGGGCGGAGTCTGCTTGCGGCTGCAGTCGTTGGCGTCGAAGATGAAGCCCGACTCCCTTAAGAGTACGGGCAAAGTCCTCCTGCAATTAAAATTAAAGGCGAAGTCCGGCTCTCGTAGGAGTCCGGACGGGGCTTACCAGCGGTTGGTGCTGAGGACGAAGCCCGGCTCTTGTAGGAGCCCGGTCGGAGCTGTGCTGTGGTTGGTGTCGGCGGTGGAGCCCGGCTCCCGTGGGAGTCCAGGCGGAGCTGTGCTGCTATCGACGGTAGAGCCCGACTCCCATAGGAGTCCGGGCGGAGCTGTTCTGCTGTCGGCGGTGGAGCCTGACTTCCATAGGAGCCCGGGCGGAGCTGTGCTGCAATCAAAGTTAAGGGTGAAGTCCGGCTCTCGTAGGAGTCCGAATGGAGCTTACCAGCAGTTGATACTGAGAGCGGAGCCTGGCTTCCGTAGGAGTCCGGGCGGAGCTGTGCAGCAGTTGAAGTCAGAGGCGGAGCCCGGCTCCCGTAGGAGTCCGGGCGGAGCTGTGCAGCAGTTGATGTCGGAGGCGGAGCCCGGCTCCCGTAGGAGTCCGGGCGGAGCTGCGTAGCAGTTGATGTCGGAGGCGGAGCCCGGCTCCCGTAGGAGTCCGGGCGGAGCTGCGCAGCAGTTGATGTCGGAGGTGGAGCCTGGCTCCCGTAGGAGTCCGGGCGGAGCTGTGCTGCTGCCGGAGGTGGAGCCCGGCTCCCGTAGGAGTCTGGGCGGAGCTGTTCTGCTGTCGGCGGTGGAGCCCGACTCCCGTAGGAGTCCGGGCGGAGCTGTTCTGCTGCCGGAGGCGGAGCCCGGCTCCCGTAGGAGTCCGGGCGGAGCTGTTCTGCTGCCGGAGGTGGAGCCCGACTCCCGTAGGAGTCCGGGCAGAGCTGTTCTGCTGTCGGCGGTGGAGCCCGGCTCCCATAGGAGTCCGGGCGGAGCCGTGCTGCCGTCGATCCCGTCGAGGGTTTCGGCTGTGGGTATTTTATATCCAACAGCATGTATTAGTTAGATCTTAAATTGTATATGAGATATGTAAATTTAGATCTAACTAGTTTTGTAATTAAATTTATATTTCTGATTAAGGTGTTCCTCATGACTGTCTGGTCATAAGAACAAAGTAGGTTTTAAGACCCTCTCTTCCCATTCAATATGGTGTTCATATGACGTGTAGGGGTGCCGCGCGTTCATCCTTAATCAGAAATCAAAACTTACTTTTCTGCGAAACCCTAGATCCTGAAATCTTAGGATTTATTTTACATGCTTTGTGTATGAACCCAAACTTAATTAATGAACTAAGCTTATAAAATTAAGTTAGGTCTAAAATTAAAAATTTTAGATCTAAGATATTTTCATAAAATTGGGTTCGGGCTTGGGTAGCTCAATTAGGTCTAGTGGTTGATCAAACTGAATCAAGAGTTGGTTAGATGGGATCATGAAAGCTAATAATTGACCAACCTAATGGGATTATGTCTGGGTCATGGTCGAATCACATTTAGATGTGACCCGATCAAGTTAAGACCTAATTTGGCTCAGAGGTTAGAGTCTGGATTGTAGGCTAATCCAATTAGTTCTGGTTCGATAATTTGGTGTCTAAGGTAAGTTGGGCAGATGTGACTGACTGATTTTTAATTGGGAGCTACTCAACTCGAATGCGTTCTTGTTGCTCCTTAGATTGATTTTGATGATTACAAAGCAGTTGAAGGGGTACCAATGATTTTCACTTGAAAAAGATTTATTACTCTTCAGGGGAAAAATTATAATTTTACCAAAACCCTGATTTGATAGTATCAAATGATAGAACAAAAGATTTGTGATCCAATGATGAAAATTTTATTAATTTTGGACTTGTATTTTGAAAGATATGCATGATTGAAAATCATGAGTCGACCCATGAGTCGACTCATGGCACATGAGATGACTGGCACGCTGATTTTCCTGGCTGGCACAGACTTGGTAAAACCTGTGAGTCGACCCATGAGTCAACCCCCAAGGCATGAGTCGACTCATGAGTCGACCTCTGCAGGTCTTTTTGCCAGTTTTACAGAACCATGGATCCCGTTCACTTCTGTGATGATTTTCCATAGAGGTCGACCCATGAGTCGACCCCCAGGCATGAGTCGACTCATGAGTCGACCCCTGTGATGGGATTTTTCTACAACGGCTAGTTTTTTACCCGTTTTAAATGCTTTTAATGCTCATTTAATACAGTCTAACGGCTCTTTTTTAGTCTAGAATGATTTTTTCTATTTCTTAAAGCTATAAAAGAGACAAAAAGGTGGGAATCAAGAATAGTATTCAAGAAGAGAGATTTTGAAAAAGAGATTTCAAGCCAACTTTTCAGTCCTAAGCAAGAGCTCATTCAAATCTTTCAAGAAGCCTTTAATCCAAGCTCACCAACTCCTCAAGTGCACATTCTAGTCTCCATCCACCTTGAGGAAATCCAAAAAGGGTCTTCTTCTCTTAAGTAAAGTGTATTTAAAGTTATATTCGCTCATTGAAGGAGCTTTCTTTGTACTTATTTGTGCTATAAATTGTTATACTCAGTTTGAATGATTAGTTTTATTTTGGAGGGGTTCCAAAATAAGAGAAGATTGATCCGAACCTAGAATCGGAGTGTATTGGGTTGGCTTGTACCCGTGAAACAAGTGGTCTAGCTTGGGATAGCTAGAGTCAGAGTTTTTGACGTTTGTATTCGGGTTGAATACAAGATTAGTGGATTAAAATTTTCAAGTAGGAGCTTGGGGAGTGGTTGTAGGTGCAAGGTTGGCACCGAACCACTATAAATCTTTTTGTTTGGTGTGTGTCTAATTGCTCTTCTTTATCTCTTCATTATTTTCTTGCATTCTTGCTCTTGCTATTAGCCTTGAATTAATTCTACTCACTCTATCTATTTAGCTTTGTCAAACATTTCTCATAAGTCATTAGTTAAGCTTAAAATTTTTAGAAACCCAATTCACCCCCCCTCTTGGGTTGCATAGCTGGGCAACAAGTGGTATCAGAGCCCAGTGCTCTAGCCCTTCTTTGATCTAAACAATCAAAGAGCAAAAGATCTATGGCAACTCGTGTCGGCACTTCTCTAGCCGAGGGGCAATCCACCAACCGACCTCCACTTTTCAATGGGTCTAATTACACCTATTGGAAAGCTCGGATGAAAATATTTATTCAAGTACTCGACTATGATATGTAGAATATCATAGTGAACGGTCCTCATACACCCACTAAAATTATAGATGGTGAGGAATCAACCAAACCCGAGAAAGAATGGGATGAGGTTGATAAGAAGATGGCCCAATTAAATGCTAAAGCAATGAATGTTATTTATTGTGCTCTTGATGCAAACAAATTTAATCGCATTTCTACTTGCTCATCTGCTAAAGAAATATGGGATAGGTTAGAAGTAACCCATGAGGGAACCAATCAAGTAAAGGAGTCTAAAATCAACATGCTTGTGCATAAATATGAATTGTTTAAAATGGAGCATGATGAGTCCATAACTGAAATGTTTACTCGCTTTACTGATATTATTAATGGTTTAAAGAGTCTTGGTAAGTCCTATACTAATAGTGAGCTTGTAAAAAAGATTCTCAGGTCCCTACCAAGAACTTGGGAAGCCAAAGTGACTGCCATCCAAGAAGCTAAGGACTTGAACATTCTACCCTTGGAAGAGCTTCTAGGATCATTGATGACTCATGAGCTGAGCATGAAGCAACATCAAGAGGAGGAAGTCAAAAAGAAAAGAACCATTACCCTCAAATCCACAGCTCCACCAGATGAAGAAATTGATGACACTGAAGATGAAGAACAGGATGAAGAGATGGCACTCATTACTCGAAGATTCAAGAAATTTTTGAGAAAAGGAAACAGGGGATGAAGAAGAGGCCATTCACAAAAGGAGAACAGAGCAAAGAAAAAGAGAAAGACCAACCCCTTATCTGCTACGAATGCAAAAAGTCGGGACACTTCAAATTCGAATGCCCACAACTGAAGAAAGGTCCCAAGAAGTACAAGAAGAAGGCCATGATGGCCACTTGGAGTGCGAGTGATGACTCAAGCTCCGATGAGGAAAACTCAATCGAACAAGCCAACCTGTGCCTTATGGCACACGAAAATGAGGTAATTTCTGAAACTCCTAGTGACTTTACATTTGAAGAATTACATGAAGCTTTCTATGATTTAGTTGATGAATTAAAGAAACTAGGAATGAAGAACAAAAAGCTAAAACCAATAGTAGAAAAGTTCACCTTGAGTTCAAATAAACTCAATATGATTCTTGATAATCAAAAAGCCGTGTATGATAAGGCTGGACTTGGCTATAACCCCTTGAAGAAACAAAAATATCTAAAAAATATTTATGTAAACTCTTTAAGTAACAAGTCTTCCAATATTACTTGCTTCAAATATGGTAGAGTAGGACATAAGTCATACACTTGCTTCTCTAACAAGTCTGCAAACTCAACTATAAAGAAAATATGGGATCCAAAAGGAACCATTATGACTAACCAAAAAGGACCCAAGAAAGCTTGGGTACCTAAAATAAAAACTTGACTTTTGCTTGCAGGTGTGTCTAGCATCCCAAGGAGGAAACAGAAAATGATATCTTGACAGTGGATGCTCGAGACACATGACTGGTGATGAATCCCAATTCATCACTCTTGATGCTAAGGATGGAGGGATGGTCACCTTTGGAGATAATGGCAAAGAAAAGATCATCGGTATAGGTAACATTGGTATCACTCCCTCCAAATACATTAAAAATATTTTGTTAGTTGATGGTTTAAAGCATAATTTACTAAGTATTAGTCAATTTTATGATAAAGGATATAAAGTTATTTTTGAATCGTCTGTTTGCATTGTACCTAGTCCTATTAATGATGGCATTAAATTTATTAGACATAGACATGGTAATGTTTATATGGTAGATTTAAATGATTTAGCCAAAATAAACATGCAATGCCTAGTATCCTTGAATGCTAAAGTTAATGAGACTAGTTGGCTTTGGCATCGCAGACTTGCACACATTAGCATGCATTCTCTTTCAAAATTAATTAAGAAAAAATTAGTTCTTGATTTGTCAAAACTGAATTTTGAAAAGAATAGAATTTGTGATGCATGCCAACTGGGTAAACAAACAAGAGTTTCATTTAAATCCAAAAATATTGTTCAACCTCTAGACCTTTGGAGCTTTTGCATATGTACTTATTTGGACCTACTAGAACCACTAGTCTAGGAGGAAAATGATATGGTTTTGTAATTATAGATGATTACTCTCGTTTTACTTGGGTTTTCTTTTTAGCACACAAAGATGAAACTTTTCATGTTTTCACTAAATTTTACCGAAATGTCACTAATGAGAAAGAATTTTCAATTCAAAATATTCGAAGCGATCATGGAACTGAATTTGAAAATCAAGACTTTGAAAACTTTTGTGATGAAAAGGAAATTGGCCATAACTTCTCTGCTCCTAGGACACCCCAACAAAATGGGATAGTAGAAAGGAAAAATAGAACCTTAGAAGAAATGGCCCGTACCATGCTTTGTGAAAGCAACCTTCCAAGATATTTTTGGGCGGAAGCAATCAACACAGCATATTACATTTTAAATCGTGCTTTGATTAGATAAATTTTAAAGAAAACCCCCTATGAGCTTTGGAAAGAAAGAAAACCTAATATTGCTTATTTTCATATTTTTGGTTGTCGATGTTTTGTGTTAAATAATGGTACAGAAAGACTTGGAAAATTTGATGCAAAATTGGATGAAGCAATCTTTCTTGGTTACTCCTCCACTAGTAAAGCTTTTAGAGTTTTTAACAAAAGAACTTTAGTAGTAGAGGAGTCCATACATGTTGTCTTTGATGAATCTAACGATTTCCTTCAAGGAAGAATGAAGGTGTTGATGATGCAGATCCTCTTATAGAAGGAATGAAGGAGATCACTCTGAAAGATTCAACAATTCAAGAAGATAAGGAACATGAAGACAAACAGGATGAGAGAGGTGAAGAACTTCAAGAACAACCTCAAGGTACAAATGACCTACCCAAAGAATGGAGGTATGTTCACAATCACCCTAAGGAGCTAATTATTGGTGATCCTATGCATGGGGTAAAAACTTATTCTTCACTTAGAGAAGTATTTAATCATTGTACTTTTGTATCTCATCTTGAACCAAAAACTATTGAAGAAGCTGAAAATGATTATAATTGGATTAATGCAATGCAAGAGGAACTTAATCAATTTGAAAGAAATAATGTATGGACTTTAGTATCAAGACCTAAAAATTATTCAATAATTGGCACAAAATGGGTCTTTAGGAATAAATTAGATGAACATGAAAATGTAAAAAGAAATAAAACAAGATTGGTTGCTAAAGGTTATAATCAAGAAGAAGGAATTGATTTTGATGAGACCTTTGCACCTGTTGCTAGATTAGAGGCCATTAGACTTCTACTTGCATATGCTTGCTTTATGAAATTCGAATTATTTTAAATGGATGTCAAAAGTGTATTTTTGAATGGATATATTGCTGAAGAAGTCTATGTAGAACAACCCCCAGGATTTGAAAATCATGCTTTTTCTAATCATATTTTTAAATTAAATAAAGCTCTATATGGATTAAAACAAGCACCTAGGGCTTGATATGATAGGCTAAGCAAATTCTTACTAAATAATGATTTTTCAAGAGGTAATGTAGACACAACCCTCTTTATTAAAAGAAATCAAAATGATATGTTAGTTATACAAATTTATGTTGATGACATAATTTTTGGGTCTACTAATGAATCTCTTTGTCAAGACTTTACTAAGCTCATGCAGGGGGAGTTCGAGATGAGCATGATGGGAGAACTTACTTTCTTCCTCAGACTCCAAATCAAACAAACAAAAGAGGGAATCTCCATCACCCAAAGCAAGTACACCAAGGAATTACTCAAAAGATTTGGAATGAAAAACTCCAAACCAATTGGCACACCCATGAGCCCCTCATGTAAGCTTGACAAGGATGATGAAGGTAAATGTGTAGACTTAAAATATTATAGAGGTATGATTGGCTCTCTATTATATTTAACTGCAAGTAGGCCTAATATCATGTTTAGTGTTTGTTTGTGTGCTAGATTTCAATCTAATCCTAAAGAGTCTCACTTGAATGCTGTTAAAAGAATCCTTAGATATTTAAATGATACTCAAACTCTAGGATTATGGTACTCTAAGGACTCACTAATTGACTTAATAGGATATTCAGATGCTGATTTTGCTGGATGTAGATTAGACAGAAAAGGCACTAGTGGAACTTGCCAATTTCTTGGAGTTAACCTAATCTCCTGGTTTAGCAAGAAACAAAATTCGGTAGCACTATCTACGGCCGAGGCCGAATACATTGCAGCTGGAAGTTGTTGTGCTCAAATCTTGTGGATTAAGCAATAACTCGAAGACTTTGGTATCAAACTTAATGAAACACCCATAAGATGTGACAACACTAGCGCCATAAATTTAACTAAAAATCCAATTCAACATTCAAGGTCTAAACATATTGAAATAAGACATCATTTTAGAAGAGAACATGTTCAAAACAAAAATATAATTCTTGAATATGTTTGCACTGAAAATCAATTAGCTGATATCTTTACAAAGGCCCTTAATGAGGATAGATTCTGTGAAATTAGGAGAAATCTAGGAATTCTTGATCCTTTTGCCTAAATATTTCTCCAATTTCAAGAAATCAATGTCAAAATTTCTTTGAGCTCAATTTTCATCATCTCTCTTGGACCTAAAAGCTCAAGATTATCATTCTCACAACTTGTCATTGAGCAAAATTTCTTCTTCCAAAATTTTAATTTTTTTCAAAATTTATTCATATTTTTTTTGAATTTTTGTGATTCATGAGTCGACCCCCTAGGGTCGACCCTATGGCATACTTGAAATTCCTGGCAAACTTCTCATGGGCTCTTTTCTTTTTAACTTAAAGCCCGTTCATGAGCCGACCCCTTCTTCTTCTTCATCTTCCTCCCTCCAAGACTCATCGTCCTCATCTTCGTTCTCTCCAAAACCAAGGATTTAGCCTAAAGATCATTCTCCCTTCACATCTCCACCTCAAATCACCCCTTGGGAAAGAAGCTTCTCGCATCTTTCTACCTTGATTGAAGCGGTTGGAGCATGCCCTAGCTTCCACCGTTCTTCTCAAAATCGTCATTTCTCTCCGCCAAAATCTCTTTCCATCCTCTAGTAACCTTCCTTCTCCTCACCCATTTGATCTTCCGAGTCTCCCTGCCTGCTCTTGTGGTGAGAATGGCCCCAAAGATGAAACTCCCTCAAAGAAGGAAATCAGTTCGTGCGCCGGAAGAAGGCATCTGCAGAAAAAGGCAAGCTTCTCAGACCTCCTCTGCTCCCATTTCGGCTTCAACGTCTGCACCAGGTCCCTCTCAGTCTCCCCTTAGCCCTAGCAAAATCCCTCTCTCTGACAGAAAGGTAGAAACCGGCAAGAACGTGGATTTTAGATTCTTTGAAAAAGAAGGTTTCTCCTTTGGGACAAAGATCAAAAATCAAGGTTGGGGATTTTACTGTTCTCTCAAGGAAGTTACATATGTAGACTTGGTTAGAGAGTTGTTGCTCCTAGATTGATTTTGATGATTACAAAGCAGATTGAAGGGATACAAATAATTTTAAAATGAAAAAGTCCTTATGCTCTTCAAGGGCAAAATCGAAATTTTACTGAAATCCTGATTTGATAGTACCATTTGGTAGAACAAATGATTTGAAATCTATTGGTGAAAATTTCATTGTGTTTGGACTTATATTCTTGAAGTTATGAAGGTTTGAAGTGCATGAGTCGACTCATGAGTCAACTCATGGCACTGTGAGCTGATTGGCACGCAAAAATTCTCCTTGGCACGCTAGTTTTCTGGCTTGGCACGACCTGTGAGTCGACTCATGAGTCGACCCACAAGGCATGAGTCGACTCATGAGTCGACCCCTGCTAATTTGAGCCAAGAAATTCCAGAAAAGCATTCTCTGGTTTTTGCAACAGAGGTCGACTCATGAGTCGACCCCTGAAGCATGAGTCGACTCATGAGTCGACCCCTGCGACGGGAAATGTCAGCAACGGCTATTTTTTTGCCCGTTTTAATTGCCATTTATGCTTCCTAAAAATCCTCTAATGGCTCTTTATCTACCTAAATTGTTTTCTCTTGCTTCTAATGCTACAAAATGCTTTAAATGGTGAAAAAAATTGCAGATTAAATAGCGGATCAAACGTGAAATCAAAAGAGACGAGGAGCAGAGAAAGAGAGAGAAGAACAGAAGAAAGGATCCGAAATTTGCAAGAAAAAGCTTGAGATCAACGAAAAATCCAAAAAGAAAAAGAGAGAGGATCCATAATATACCAGAGAGATTGTGAAAGAGAAAAGCAAGATCTTTCAAGGAGAGAATTCTTCACGCCTATTGTTTCAACCTTGATCTAGAGATCGTTCAAAGCTTTCAAGAGATCTTCAATCAACAATCAACCTCTTCTCAAGCATTCAAGCGTTCATCCACTTTGAGAAAATCTGAAAAAGGGGTTCTTCATTTGAGTAAAGCTTTTATTGTTATATTCGCTCATTTAAGGAGCTGTTATTGTATTAATTTGTGCTCTAAATTTTCTAACTCTTTGTGAGTTTTTGTTCTTGTTTTTGGAGGATTTCCAAAACAAGGAAAGGTTGATCCGAACCTGAAATTGGAGTGTTTTGGGTTTACTTGTACCCAAGAAACAAGTGTTCTAGCTTGGGATAGCTAGTGTCGGAGTTTCCGACATTTTGTATTCGGGTTGAATACAAAGGATAGTGGATTGAAATTCCCAAGTAGGATCTTGGGGAGTGGATGTAGGTGCAAGGTTAGCACCGAACCACTATAAATCCTTGTGTTTGTGGTGTGCTTTATCGCTTCACTTTATTTCTTTATTATATTCTTGCATTCCTACTTTAGGTAATTTATATTGAATTAAAGTCTTTGTTTTGATCTTCATAAGTAATCTGTTGGGCTTAAAATTTTTAGAAACCCAATTCACCCCTCCCCTCTTGGGTTGCATAGCTGGGCAACAAGTGGTATCAGAGCCGGTGCTCTAGCCCTTCTTTGATCTAATAATCAAAGAGCCAAAGATCTATGGCAACCCATGTTGGTACTTCTCTAGCCGAGGGGCAATCAACAAATCGACCTCCACTTTTCAATGGGTCTAATTACACCTATTGGAAAGCTCGGATGAAGATTTTCATACAAGCACTCGACTATGATATGTGGAGTATCATAGTGAATGGTCCTCACACACCCACCAAGATTATAGATGGTGAGGAGTCAACCAAACCCGAGAAAGAATGGGATGAGGTTGACAAGAAATTGGCACAATTAAATGCCAAAGCCATGAATGTTCTTTATTGTGCACTAGATGCAAGTGAATTTAATCGCATTTCTACTTGTGCATCTGCTAAAGAAATATGGAATAGGTTAGAAGTCACCCATGAGGGAACAAATCAAGTAAAAGAGTCTAAAATAAACATGCTTGTACATAAATATGAATTGTTCAAAATAGAGCATGATGAGTCCATAACTGCTATGTTTACTCGTTTTACTGATATAATCAATGGTTTAAAGAGTCTTGGCAAATCTTATACTAACAGTGAACTTGTAAGAAAGATTCTCAGGTCACTGCCAAGAACTTGGGAAGCCAAGGTGACTGCCATCCAAGAAGCAAAGGACTTGAACACTCTACCTCTAGAAGAGCTTCTTGGATCCTTGATGACTCATGAACTTAGCATGAAGCAACATCAAGAGGATGAAGTCAAAAAGAAAAGAACCATTGCCCTCAAATCTACAACTTCGTCTGATTATGAAACGGATGACTCTGAAGATGAAGATCAGGATGAAGAGATGGCTCTCATCACCCGGAAATTTAAGAAGTTTCTAAGACAAAGGAAACAGGGGATGAGAAAGAAATTCACAAAAGGGGATCAAAGCAAAGAAAAGGAGAAAGATCAACCCCCTATATGCTACGAGTGCAAGAAGCCAGGATATTTCAGATCCGAATGTCCACAATTTAAGAAAGGTCCAAAGAAGTTCAAAAAGAAGGCAATGATGGCGACCTGGAGTGCGAGTGATGACTCAAGCTCCGACGAGGAAACCTCAACAGAATAAGCCAATCTGTGCCTGATGGCACATGAAAATGAGGTAACTTCTGAATCCACTAGTGAATTTACTTTTGAAGAATTGCATGAAGCATTCTATGATTCAATTGATGAATTAAAGAAACTAGGGAAGAAAAACAAAGAGCTGAAACTGAAAAATCAGTCCTTAGTGAAACAAGCTGAAAATCTTTCAATTGAAAAAATCACCTTGATTCAAGAAAATCAAAACTTAAAGGATGAAATGAACAAGCTAAAATCTATAGTAGATAAGTTCACCTTAAGTTCAAACAAACTAAATATGATCCTTGAAAATCAGAAAGCTATATATGATAAGGCTGGACTTGGTTATAAACCCCTGAAGAAACAAAAATTTATGAAGGATATTTATGTAAATTATTCAAGTAACAAGTCTACAAATATTACTTGTTTTAAATGTGGAAGAATAGGACATAAATTATACTCATGTCTTATTAACAAATATGCAAACACAAAGAAAATATGGGTTCCAAAAGGAACCATTCTGACTAACCTGAAAGGACCCAAGAAAGCTTGGGTACCTAAGACAGAAACGTGACCTTTGCTTGCAGGTGTGTCTAGCATCCCAAGAAGGAAACAGAAAATGATATCTTGACAGCGGATGCTCGAGACACATGACTGGTGATGAATCACAATTCATCATGCTTGATGCTAAGGATGGAGGGATAGTCACCTTTGGAGATAATGGCAAAGGAAAGATCATCGGGATAGGTAACATTGGTATCACTCCCTCCAAATACATTGAGAATGTTTTATTAGTTAAAGGTTTAAAGCATAACTTACTTAGCATTAGTCAATTCTGTGATAAAGGATATAAAGTAAGTTTTGAATCATCTGTTTGCATTGTGACGAGTCCTATTAACGATGGCATTAAATTTATAGGACATAGGCATGGCAATGTTTATATGGTAGACTTGAATGATTTAACTAAATTAGACATGCAATGCCTAGTTTCCTTAAGTGCTAAAATAAATGAGACTAGTTGGCTGTGGCATCGTAGACTTGCACACATTAGCATGCATTCTCTCTCAAAATTAATTAAAAAGGATTTAGTTCTCGGTTTGCCAAAACTGAATTTTGAAAAGGATATAATTTGTGATGCATGCCAATTAGGTAAACAAACTAGAGTATCATTTAAATCCAAAAACACTGTTTCAACTTCTAGACCTTTAGAGCTCTTACATATGGATTTATTTGGACCAACTAGAACCACTAGTCTAGGAGGAAAACGATATGGATTTGTAATAATTGATGATTACTCTCGTTTTACTTGGGTTTTCTTTTTAGCTCACAAAAATGAAACTTTTCAAATTTTCACTAAATTTCATCGAAAAGTCACTAATGAAAAAGGGTTTTCAATTCAAAATATTAGAAGTGATCATGGAACAGAATTTGAAAATCATGACTTTGAAAATTTTTGTGATGAAAATGGAATTGGCCATAACTTCTCTACTCCTAGGACACCCCAACAGAATGGGGTAGTAGAAAGGAAAAACAGAACCTTAAAAGAAATGGCCCGTACCATGCTTTGTGAAAGCAACCTTCCAAGATATTTTTGGGCAGAAGCTATTAACACAGCATGTTACATTTTAAATTATG
Organism: Elaeis guineensis; assembly: GCF_000442705.2. Lineage (NCBI taxonomy): Eukaryota > Viridiplantae > Streptophyta > Magnoliopsida > Arecales > Arecaceae > Elaeis > Elaeis guineensis. The sequence continues at coordinate 59,063,016 of NC_025993.2, forward strand.
CTTTAATTAGACAATTTTTAAAGAAAACCCCCTATGAACTTTGGAAAGGAAGAAAATCAAATATTGCATATTTTCATATTTTTGGTTGTCGATGTTTTGTATTAAATAATGGCAAAGAAAAACTTGGTAAATTTGATGCAAAATCAGATGAAGCAATCTTTCTAGGTTACTCCTCCACTAGTAAAGCATTTAGAGTGTTCAACAAAAAAACTTTAGTAGTTGAGGAGTCCATACATGTTGTCTTTGATGAATCTAACGATCTTCCTTCAAGGAAGAATGAGGGTGTTGATGATGCAGATCCACTAATAGAAGGTATGAAGGAGATCACTCTGAAAGACTCAGCAACTCCAGAAGACAAGGATCAAGAAGTCAAACAAAATGAGAAAGGTGAAGAAATTCAAGAACAACCTCAAGGTACAAATGACTTACCCAAGGAATGGAGGTATGTTTACAACCACCCTAAGGAGTTAATAATTGGTGATCCTATGCATGGGGTAAAAATCCGTTCTTCACTTAGAGATGTACTTAATCATTGTGCATTTGTATCTCAACTTGAACCTAAAACTTTTGAAGAAGCTGAGAATGATCATAACTGGATTAATGCTATGCAAGAAGAACTTAATCAATTTGAAAGAAATAATGTTTGGACCTTAGTGAAAAGACCTAAAGATTATTCAATAATTGGTACAAAATGGGTCTTTAGAAACAAATTAGATGAGCATGGAAATGTAATTAGAAATAAAGCAAGACTGGTTGCTAAGGGATATAATCAAGAAGAAGGAATTGATTTTGATGAAACCTTTGCACCTGTTGCTAGATTAGAAGCCATTAGACTTCTACTTGCTTATGCTTGCTTTATGAAATTCAAACTATTTCAAATGGATGTTAAAAGTGCATTTTTAAATGGATATATTTTTGAAGAAGTATATGTAGAACAACCCCCTGGATTTGAAAATCATGCTTTTCCCAATCATGTCTTTAGATTAAATAAAGCTTTATATGGTCTAAAACAAGCACCTAGAGCATGGTATGAAAGGCTAAGCAAATTTCTACTAAATAATAGTTTCTCAAGAGGCAATGTAGATACAACCCTATTTATTAAAAGAAACCAAAATGATATGCTAATTATACAAATTTATGTTGATGACATAATTTTTGGGTCTACTAATGAATCCCTTTGTCAAGACTTTGCTAAGCTTATGCAGGGAGAGTTCGAGATGAGCATGATGGGAGAACTCACCTTCTTCCTCGGACTCCAAATCAAACAATCAAAAGAGAGAATCTCCATCACCCAAAGCAAGTACACCAAGGAACTACTCAAAAGATTTGGAATGGAGAACTGCAAACCAATTGGCACACCAATGAGTCCCTCAAGTAAGCTTGACAAGGATGATGAAGGTAAAAGCGTAGACTTAAAATACTACAGTGGTATAATTGGCTCATTATTATATTTAACTGCAAGTAGGCCTGATATCATGCTTAGTGTTTGCTTATGTGCAAGATATCAATCTAATCCTAAGGAATCTCATTTGAATGCTGTTAAAAGAATCCTTAGATACTTAAATGGTACACAAACTATAGGGTTATGGTACTCTAAGGACTCACAAATTAATTTGTTAGGATTTTCAGATACTGATTTTGCTGGATGTAAATTAGATAGAAAAAGCACAAGTGGAACTTGCCAATTTCTTAGAGTAAACCTAATCTCATGGTTTAGCAAGAAACAAAATTCAGTGGCACTGTCTACGGCTGAGGCCGAATACATTGCAGCCGGAAGTTGTTGTACTCAAATCTTATGGATTAAGCAACAACTCGAAGATTTTGAAATCAAACTTAATGAAACACCAATAAAATATGATAATACAAGTGCCATAAATCTATCTAAAAATCCAATACAACACTCAAGATCCAAACATATTGAAATAAGACATCATTTTATAAGAGAACATGTTCAAAACAAAAATGTAATTCTTGAATTTGTTTGCACTGAAAATCAATTAGCCGATATCTTTACAAAGGCCCTTAGTGAGGATAGATTCTGTGAAATTAGGAGAAAACTAGGAATTCTAGATCCATTTACCTAAAATTTCTTAATTTTCAAAGAATTGATTAGAGCTCAATTTTCAACATCCATCCTGATCCCAAAAGCTCAGATTTTTCACTCTAAAAATTTATCATTGAGCAAAATTCCTTCTCCCAAAATTTCAAATGTTTCTGAAATTTATTCACATTTTTCCTGATTTTCTGAACTTCATGAGTCGACCCCCATGAGTCGACTCAATGGCAAACTTGTAAATCCCACAAACTTCCATCGGGTTCATTGTTTTTAAACGGGAAACCCTGTTCGTGAGATGACTCATCTTCCCATCGTTCTTCTTCCAAAAGCCGTCTTCTCCAACTCTTCTTGCTCCAAATCCAAGGATCAATTCTGAGGCAATTCTCCCTCCTACTCTCCACCAAAAATCGCCTCCTTGGAAAAGAGATTTCTCATGCTTTCTCGCATTGCTCGGTGCGGGTGGAACGTGCCCTAGAACTTCACCGTTCATTCAAAATCCGCTTCTTTTCTCCTCCAAAATCTCTCTTTATTCTCTTGTGATCCCTCCTCCACTGAATTCAAGTCTCCTTGTCTGCTACTTTATTGGATATGGCTCCAAAGATGAAACTTTCCCAAAGAAGGAAATCAATCCGAGAGCCTGAGGAAATTGTCCGAAAGAAAAGGCATGCTCAGTCTTCCAGTGTTCCCACTCCAGTTTCAGTACCTGCTCAAGGTCCCTCTCAATCCTCAATAAGCCCCAGTGTAAATCCTCTTTCTGATAGAAAAGTAGAAATCGGAAAAAACATAGACTTTCGGTTCTTTGAGAAAGAAGGCTTTACTTTTGCTACCAAGATCAAAAATCAAGGATGGAAACCTTATTGCTCTCTTAAGGAAGTCACCTATGTTGATCTAGTTAGAGAGTTCTACCAGAACCTAAATTATGGAAATGGGTCAGTGACTTCAACAGTCAAGGGGATTGACATATGCTTGGATTCTAGGATATTGGGAGATATACTTCAGTTGCCTAGTGAAGGATACTCTTATATGGAACACCCAATTAAAGAAGAAGGGATCAGAATTATCTTAGGAGAAACTTTTTCAGGAAGTTTAAACAAATTGGAAGCAAAGCTATTGTCCATTGAGATGAGGGTCCTGCATCAGATAGTTTCAAAACTCTTCTTTCCTAGGAGTGGTAGACATGACTTACTATCTGGCAGAGATGTATGTGTCATGTTTCATGTCATCACTCAGACCCCCCTAAACCTCCCCGCACTTATGATAGAGGCCATGAGAGAAACTTTGAACAGATCCAAGGCACACTTGCCTTATGGTATGGCTCTTACTAGAGTATTCAGGAGGTTTGGAGTTGCTGTGAGGGGGAGACACCTACCAAGCTCTCACATGTGGACACTTTCAACTAACACAGCCTGCACCGAATGGGAATTACAAAGACTGTTGGTGGTTGGATCAAGGGCTCTGAAGAAAGAGCTGAGGAGAGAGCTGAGGAAAGAGCTGAAGACAGAACTGAAGGCAGAGTAGAAGAAGAAGGTCCATCTTCTCCTGTACATGATTTCAGGGTAGCTTCACCAGATACCCAGTTCATTCTTGATACTGAGGCTGGCCCTTCTGAGTTTACTAGGATGCCCACACCAGTGTATCAGCCAGAGAGCAGAGCACCTCATTCAGAGTTCAGACTGGCTGATGATCAGATCGAGCATATTTCACAGCGTGTGGCTTCTTTGCTGTCTAGCCAGTGGAGTAGTACTTCTTTTGCACCTGGAGCTACCTCTTCTGATCAGACCATTACTCCCCACATCTCCACTGTATTTCAGATGATTTCAGATCAGTCCATCAGGATACAGTAGCTTGAGGATACAGTCTGGAGACTTACTGGCAGAGTTCTTGACTTGCAGGGGCAAGTCCTTGCATTGGCCCATCCCCAGCCACATGAGTCTACTATTGAGGTCACAGACCTCACTGCAGAGGCTGGCAGGCTCAGAGGAGCTCTAGAAGGTGGATATGAATTACTAAGAAAAGAGATCCGAGGATCGAGTGAGCATGCTACCACCCAGTTCACTGCTCTACTTCAATCTGTTTCCAGAGCACTGAACGTACTTGATTCTATCAGACTCATGGTATCAGCCCTAACATCTCAGCATTCTCAGCCACCCAGTTCATCTCGCCCTCCTACTCGTGGCAGAGGCAGACGGGGTAGAGGACGCACTTCTGATCCATCATCTCCTCACCCTATATCTGATGACTCCGATCATTGACTTATCTTGATCTTTACTAGGTCCTAGGAGTTAGTATCTTGTTCTAGGATCTATACCTCGGGGCCATGTATTGACAATTAGCTGGTTGAATTTTATTTTTAAGAACTATGTATTGAAACAATTATGATATTAATGGAATCATCTTTTACCTATATTTCTACCTCTCTGAAATGATCATATTTTGGTTATATATTTTCTTCTTGTTGAAATATTGTCTTCTCCTTGTTGTTGTTTGCTGTTGATAATTGCTATATTAAGGGGGAGCAAACATCTGTAAAAAAAAAAAAAAAAAAAAAAAAAAAAAAAAAAAAAAAAAAAACTCTAAAGAGGAAGAAATTAAAGAATATTTCAGAAAAAGAAAAGGAAAAGTTAACTATGTTTGATGATGTCAAAAAGGGGGAGAAATTAAACAAAAACAAAAATTGAAATTAGACAAAAAGCAAAACCCTAAATTATGAGAAAAAAGGAAAAATTAAACAAAAACAAAGATTGGAGAGATTAAAATAAATATTGAAGAAATTAAACAAATATTGGAGAAATTAAACAAAAACAAGGATTGAAAGATTAAACAAAATTTTGAGAAATTTGGTATCGAAATTTGGTATCAGACAGAACTTAAACAAAAAGTTATCCATCAAAAGCAAAATCATAAGTACAATGCAAATAAGTATTTTTTTTTATGCTCTGATATATTTCAAATTTCAAACTTGCTCTGATACATCTTTTGAAATTTTATTCACCTTGATACATCTTAAGAAATTTGTTTTACTCTGATACACCCTACAATTTCTTTTAACTTACTCTGATACATGATAAAATTTAATCCGATACAGTGTGAAGGTTTCTCTGATAAATTATAACATTTGATCTGATACAGTGAGAAAGTTTCTCTGATATATATATATTTTTTTGCTCTGATACAGTGTGAAATTTTCTCTGACATTTGCTCTAATACACTGTGAAATTTTCTCTGATATATTATAAAATTTTCTTGCTCCGATACATTATAAAATCTTTTCTGATATCATTGTAAAAATTATTTTTCTTGCTCTGATACATTGCAAAAGTTATTTATCTTCTCTTGCTCAAAATGATCTAATACCCTTTTCAAATCTTTAAGAAAATGGACAAACTATTTTTGCATTTATATTACATGCCAAAAGAATCATACTCTTTTCAAGCATATACACCTATAATGGGTTCTTTTGAAATTAATGCATTAACATAAGTATTTTTGTTCAAATGTTTTGTCATCATCAAAAAGGGGGAGATTGTTGCTCCTAGATTGATTTTGATGATTACAAAGCAGATTGAAGGGATACAAATAATTTTAAAATGAAAAAGTCCTTATGCTCTTCAAGGGCAAAATCAAAATTTCACTAAAATCCTGATTTGATAGTATCATTTGGTAGAACAAATGATTTGAAATTTATTGGTGAAAATTTTATTGTGTTTGGACTTATATTCTTGAAGTTATGAAGGTTTGAAGTGTATGAGTCGACTCATGAGTCAACTCATGGCACTGTGAGCTGATTGGCACGCAAAAATTCTCCTTGGCACGCTAGTTTTCTGGCTTGGCACGACCTGTGAGTCGACTCATGAGTCGACCCACAAGGCATGAGTCGACTCATGAGTCGACCCCTGCTAATTTGAGCCAAGAAATTCCAGAAAAGCATTCTCTGGTTTTTGCAACAGAGGTCGACTCATGAGTCGACCCCTGAAGTATGAGTCGACTCATGAGTCGACCCCTGCGACGGAAAATGTCAGCAACGGCTATTTTTTTGCCCGTTTTAATTGCCATTTATGCTTCCTAAAAATCCTCTAATGGCTCTTTATCTATCTAAATTGTTTTCTCTTGCTTCTAATGCTACAAAATGCTTTAAATGGTGAAAGAAATTGCAGATTAAATAGCGGATCAAACGTGAAATCAAAAGAGACGAGGAGCAGAGAAAGAGAGAGAAGAACAGAAGAAAGGATCCGAAATTTGCAAGAAAAAGCCTGAGATCAACGAAAAATCCAAAAAAAAAAAGAGAGAGGATCCATAATATACCAGAGAGATTGTGAAAGAGAAAAGCAAGATCTTTCAAGGAGAGAATTCTTCACGCCTATTGTTTCAACCTTGATCTAGAGATCGTTCAAAGCTTTCAAGAGATCTTCAATCAACAATCAACCTCTTCTCAAGCATTCAAGCGTTCATCCACTTTGAGAAAATCCGAAAAAGGGGTTCTTCATTTGAGTAAAGCTTTTATTGTTATATTCGCTCATTTAAGGAGCTGTTATTGTATTAATTTATGCTCTAAATTTTCTAACTCTTTGTGAGTTTTTGTTCTTGTTTTTGGAGGATTTCCAAAACAAGGAAAGGTTGATCCGAACCTGAAATCGGAGTGTTTTGGGTTTACTTGTACCCGAGAAACAAGTGTTCTAGCTTGGGATAGCTAGTGTCGGAGTTTCCGACGTTTTGTATTCGGGTTGAATACAAAGGATAGTGGATTGAAATTCCCAAGTAGGATCTTGGAGAGTGGATGTAGGTGCAAGGTTAGCACCGAACCACTATAAATCCTTGTGTTTGTGGTATGCTTTATCGCTTCACTTTATTTCTTTATTATATTCTTGCATTCCTGCTTTAGGTAATTTATATTGAATTAAAGTCTTTGTTTTGATCTTCATAAGTAATCTGTTGGGCTTAAAATTTTTAGAAACCCAATTCACCCCCCCCCCTCTTGGGTTGCATAGCTGGGCAACAAGAGTTTTATCTAAATCTGCACTATGGCAATGGAACAGTAACTTCTACTGTTAAGGAAATTGATATCTGCTTAGATCCTATTATTTTGGGAGAGATTCTACATTTGCCCTGTGAGGGATATTCATACATGGAACTCCCAGTGAAGGAAGAGGGGATCAATGTAATTTTAGGAGGAACCTACTCGGGAAGTCTAAATAAATTAGAAGCCAAAATCTTGTCAATTGAAATGAGAATTCTACATCAATTAGTGATAAAGCTTTTCTTTTCGAGGAGTGGTAGGCATGACCTCCTTTCTGGCCGAGACATTTGTATAATGTTTCATGTGATCACTCAAACCCCCTTAAACCTCCCTGCTTTAATGATTGAGGCCATGAGAGAAACACTGAATAGATCCAAGGCACATCTGCCTTTTGGTATGGCCCTCACACTGGTTTTCAGGAGGTTTGGAGTCAGTTTTGAGGGGGAGGCATCTGCTAAGCTTTCTCACGCAGACACCATCAACCAACACACTCTGCACCACATGGGATTCACTAGAATTGATGGTGGTTGGATCAAGGGTACAGAAGAAAGAGCTGAGGAGAGAGCTGAGGATAGAATTGAGGACAGAGCTGAGGAAGAAGGTCCCTCATCACCTCTTCATGACTTCAGGGCAGCATCTCCAGATATCCAGTTTGTTTCAGATCCAGAGGCTGGCCCTTCAGAGTCCACCAGGAGGCACACACCAGTTCAGCAGCCAGACAGCAGAGCACCTCCCTCAGAGTTCAGATTGGCTGACGATCAGATTGAGCAGATTTCTCAGCGTGTGGCTTCATTGCTTTCTCGTCAGTGGAGCACTTCTGCATTTGCATCGGGATCCACATCATTAGATGCATCTGATCAGACCTTGATCTCCCATATCTCCACTGTATTTCAGATGATCACAGATCAGTCTGTTCAGATTCAGCAGCTCGAGAATTGTATTTTGAGACTGACTGAGAGAGTACTTGACTTGCAGGGGCAAGTCTTAGCTTTGGCCCATCCTCAGCCATAGGAGTGCACTATTGAGGTCACAGACCTTACTGCGGAGGCTGGCAGGCTCAGAAGTGTATTGGAGGGTGGTTATGAGTTCTTGAGGAGAGAGATCAGAGGCTCTAGTGAGCATGCTTCTACATAGTTCACTGCACTACTTCAGTCTGTTTCGAGAGCTCTGAACGTTCTTGATTCCATCAGGCTCTCTCTTGCAGTCCAGTCTTTGACCTCTGAACGTTCTCAGCCTTCAGGATTATCTCGCCCACCTACTCGTGCCAGCACCTCCACTCGTGGCAGAGGTAGACGGGGTAGAGGACGAGCTCTTGGTCGTGATCCATCATCTCCCCACCCCATCTCTGATACATCTGATTCTGATCCATAGAGTCATGTGTTCTACTAGATCCTTGTTGTTAGTCATGTCTGTTGTTCTTTCTAGGATCTATCATTTGGGCCATGTAATGATGTTAACTAGTTGACTTTTATCATTTTAATCATCTTTTAATTATATATCTACTCTTTGTAATGGTATCAATCATCTCTTGATTATATATCTTCTCTTTGTTGCTAATTCATATCATGGTACTCAATGGCATATTTTGTTTTATGATTACTGTATTCAGGGGGAGCAAACATTAATGATAAGCACAAGAAGTTTGAAGAAACACTAAAGAGAAAATGTATTCAAAAAAAGAGGGGGAGTTAACAATATTTGATGATGTCAAAAAGGGGGAGAAATTAAAGAAAAGTATCAAAAGCAAGATTATTAAATGACTTAAAAATACAATGAGTGAATTGCTAAGCAAAAGTATCAAAAGAAAGATAAATAAAAGACTTAAAAATAAAATGAGTGAATTGGGAGAAATTAAATTATCAAAAACAAGATTGCTAACAAAATGAATGAATTGCTAAGCACAAAGCAAATGAGCAACCTTTAAAATTACTTCTTAGACATGCTCTGATATGCTTTAAAATTAGACATGCTCTGATACATCTTAAAATTTGACATGCTCTGATATACTTTACAATTAATTCTTAGACATGCATTGATATACTTAATTGTTAAACTTGCTCTGATACTAAAACTAAATAATCAAATGAGAATGAGCAAATTTTTAAGATGCAACTTGCTCTGATACTAAAACTAAATAATCAAATGAGAATGAGCAAATTTTCAAGATGCTAAAAAATTTGAAAAACAAGCAAATAAGCAAATGAGATATTTTCAAACACGCAATTCTCAAATCATAAGGTAAATTCTGCTTTGCTCTGATAACAAAAATAAATTTTCTACTCTAATATCAAAATCACATAATCAAATGAGCAAATTTTCAAATCATTAAGCAATAGGCAAATTATTTATGCAAATGGGCACATGTATCACATGCCAAAAGAATCAATCTTCTTTTTAAGCAAATGCACTTATAAGTTAGTAGTAAATCTCCTATTTATCTTCAAACTACCTATAATGCATTTCATTCCTTTGAAATTCATGATCATTGATTCACATAGATGCTTTTGTTCAAGTATTTTATCATCATCAAAAAGAGAGAGATTGTTGCTCCTTAGATTGATTTTGATGATTACAAAGCAGTTGAAGGGGTACCAATGATTTTCACTTGAAAAAGACTTATTGCTCTTCAGGGGTAAAATTGTAATTTTATCAAAACTCTGATTTGATAGTATGAAATGATAGAACAAAAGATTTGTGATCCAATGGTGAAAATTTTATTAATTTTGGACTTGTATTTTGAAAGATATGCATGATTGAAAATCATGAGTCGACCCATGAGTCGACTTATGGCACATGAGATGACTGGCATGCTGATTTTCCTGGCCGGCACAGACTTGGTAAAACCTGTGAGTCGACCCATGAGTCGACCCCCAAGACATGAGTCGACTCATGAGTCGACCTCTACGGGTCTTTTTGCCAGTTTTACAGAACCATGGATCCCGTTCACTTCTGTGATGATTTTTCACAGAGGTCGACTCATGAGTCGACCCCCAGGCATGAGTCGACTCATGAGTCGACCCCTATGATGGAATTTTTCCACAACGGCTAGTTTTTTACCCATTTTAAATATTTTTAATGCTCAATTAATGCAGTCTAACGGCTCTTTTTCAGTCTAGAATGATTTTCTCTATTTCTTAAAGCTATAAAAGGGACAAAAAGGTGGGAATCAAGAATAGTATTCAAGAAGAGAGATTTTGAAAAAGAAATTTCAAGCCAACTTTTCAACCCTAAGCAAGAGCTCATTCAAAGCTTTCAAGAAGCCTTTAATCCAAGCTCACCAACTCCTCAAGTGCACATTTTAGTCTCCATCCACCTTGAGAAAATCCAAAAAGGGTCTTCTTCTCTTAAGTAAAGTATATTTAAAGTTATATTCGCTCATTGAAGGAGCTTTCTTTGTACTTATTTATGCTATAAATTATTATACTCAGTTTGAATGATTGGTTTTGTTTTGGAGGGGTTCCAAAATAAGGAAAGATTGATCCGAACCTAGAATCGGAGTGTATTGGGTTGGCTTGTACCCGTGAAATAAGTGTTCTAGCTTGGGATAGCTAGAGTCGGAGTTTTCGACGTTTGTATTCGGGTTGAATACAAGATTAGTGGATTGAAATTCCCAAGTAGGAGCTTGGGGAGTGGATGTAGGTGCAAGGTTGGCATCGAACCACTATAAATCCTTTTGTTTGGTGTGTGTCTAATTGCTCTTCTTTATCTCTTCATTATTTTCTTGCATTCTTGCTCTTGCTATTAGCCTTGAATTAATTCTACTCACTCTATCTATTTAGCTTTGTCAAATATTTCTCATAAGTCATTAGTTAAGCTTAAAATTTTTAGAAATCCAATTCACCCCCCCTCTTGGGTTGCATAGCTGGGCAACAGTTCTTATCGAGTTAATGGCATATCCCTCCCATCGGTCTCACTTACCTGGCCATATGTGTCGACTCAGTTCTGATTAGAGGTGGCTAACAATTCGAGCTAATCCATGCCACTAGGTTAGTCATAATTGTTATGACTATGTCAAGTCAAGTTTAATGAGACCTAAATCAAATCTCCCTAAGAAAATATTAAGTCTAGGTCTTCCACCATTGTGGATGTGCGGGCCCTTTCTGGGGTTGATTGTTCTTAGCTGGTTACAGTGGCTCAGTTGCATCGAAAAGATGCAACCATGTCCATTAGGCATTGGATGCTATGAATTAGAGGATGGGTTGGGCTCAATATTCTGGATACGATGAGAGACCCAATCAGGAATCTAGTTCGTGCAATTGGTGGGTCTGACTTAACTAAGGATTGAAGCAATATCCTGGGCACGGTGAGCTTCATGAATTAGAGACCAAGTTTTGGGTGCACCATGATTAGAGAATCATTGGACAAGAGTTGTCCACTCATCAGTTGACCCATCACCAATAACTATTAGGTGAGGTGGTGAGCCAGTCGGTGAGACCGCACCACCCACTAAAAATCACTGATCACGATGATTTTCACATCTCTACCAAGGGAGTGTAGGAATCAGAGAAAATAGTGGGAGCCTAATTTATTTAAAAATAAAATCTTTAAACAAATTGGTTAAATCTGATTACAAAATCTAACTAAAAACTTTTGACTCTCTACAGGAAACATGTCTGCCTCAAACCCCCTGACCAAAATACTAGACACTCACAGATTGATTGGACCCAATTTCAAGGACTGGTTGAGGAACTATAAAATTATTCTGAGTTCTGAAAAATTGACTCATTTCTTGGACCAAGACCCACCTGTCATGCCAGCACATCCGACTACTGAACAGAGAGTGTCTCTGGAAAAGTGGATGGATGATGATAACAAAGCAAGGTACTACATGTTGGGTGCAATGTCTCATGACTTGTAGCGCCAATATGAGAACATTTTGACTACTCACCAAATGTTAGCTCACCTGCAAGAGTTGTTTGGTGAACAGTGTCGCGCGGTCAAGTATCAAGTCTGTCAAAGACTTTTTAAGGCCAAGATGCGTGATGGGCAGTCAGTCCAAGATCATTGTTTGACAATGATCAAGGACCTTGAGGAGCTTGAAAAACTCAGAATCATCTTAGACAAAGATTTTCAGATTGATGTGATCCTTCAGTCCTTGTCCGATGCATATGGTCAGTTCATCATGAACTTTCATATGCATAAGATGCAGTATACCTTGGCCGAGTTAATGAACATGCTGGTTACGATTGAGCTTTCTATGAAGGGTTCAAAAGGCTCAGTTCTTACTGTGGAGTGAACTTCTTCCAAGAAAAAGTCTTTTAGAAAGAAAAAGAGGTCTGCGAAGAAGCAGAAGGTGGATAGGAAGAAGAGGAAGCGAAACTGTCCTCAGTACCTGGCCACCCTAAAGAACAAGAAGGATGGTCCTTCTGGAGGTATACTCGTTATAGAATCTAACCTTATGATTTCTTCTGCATCTAGTTGGGTACTTGACTCTGGTTCTAGTGCTCATTTGTGCACTTTTATGCAGGGTCTTGAGGAGAGTAGGAGGCTGAGGGATGGGGAGATGATCCTACGCATCGGGAACGGAGCAAGAGTTGCTGCCGTGGCCGTGGGAACCTACCTTCTGCGATTATCATTAGGATTAAATTTAGTTTTAAGAGACTGTTATTATGTGCCTGCAGCAAGCAGAAATTTAATTTTTGTTTCATGTTTAGCACAAGAAGGCTATGTGATTAGCTTTCATAAGGACCATTGTAATATTTTTTATGAAAATAATGATGTTGCAAATGGTTTTGTCATTAACGGTCTTTATCAGTTACATGTTGATGTATCTGTATTTAATATTGAGCAAAATATGAATGCCATAAGAATTAAAAGGCCTAGAGATAGTCTAAATAATAGGTATCTGTGGCACCTAAGGCTAGGTCATATAGCGGAAGACAGGGTTAAAAAATTGGAGAAATCTGGGCTATTGAGTCTGTTGACTTCTGAGTCATATCCAGTTTGTGAATCATATCTTCAAGGCAAAATGACCAAGCTTCCTTTTGTGGGACATGGGGAAAGGGCCACAGACCTACTTGCCCTAGTACATATGGATGTGTGCAGCCCATTTGATGTGCCGGCTAGAGGCAACTACGTCTACTTCATTACCTTTATCGATGATATGTCTAGGTGCGGGTATGTGTTTCTAATGAAACACAAGTCTGAAGCTTTTGAAAGGTTCAAACAATTTAGACATGAGGTAGAAAAATAAATAGGAAAGCCCATTAAGGTTCTTCAATCAGATCGAGGAGTTGAATACCTTAGTTGGGAGTTCTTAGACTATCTTAAGGACAATGGTATAGTCTCTCAATGGACTCCACCTGGAATGCCTCAACTCAATGGGGTTTCAGAATGGAGAAATCAGATCCTATTAGATATGGTCTATTCCATGATGAGCTTCACGGACCTCTCTGAATTTCTTTGGGGACATTGTCTCATGACAGCAATTTATGTATCTATGTCCCATCTTCTCAAGGTGGGCTTCGATCTTCTGTTGGTCCAATGACTTAGTCAGCGGGTCTGCCACATTGTCTATGGAGTTGACTCTCTTGACCTCGACATAACCTTTTTCGAGGTAATCACGGATCAGATGGAATCGTTGCTCGATGTGCTTGGACTTCTGGTGAGACCTTGGCTCCTTAGCTAGGGCTATGGCACCATTATTATCGCAGTAAAGAGGGATGGCATCCGATGACATTACTCCAAGCTCTGCGGCAAACTTCTTGTACCAGAATGCCTGCTTCCGATGCAGCAATATACTCTGCCTCCATAGTGGAATCTGCAATTACTATTTGCTTGGAACTCTTCTAGCTAACTGCACCACCATTGCAGATGAACAGACTCCCAAATGTCGACTTTTGATCATCTATATCAGACATAAAGTCTGAGTCTGTAAATCTCTGAATCTGGAGTTCTCCATTCCCAAAGACTAGAAACTATCCTTAGTCCTTCTCAAGTACTTAAGGATACATTTCACAGAAGTCCAGTGCTCTTCGCCTGGATTTGACTGATATCTGCTTGCGACACTCACAGCATGGGCTATATCAGGTCATGTGCATAGCATGGCATACATGAGGCTCCCTATTACCGAAGCATAAGGGATTTTGCTCATGCATTCAATCTCCTCAGGTGTGCTAGGGCACTTATTCTTGGAGAGATGAATACTATGTCTAAAAGGTAATAAACCTCTTTTGGAGTTATTCATACTAAACCTTTTTAGCACCTCCTCTATGTACGTCTTCTATGAAAGTTCCAGCATCCTATTTGGTCTATCTCTATAGACCTTAATACCCAGTATAAAGGATGCCTCTCCTAGATCTTTCATAGAGAACTCCTTAGACAACCATACTTTGACTGAGGTCAACATGAGAATGTCATTCCCAATTAGGAGGATGTCATCCACGTACAATTTGAGGAAGACAACGTGCTCCCACTGACCTTTTTGAACACACATGGTTCCTCCTCATTCTTGATGAAACCAAATATTTTGATCACATCATTGAAACGAGTATTCCAACTCCGAGATGCTTGCTTAAGTCCATAAATGGACCTTTGTAGTTTGCAGACCTTGTGATCATCATCACTGGATGTGAAACCAAGTGGCTGTTCCATATAGATATCTTCCTCAAGATATCTATTTAAGAATGTCATTTTCACATCCATCAACCATATTTCATAATCGAAATAGGCTACAATAGCAAGCAATGTGCAGATGGATTTTAGCATGGCTACGGGTGAGAAGGTATCCTGATAGTTAATGCCTTCGCGCTGACTACAACCTTTCGCTACGAGCCTAGACTTGAATGTCTCTACATTTCCATCTGTACCTATCTTTCTCTTGAAGATCCATTTACACCCAATAGGTACAATACCTTCAGGTGGATCTACCAAGGTTTGACTGCATCGAGTCAATTTTCGATCTCATTGCCTCGAACCATTTTTTAGAGTCGATATCTGATATTGCCTCGTCATAGGTCTTGGGATCATCACCATGAACCCCATTTCCCGTGAGGAACATTTTCTCTACATCCTCTTGTATGGTACCTAAGTACCTTTCAAGAGGACAAAAAACCCTAGTCGATCTACGAGGTGGAAGAGGTTGTGTTAGGACTGGTTCTGATTGATTAGGTTCCTCAGGTTCTTTAGCTCGTTGCTCTTGGGAGACATTCTCCTTGAGCTTAATTATTCTTCCGATGCCACCATCTTGAATAAACTATTTTTCAAGAAAAATAGTATTTCGACTCACAATCACATTGTGGTCTTTCAAAATATAAAAATAATATCCTAATGACTCTTTAGGATATCCTATGAATCGAGCTCTAAAAGACCTGAACTCTAACTTGTCCGTCTGCTGTCTCTTGACATGAGCCGGACAACCCCAAATTCTGAGATGATTCAGACTTGGCTTCTTACCATGCCATATCTCATATGGTGTGGTAGGAACGATTTTAGAGAGAACCCTATTCAATACATAAATTGCTGTCATGAGATAATGTCCCCAAAAAAATTCTGGGAGGTCTGTGAAGCTCATCATGGAACGGACCATATCTAATAGGGTTCGATTTCTTCATTCTGAAACCCCATTGAGTTGAGACGTTCCAGGTGGAGTCTATTGAGAGACTATACCATTATCCTTAAGATAGTCTAAGAATTTTCGACTAAGGTATTCACCTCCTCGATCTGATCGAAGAACCTTAATGGGCTTTCCTGTTTGTTTTTCTACCTCATGTCTGAATTCTTTGAACCTTTCAAAGGCTTCAGACTTGTGTTTCATTAGAAACACATATCCGTACCTAGACATATCATCGGTAAAGGTAATGAAGTAGACAAAGTTGCCTCTAGCCGGCACATCAAATGGGCCGCACACATCCGTATGTACTAGGGCAAGTAGGTTTGTGGCCTTTTCCCCATGTCCCACAAAAGGGAGCTTGGTCATTTTGCCTTGAAAGCATGATTCACAAACTGAATATGACTCGAAAGTCAATGGACTCAATAGCTCGGATTTCTCCAATTTGTTAACCCTATCTTCCGCTATATGACCTAGCCTTAGGTGCTACAGATACTTATCATTTAGACTATCTCTAGGCCTTTTAATTCCTATGGCATTCACATTTTGCTCAATATTAAAAACAGATACATCAACATGTAACTGATAGAGACCATTAATAACAAAACTATTTACAACTTTATTATTTTCATAAAATTTGTTACAATGGTCCTTATCAAAGCTAATCACATAGCCTTCTTGTGCTAAATATGAAACAGAAATCAAATTCCTGCTTGTTGCAGGCACATAATAACAGTCTCTTAAAACTAAATCTAATCCTAACGGTAATCGCAGAGGGTAGGTTCCTACAGCCACAGCAGCAACTCTTGCTCCATTTCCGACACGTAGGATCATCTCCCCATCCCTCAGCCTCCTGCTCTCCTCAAGACCCTGCATAGAAGTGCACAAATAAGCACTAGAATCAGAGTCAAGCACCCAACTGGATGTAGAAGAAATCGTAAGATTAGATTCGATAATGAGCATACCTCCAGAAGGACCATCCTTCTTATTCTTAAGGGTGGCTAGGTACTGAAGATAGTTCCGCTTCCAATGGCCTTCTGACTGACAGTGGAAACACTTTTCCTTTTCAAAAGCCTTCTTCTTCGGTCCTGTCTTCTTGCTCTTGCCATCCACCTTCTTCTTCTTCACAGACTTCTTTTTCTTTCCAAAAGATTTTCTCTTGAAAGAAGTCCGCTCCATGGTAAGAACTGAGCCTTTTGAACCTTTCATTGAAAGCTCAGCCGTAACCAGCATATTTATTAACTCGGCCAAGGTACATTGCATCTTATGCATATGAAAGTTCATGATGAACTAACCATATGCATCGGACAAGGACTGAAGGATCACATCAATCTGAGAATCTTTGTCTAAGATGATACCGAGCTTCTCAAGCTCCTCAAGATCCTTGATCATTATCAAACAATGATCTTGAACTGACTGCCCATCACGCATCTTGGCCTTAAAAAGTCTTTGACAGACTTGATAATTGACCGTGCGACTCTGTTCACCAAACAACTCTTGTAGGTGAGCCAACATTTGGCGGGTAGTCAAAATATTTTCATGTTGGCACTGCAAATCATCAGACATTGCACCCAACATGTAGTACCTGGCTTTGTTATCATCATCCGTCCACCTTTCCAGAGATGCTCTCTGTTCAGCAGTCGAACGTGCTGGCATGGCAGGTGGGTCCTGGTCCAAGACATGAGTCAATTTTTTGAAACTCAGAATAATTCTGTAGTTCCTCAACCAATCCTTAAAATTTGATCCAGTCAGTCTATGAGTGTCTAGAATTTTGGTCAGGGGGTTTGAGGCAGACATGTTTCTTGTAGAGAGTCAAAAGTTTCTAGTTAGATTTTGTAATCAGACTCAACTAATTTGTTTAGGATTTTCATTTTTAAACAAATTAGACTCCCACTATTTTTTCAGATCCCTACACTCCCTTGGTAGAGATATGAAAATCTCCATTATTAGTGATTTCTAGTGGGTGGTGCAATCTCACCGACTGGCTCATCACCTCACCTAACAGTTATTGGTGATGGGTTAATCGATAAGTGGACAACTCTTGTCCAATGATTCTCTAATCATGGTGCATCCAAAACTTGGTCTCTAATTCATGAAGCTCACCATATTCGGGATATTGCTCCAATCCTTAGTTAAGCCAAACCCACCATTTGCACGAACTAGATTTCTGATTGGGTCCCTCACCGTATCTGAAATATTGAGCCCAACCCATCCTCTAATCCGTAGCATCCAATGCCTAATGGACATGGTTGCATCTTCCCGGTGCAATTGAGCTACTGTAACCAACCGAGAACAATCAACTTCGGGAAGGGCCCGCACATCCACAATGGTGGAAGACCTAGACTTAATATTTTTTTAGGAAGATTTGATTTAGGTCTTTTTAAACTTGACTTGACATAGTCATAACAATTATGACTAACCTAGTAGCATGGGTCAACTCGAATTGTTAGCCACCTCAAATCAGAACTGGATCGACACATATGGTCAGGTAAGTGAGACTCGTGGGAGGGATATACCATTAACTCGACAAGAATGCATTCGAGTCGAACAGCTTCCAATTAAAAACCAGTCGATCGCATCTGCCCAACTTACCTTAGACACCAAATTATCGAACCAGAACTAATTGAGTTAGTCTACAATCCAGGCTCTAACCACTGAGTCAAATTAGATCTTAACTTGATCGAGTCACATCTAAATGTGATTCGACCTTGACCCAGACTTAATCCTATTAGGCTGGTCAATTATTAGCTTTCATGATCCCACCTAACCAACTCTTGATTCGGTTTGATCAATCGCTAGACCTAATTGAGCTACCCAAGTCCGAACCCAGTCTTATGAAAATGTCTTAGATCTGAAATTCTCAATTTTAGACCTAACTTAATTTCATAAGCTCAATACATTAATTAAGTTTGGGTTCATAAATAAAGCATGTAAAATAAATCCTAAGATTTCAGGATCTAGGGTTTTGTAGAAAAGTAAGTTTTGATTTTTGATTAAGGATGAATGCGTGGCACCCCTACACATCATATGAACACCCCATTGAATGGGAAGAAAGGGTCTTAAAACCTTACTTTATTCTTATGACCAAACGGCCATGAGGAACACCTGAATCAAAAAAATATAAATTGAACTACAAAACTAGTTAAATCTAAATTAACATATCACATATATAATTTAAGATCTAACTAATACATGCTTTGCATACATCTCATATATCAAAAATCAATCTAATTAATATGCTTTCAGATCTGATACATCACATATAATATCTAAAAAATAGAATTTAAATTAAACTATTCAATATAAAAACTATTCTAGACAAGTTACTAGAACAATTCTACAACTAGTCTAGGCATGCAACAGATCAATTTTATGAAATAATTAAAATTTTATTTTTTATTTTTTCATCTGATTATAATAATTATAATATTATAAAAATAGAAAATAAATTATATTTAATTCATATTTTAATCTCATTAAAATATAAAACTTAAGACTATTCATGGATTCAATTAATCTTAGTCTTGTTATGCACCTCATGCATGTTAGATCTTCTTAGATTTAATTTTAAATATTTTAATTTCAGATCCTATCATATATGATGTGACATATAAAATCATTTAATATTAGATAAATTAAAATTAAAATTAGATCTAAAATAGATCTGAAATAGAGCCAACAACCTAGCTCTGATACCACTTGAAGGAAAAACCGCCTTTTTCCTGTGTAGGATCTTCCAGATTTCATCAAATCTGAGGCAGAATAAATTAAAAATTTTTATCCTATGCTATTTTAGATCTAATATATATTAGATCTAATTTTATTATCTGATATTTAAAATTTAAAATTAAATCTAAAAGTATGAGAAATATAGACATACCTCAAGGGTAATCTAATTACCCTGTAGATGATTGCAGCACTGCCTGAGGTTCTGATGTAGCCACGCAAGTGCCTGGCCTCTACCAGTATCCACTTAGGTAGGATCTAGAATATCTTCTCCTCATGATTCTATGCTCCAAAAATTAGATCAATATCTGATTTGGAAGTACTTCAGAACTCCTTCTAAAGTTGGAGCAACAGCCTGTCGAAGATGTCCTGCAGCCTTCTGTTCCAGGCGTCACCACGCCTTGTACCTTTGCCAGATGAACATCCAACTTCTTGGACGTGAAGAGGGGAGAAAGGAAAGCAGGGAGGATGTGGAGAAGATGGGAGGGGGTGTCAGCTAATAAGTTTTTTATATAAAACAAGTTCTTCCTCGAAACCCTAGGTGCAGCAGGGTTTATATAGATCCTGTATGCTGCGCAGTGCCACATCATTCGACCAATCAAAAAATTCTAATAAATTTTGGAAAAATTTTCATTGGTGGAGTGATGTCATCTGATCACATTAGATAAGAATCCCCATGCTCTCTCCTATGTTGGCACCAACATTGGATAAGCACAAATAAGGTGGCGCCAAAGAGTCCAAGTTTATCAGGACTCTTTGGTTCTTATCCATTTGGGGCGCCCACTTAAATCCAATTGAGCTCACACCATAATCTGATTATGGCATCCAATTTGAAGTGGTTTGGACATATGGACACTCCACAAAAATTCTCCAATGAATCCTCTTCAGTTTAAGACCCATATGTCAACTTTTGACAGATGTCCTAAAATAAAATTGGCAGGTGCTAGAAATTAACAGGTGTTGTCTTAAATTCATCTCATGAATTAAGTCAAGCCTTTTCTGAACTGGACAAACTTCAATTAGACTGAGAGAAATCTTTTCAAGGTTCTCTGGATGAGTCAAATCACATTTGGCTCAGTAGAGATAGAAAAGATTATACGAGGAGAAAGTTAGGTTTGACAAGTTCACCTTAACCCTAATTCAGTCGGGACTCATGATAAAGAAACTCAATCACACAATTAGCTGCACCGAGAGATTCATCTTCAGTTCTGATAAGCCTAACTTTCTTCTCGTGTAATCTTTTCTATCTCTACTGAGCCAAATGTGATTTGACTCATCCAGAGAACCTTGAAAAGATTTCTCTCAGTCTAAATAAAGCTTGTCCAGCTCAGAAAAGGCTTGTCTTAATTCATGAGATGAATTTAAGACAACACCTGCTAATTTCTAGCAACTAAAGAGAGCTCATTGGAGGATTTTTGTGGAGTGTCTACATGCCAAAACTCAATTGAATTGGGTGTCATAATCTGATTATGGCATGAGCCCAATTGGATTAAAGTGGGCGCCCCAAATGGATAAGAACCAAAGAGTCCAGATAAACATGGACTCTTTGGCGCCACCTTATTTGAGCTTATCCAATGTTGGTGCCAACTTAGGAGAGAGGGTGGGGTTCTTATCTGATGTTATCAGATGATATCACTCCACCAATCAAATTTTTTTCAAAATTTATTGAAATTTTTTGATTGATTGAATGATATGGCACTGCACAGCATACAGGGTCTATATAAACCTTGCTACGCCTAGGGTTTCATGGAAGAAATTATTTTATGCATAAAACCCAATATCTGCCACCCCCTACCCTCATCTCCACATCCTCCCTGCTCTCCTTCCTCCCCTCTTCACATCCAAAGAGTTGGACATCCATCTGGCAAAGATCCAAGGCGTGGTGACGCTTGGAACAGAAGGCTGCAGGACTTCTTCGACAGGCTGCTGCTCCAACTTCAGGAAGACTTTTGAAGATCTTCCTAATCGAATTTAGATCTAATTTTTTGAGCATAGATTTGTGAGGAGAAGACGTTCCAGATCCTACTCAAGTGGATACTGGTAGAGGCCAAGCACTTGTGTGGCTACATCAAAATCTCAGGCTGTGCAGAGATCATCTACAGGATAATCAGATTACCCTTGAGGTATTTCTTCTTTCATCATAGTTTTAGATTTAATTTTAGATTTGAAATATCAGATAATAAGATTAGATCTAGAGATTTAAATCTGAAATACATATAGGATAAAAATTTTTAAATTTATTGCATCCAAGATTTGGTGAAATCTGGAAGATCCTACGAGGAAAAGTAGTTTTCCTCCTTCAATAGTGTCCCAAAGCCAATCGTCAGACTGTTGATGGTTGTACTCTTTTTTATATTAGTATATGAATTATAAATTAATAAAAGTTATTTTGATATTTTTCATTAAAAATTATTTCACCTTCTAATGAACTCCTGTGTTGTGGTGAAGTCCTTAGGACTATTTAGACTCGACAAAGGAGGATTTATCGTTTAGTCCTTAAACCTGTTCGTGATCAAATGATATGTTGTTACCAAAGACAATAATGTTTATCAAGAATAGGTCATTGTGTTCCATATGGATTGGTTGTCCTCTTAACCAAGGAGTGTGGAGACACTGGTATGGCATACAGGTGAGATATAAGGGTACATCTGTACTGAACATGACCGACTCCAGAGCTTTTTCTGCTGTCAAGATTTGCACCGATGGGATATAGGTATAACTGTCCCTCTGACCTGAGACTGCCACAGTGACTTGCAAGCAACTCACTGCACTTAGGCACTGGACTACCTGAATTTTTAATTCAATGATGGAAGGCTGCTGGGTGTAGTCAAGTACTTGACTTGTCGGTGCGTGTGTCAAGATGGGATTGACCACTCCAGTTTAGGAGCTTTGTACAGTCGTGTTTCAATTTAGCAAAATCTTGATCAGGGTAGTCCTAGTGAGGAGTCACAGAACTATTTGAGTTGAGCACAATTCGGATGATCTGATCAGGGTTGACAGTTTAACCCCGAGTCGTCCTATACATAGGGGTCAAAAGGGATGAATTATATAGTAACCATATTCGCGTAGGTTCTGAATGTTGCGATTGTGACTATTTGACTTATCTGAATGTCGGATACCATTGCTAGATGGTCACTTCGATTAGTACAGGAATTGGTTTCTGTGCTACTGGCTTAGGTTCGAACCTGCGGGGTTACACACATTAGAGGTTTCTATCTGATCTGATGGCTGGTGAAGAGTCCCACTGGACTGGGACTCTTCGACCAAGAGTCCTAATACTTGGGGACTCTGAGTCTTATGTGTCTGAGACTCTATGATCGAGAATCAAGATTCTCTGATCATCAGTTCTACACATTTTGGGTACCGGGGTCAAGAGTCCCACTGGTTTGGGATTCTTCGATCAGGGTTTCATATCGATGGACTTTGATGCCCGATTGCCCATCGAATTTGGACTCAGTATTTATGAAAGGTTTAATTATTGATTTGATCACTAATTAACTCAATTTGATTGAGTAATTATTTTTGGATCAAGTCCAATTGAATTAGATTCAGTTGGGTTTGACCCGATTAGGTTAAGAGTTGACCTAATCGCCGAGGTGGTTTGGTTCCTGATCTGATCAAGGTTTGGACTTAGTCAATTTTTGATTTGATTAAAATTTTATTAAGCCTAATTAAGCTTAATTATGTTGGGTTTAATTTAGTCTAATTGTGCCTAACCTATTTTAATAAGGTTGGTTCAATTAGGTTGATTTAATGTTTGAAACCAACTTGACTTATCTCCCTGCACCACCTCACCTCACCTGCGCCTATTTGAATTCATGAGAAACAAGTTCTTGTGAATTTTCTCCCATGCAGAAGCCTTCCCATGCCCCTCCCTTGTGCACCATTTGAGTCGATAAAGATTGATTAGCTGGCCATTCAAATTCAAATGATGTTTTAATTTGAATGAGCAACTAATCCCATGCGCCACCTTATCCACTTGTGCGCCACTTGCTCTACATGAGAAAAAGTTTCTTGTGTAAACTCTCCATGCACATAGAACCCATGCCCCCTTATTCTCATGCCAAGAGTGGATAAAGATTGGTTGGTTGGCATTTGAATTCAAATTCGATTTGAATTCAAGTGAGCAACCACCTAGTTTTATCTTCTCACGCGGTGAAAATGCTGAAAAGATGCAGTTTTGCACCATTTTAAAAAGAGAGAGAAGGTGGGGCATGCGAGATCAGATCCAAGAGAGAAAGGGTGGCATGAGAAAGGCCTTCTGTGTGAGAAAAGAAAAGAAAAGAAAAGAAAAGAAAAGAAGAGAGAAAGGGCGCAAGGTCATTTGTGAGTACCCTAGGATTTCTGTCTAGGGTTTAGAAAGTAAGAAGGTGAGCTACGAGTGTCGTGAGCCCACCAAACTTTAGGGAGAGCTTCATCAATCTCTCAAGTTCCTTTGCTGATGATTCAGAGCATCCGAGGAGTCAATAGACATCGATCGAAGGAGTTCGATTAGCATCGGCCATCGAAAGGATTCTGCAACAAACTAGCATTCATGAGGAGCCGATCAGATCGAGAGCTTCATGTTGATGATCCATAGAGGTTAGATATACTGTGTGGCTGCATTGTGATGATCAGACCTTCCCGACGGTGATCAGACTGCAGCGATCGACTACCTGCACGAAGGTAATGTATTCTTAACACATAACAGTAAAATGTTTACTATAAAAATTCAAAATTTCAAATTTAAATGTATGCTATATATATCATATTTAGATCCTTATGTAGGGTTAATATATGTTAATTAATTAGATTAATTAATAATTTTTACTATAAAATTATAATTTTAAAAAAATTTTAAAATTATTGTTTTATCCCTGCACTGAAATTCACTACAATTGGTACCAGAGCAGGTTCTAAAATATGATATACATTTGCATGCGCTGATTAAGTAGTAATCTAAAAGTTCAAATTTAAAATTTGAAATTTGAAATTTATTTGAAATTTCAAATTTAAAATTCAAAATTTAAAATTCAAAATTTGAAATTCAAAAATTTGAAATTTGAAATTTGAAATTTGTTTGAAATTTGAAATTTGAAATTTGAAATTTGAAATTTGAAATTTAAATTTTAAAATTGGTATATTTAGATATACTTGATACAAGTAGCAAGTATTCTAATTGGGTTGGTTGCCATGGTCGTCCGGTCATAGGAGAAAAGTAGGGTTTAAAGGTCCTCTCCTCCCATTTGATGGGGTTCTCCTATGGTGGTAGAGGTGTCGAGCAATTATATTCCATGCAGACGAAGCAGCGAAAGGACTTAATTGTAAAGGTTCAATAGTAAAATTTATCATGAATGTGTTAGATTAGATCTAAAGGAATATTCATGATTTATTTTGATTGAGTTATTTTTTGTTATGTAATTAGCAATAGGATTGTTGTTTATGAAATGTGTTGATCCATTTGTGAAATAAGTCAACACATTTAATGAACAGAAAATAAAACCTTTCAAATTTAAAAATTATTTTTGAAATACCAAACCCTGACTCATCAGCCCAAATACTTAATTAAAAGAATTAAGTGTTGTCTAATTGGTCTAGAATTGTGAATTAAGACCTAAGACAATTGCATAAACTTGTGGGTCAATGGGTTAGATAGATTAGGTCCATAATTGGGTTAGACCTAAGGTTACCTTAAAGAAATGGACTAAATTAGAGTAATTGGTCAAATCTAATCAAAAGTTGAATTAGATTAGGTCAAGGATACTCTAGATTCAACTCCAATAGTTGTAGTTGAATAGGTCCATATTTTTAACTAGACCAAGATGGACTTAATTCATGGCTACGCGATGAAACGCTATTTACTAAGTTGATCAAATTAAAACTAATGAACTGGTTGGTGTCTAAGGTAAGTTCGGCAGTCTGACTAGTGGTTTTTAACTGGGAGCTACTCGCATTGATTCTATCTCTGACGAGTTAATGGCATATCCCTTCTACTGATCTCACTTACCTGGCCAACCTGGTGAGTTAGGTTTTGATTAGATCACTTGGTGATTAAGGCTCACCCATGTCATTAGGTAAATTAGTGTGACTGATTTAGGTGCTCCTAATATCGATTTTAATTAAATTCTTTTTTAATCTGACTTGGTGAAGTCAGTGGGAGGATTGAAATTGGCTGGTTAATTTCTTCTCTTCTATCCTTTAATAAAATCTTCAAAAATTATTAGGTCCCTAAAAATGATTAAGTTATAGTGATAACTAAGTCATAGCCTCCCATTAAGTGAGTGATATTGAGTCCATTAGTTTAATAATCACTGGAGACCCAAAGGCCTGGTGCTTATTGACTAATGGAATTATCATTCATAATATGATCATTTGGTTGAGTCTTTTTGATGGTGGTCAGGTTGGCTGGCCAAAGTCGGGCCTGATCATTTATTGGTCAGATTCACCAAATCAAGTCATCTTAATGGTTGGACCTAACCTGATCTTTTCAGTGGAGGCCAAAGCCTACAGATTAGGATCTGGGGCAAAATTAATTACTAGAAGTTGTTTAGAGAAATAACTGGTTATGAACCTACCCATAAATGCACATGGGTTGACCAACCAAAGTTGGGCTCGTGTGTGGTCTGTGTGGATTCTAGTACCCACTAAGGAATTAAAGTAATTCCTCGAATTGGAGGTTTAGGCTACCAGTTTATAAAAATACTGGAAGAAACTTTAGACTAAAGTCCAAGTCTTTAGTATTAATAATTTATGTACTAATAAAGGTCTAGTTTTCCTTTATGCAGCTATGGCCACTACTCTGTCGCTCCGATCATTATTAGATAATGACAAGCTCATGGGACTTAATTTCGATAGCTGGTATCAAAAATTGAAAATCATCCTTGAGCATGAACGGATCCTTTATGTAGTAATGGATCCGACACCTGAGGAGCCAGCCCCGAACACTAGAGGGACGATCCGAGATACTTATCAGAAGTGGCTCAACGATCGCACCACCGTTCGGTGCATAATGCTTGCGGCAATGAATGATGAGTTCAGCTGCAGGTTCGAGAATGCCCAGCCGCAGGAGATGCTTCAAATGTTGAACGACTCCTTTGGCATGCCTGACGACATTGAAAGGTACAAAACTAGTTGTACCATTTTCAATGCTCGGATGAGGGATGGGGCCTCAGTTACCGATCATGTACTATACATGATCGAAATGATTGAGCACCTAAGTAAACTGGGCTTTTCCTTGCACGAGCAGCTCGGTAAGGATGCGATCCTTAATTCTTTGCCCAAGTCCTTCCTCCCTTTCCTTACTCATTTTCGGATGACAAAACCTACAGTGAACTACCACGGCTTGATGGGGTTGCTGCAGAATTTTGAGAAGGACCACCAGCTCCATAAGGAGTCGGTGAATATTGTGGGAGGGTCTTCTTCTAGTCGTCGACCCTTTAAAAAAGGGAAGAAGAATAAGAAGAAGAAGAATAAGAAGGTGCAGCCGCATGTTGGGACATCTGCACAGGGTCAGACCAAGAAACACAAGCTCGACCAGAGCCAGGCGGAGTGCTTCTTTTGCAAGAAGCAGGGGCACTAGAAGAGAAACTGTCCTCTATACATTGCCTCCCTAGATCCGAACACGCCGAAGAAGAAGCAAGATAATTATATGATAACACCTTGCAACTCTTTCATTTGTGATACTACTGCTTGGGTATTGGATATTGAAAGCCCTTATCATATCTGTAATTCGATGCAGGGTCTGTAGGTCAGTAGGAGATTTGATGAAGGTGAGAGGTTCCTGAATGTTGGAGATGGAAGCAAAGTTTCAGTTCTAGCTTTAGGAATCATGAACCTTGTAATCAACTCTCGTAATGTAATTCTGAGTGAATGTCACTATTGTCCAAGTTTTTTATTAAATATTATTTCTGTAGGCCTTTTGGCCATGTACAGTTATGAATTTTTAATAAAAGAAAATATTTGCAATATCATTTTGAATGGTGTTACAATATTTGTTGGACAACTAAATAATGAAATTTACTTACTATCACAGCCTGTTAATATGGTTCAAACCTTCGGTAAATGCCCTAGAATGGATAATATGTCAGAAGTCTACCTTTGGCACTGTAGGCTAGGTCATATCAATAAGAACAGGATAAACAGGTTGGCTTAAGAAGAAATTCTTGAAGCTGATGATTGTGAATCACTTCCAACCTGTGAGTCCTGTCTTCTTAGGATGATGACCAAATCATCTTTTACTAGAAAAGGTGAGCGAGCCAGTAAACTCTTGGGTCTGGTACATTCTGATGTATGTGGACTCATGAGCTCAAGTGCAAGATGTGGATATTTCTACTTCATAACCTTCACAGACGACCTATCGAGGTATGGGTATGTCTACCTAATGAAGCATAAGTCGGAGTAATTTGAAATGTTCAAACTATTTTGAAATGAGGTAGAAAAATAAACTGGGAAGTGTATTAAAACTCTTCGATCTGATCGAGGAGGTGAATACCTTTTCAATGAGTTTTTGACATATCTTGGAGAGAATGGGATTCTCTCTCAATGGACTCCTCCTGGAGCACCACAGCATAATGGTGTGTCTGAAAGGAAGAATCGAACCTTGTTGGATATGGTTCGATCCATGATGGGGTTTGCTGGTCTGTCGATCTCCCTCTGGGGATATACACTCGAATCGGCTTGTTATCTTCTAAATAGGGTTTCGAGTAAGTCTGTAACCAAAATGCCATATGAGATATGGATAGGACGTAAGCCAGTACTCTCGCACCTTAGGGTTTGGGGGTGTCCGGCTTATATTAAACGTTTAATTACGGACAAGCTTGGACCTAGGTCTGACAAGTGTTATTTCATAGGGTACCCAAAAGAGACCAAAGGGTATTACTTCTACCTAGCTGATGAGCAAAAGGTGTTTGTCAGCCTTAAGGCAATCTTTTTAGAAAAGGAGTTCCTTGGTGAAGGGACTGTTGCCTCTAAGGTCGAACTTGAGGAAGTTCGGCAGGTGGAAAAATTGAAACAAGTTGCTGAACCTGAACTGGATTTGGTTAGATCAGAACCAGAGCCCATTGTTCCTGCACCCTTAAGGCAGTCTGGTAGAGTACCACATCAACCGGATAGATACTATGATTTCTTGGTTCGAGACGGTGATCTTGTTAAACTTGATGAAAATAATGAGGATCCAATCACCTACATGGATGCAATGCAGAGATCTGACTCTGAGAAATGGCTAGAGGCCATGAAATCTGAAATGGAGTCCATAAAGGTCAACGATGTGTGGACATTGGTTGACCCACCCGAAGGAGTAAAACCCATGGGGTGTAAGTGGGTCTTCAAGAGGAAGAGGGGTGCAGACGGAAAGGTGGAGACCTATAAAGCCCGTCTGGTTGTCAAGGGATATCGTCAACATTATGGTATAGACTATGACGAGATATTTTCTCCTATGGCAATGTTCAAATCCATTCGGATTATGATTGCGATAGTTGTCCATCTGGACTATGAAATCTGGCAGATGGATGTGAAGATAGCTTTTCTAAACGGAGAGCTAGACGAGGAGGTGTATATGATATAACCTGAAGGGTTCACATCCACAGATGAGTCTAAGGTGTGCAGACTACAGAGGTCCATTTATGGACTCAAGCAGGCATCCCGATGTTGGAACATACATTTTGATAGGACGATCAAGACGTATGGCTTCGTTAAGAACGGTGAAGAGCCCTGCATTTATAAGTGGGCTAATGATCCAGTAGTGGTATTTTTTGTATTGTATGTGGATGATATTCTCTTAATTGGGAATGATATCCCTGCATTACAAGGAATAAAGATTTGGCTGTCGTCACAGTTCTCAATGAAGGATATGGGAGAAGCTTCCTACATCCTAGGGATGAGGATCTATAGGGATAGATCTAAAAGTTTACTTGGCTTATCTCAGTCCACGTACATTGATACTATGCTGAAGAGGTTCAGCATGGAGAATTCCAAGAAAGGCTATATACCAATAGCCCATGGAATTTCTCTCTCAAAGAGGGATTGTCCGACAACACCTCAAGAGAGAGAGAGCTTATGGGTAGAATTCCATATGCTTCGGCAGTGGGATCTATCATGTACGCCATGACATGTACACAACCAGATGTGGCATACTCACTAGGGGTAGTGAGTAGATACCAATCTGATCCAGGAAAAAATCACTAGAAAGTTGTTAAAACCATCCTGAAGTATTTGAGAAATACTAAAGACCAGTGGCTTGTTTATGGTGAATCAGACTTGAGACTTATGAGATTTACAGACTCAAATTTTCAGTCTGATCATGATGACCACAAAAGTATGTCGGGTTTTATTTTTACCCTTAATGATGGGGCTGTCTACTGGAAGAGTTCCAAGCAGCACACTGTGGCTGATTCAGTTCGTGAGGCAGAGTATGTTGCTGCATCAGATGCTGCCAAAGAAATGGTGTGCCTGAGGAAATTCCTCATCAAGCTCAGAGTAGCACCCTCCTTTGTTGGTCCAGTTCTGCTCTATTGTGACAGCTTTGGAGCCATTGCTCAGGCGAAGGAACCGAAGGCACACCAGCGGATGAAACATATTCTGCACCGCTACCATCTTATCCGAGAAATCATGGATAAAGTTGATGTCGACCTTCAGAAGATCGATAGGAAGGAGAACCTGGCCGACCCATTCACTAAAGCCATTACGGTGAAGGAGTTCGATGACTTCAAGTCGAAGATGAGTATTAGATACTGCTCCGATTGGCTTTAGGCCAAGTGGGAGATTATTGGGAATAGTGTCCCAAAGCCAATTGTCAGACTGTTGACGGTTGTGCTCTTTCTTGTATTAGTATATGAATTATAAATTAATAAAAATTATTTTGATATTTTTCATCACAAATTATTTCATCTTCTAATGAACTCTTGTGATGTGGTGAAGTCCTTAGGACTATTTAGACTCGACAATGGAGGATTTGTCGTTTAGTCCTTAAACCTGTTCGTGACCAAATGATATATTATTACCAAGGACAATAATGTTTATCAAGAATAGGTCATTGTGTGCCATATGGATTGGTTGTCCTCTTAACCAAAAAGTGTGAAGACACTGGTATGGCATACAGGTGAGATGTAAGGGTACATTTGCACTGAACGTGATCGACTCTGGAGCTTTTTCTACTGTCAAGATTTGCTCCGATGGGATATGGGTATAACTGTCCCTCTGACCTGAGACTGCCACAGTGACTTGCAAGTAACTCACTGCACTTAGGCACTGGACTACCTGAATTTCTAATTTAGTGATGGAATGCTGCGGGTGTAGTCAAGTACTTGACTTGTCAGTGCATGTGTCAAGATGGGATTGACCACTCTAGTTTAGGAGCTGTGTACAGTCGTGTTTCAATTTAGCAAAACCTTGGCTAGGGTAGTCCTAGTGAGGAGTCACAGGACTGTTTGAGTTGAGCATAATTCGGATGATCTGATCAGGGTTGATAGTTTTATCCTGAGTCGTCCTATACACAAGGGTCAAAATGGATGAATTATATAGTAACCATATTCGCGTAGGTTCTGAATGTTGCGATTGCGACTATTTGATCTATCTGGATATCGGATACCATTGCTAGATGGTCACTTTGATTAGTACAGAAAATGATTTCTGTGTTACCGGCTTAGGTTCGAACTTGCGGGGTCACACACATTAGAGGTTCCTATCAGATCTGATGGCTGGTGAAGAGTCCCACTGGACTGGGACTCTTCGACCAAGAGTCCTAATACTTGGGGACTCTGAGTCCTACATGTCTGAGACTCTATGATCGAGAATCAAGATTCTTTGATCATGAGTTCCACACATTTTGGGTACCGGGGTCAAGAGTCCCACTGGTTTGGGACTCTTCGATCAGGGTTTCATATCGATGGACTTTGATGCCCGATTGCCCATCGAATTTGGACTTAATATTTATGAGAGGTTTAATTAGTGATTTGATCACTAATTAACTCAATTTGATTGAATAATTATTTTTGGATCAAGTCCAATTGAATTGGATTCAGTTGGGTTTGACCCGATTAGGTTAAGAGTTGACCTAATCGCCGAGGTGGTTTGGTCCCTGATCTGATCAGGGGTTGGTCTTAGTCAATTCTTGATTTAATTATGATTTTATTGACTTTAATTAAGCCTAATTTTGTTGGGTTTAATTTAGTCTAATTATGCCTAACCTATTTTAATAAGGTTGGTTCAATTTGGTTGATTTAATGTTTGAAACCACCTTGACTTATCTCCCTGCGCCACCTCACCTCACCTGCGCCTATTTGAATTCATGAAAAATAAGTTCTCATAAATTTTCTCCCATGCAGAAGCCTTCTCACACCCCTCTCTTGTGCGCCATTTGAGTGGATAAAGATTGATTAGTTGGCCATTCAAATTCAAATGATATTTGAATTTGAATGAGCAACTAATCCCATGCGCCACCTTATCCACTTGTGCGCCACTTGCTTTACATGAGAAAAAGTTTCTCATGTAAACTCTCCACGCACAAAGAACCCATGCCCCCTTATTCTCACACCAAGAGTGGATAAAGATTGGTTGGTTGGCATTTGAATTCAAGTGAGCAACCACCTAGCTTTATCTTCTCACGCGGTGCAAATGCTGAAAAGATGCGGTCTTGCATAATTTTAAAAAGAGAGAGAAGGTGGGGCGTGCGAGATTAGATCTGATAGAGAAAGGGTGGCATGAGAAAGGCCTTCTGTGTGAGAAAAGAAAAGAAAAGAAAAGAAGAGAGAAAGGGTGCAGGGTCTTTTGTGAGTACCCTAAGATTTCTGCCTAGGGTTCGGGAAGTGAGAAGGTGAGCTAGAAGTATGGTGAGCCCACCAAACTTTAGGAAGAGCTTCATCAATCTCTTAAGTTCCTT
Source organism: Elaeis guineensis (assembly GCF_000442705.2). Lineage (NCBI taxonomy): Eukaryota > Viridiplantae > Streptophyta > Magnoliopsida > Arecales > Arecaceae > Elaeis > Elaeis guineensis. The sequence continues at coordinate 59,095,213 of NC_025993.2, forward strand.
TGCTGATGATCCGAAGCATCTGAGGAGTCGACAGACACCGATCAAAGGAGTTCGATCAGCATCGGCCATCGAAAGGGTTCTGTAATGAACTAGCATTCGTAAGGAGCCGATCAGATCGAGAGCTTTGTGTGGATGATCCGCAGAGGCCAGACATACTGTGTGACTATATTATGATGATCAGACCTTTTCGACGGTGATTAGACTACAGCGATCGACTACCTGCACGAAGGTAATGTGTTTTGAACACATAATAGTAAAACGTTTACTATAGAATTCAAAATTTTGAATTTAAATACATGCTATATGTATCATATTTAGATCCTTGTGTAGGATTAATACATATTAATTAATTAAATTAATTAATAATTTTCACTATAAAATTATAATTTTAAAAAAAATTTAAAATTATCGTTTTACCCCGACACTGAAATTCACTTCACGCAGTTCTCCATGAAGGACTTGGGTGAAGCATCCTACATCCTAGAGATGAAGATCTATAGGGATAGATCTAAAAAGATGCTTAGGTTATCCCAGTCCACATACATAGACACTGTGCTGAAGAGGTTCAACATGAAAAATTCCAAGAAGGGCTATCTATCGATAGGCCATGAAATTTTTCTCTCTAAGAAGAATTATCCAACAACTCCTGAAGAGAGAGAGCGTATGAGTAGAGTCCCATATGCTTCGATCGTGGAATTTATCATGTATGCCATGATATGTACAAAGCCAGATTTGGCATACTTACTAAAAGTAGTGAGTAGATACCAATCTGATCCTGGAGAAAATCACTGAAAAGTGGTTAAAGCCATCTTTAAGTATTTGAGAAATACTAAGCACCAATGGTTGGTTTATGGCGAGTCAGATCTGAAACTTGTGGGGTTCACAGACTCTAGCTTTCAATCTGACCATGATGACAGCAGAAGCGGGTCAGGTTATATCTTTACTATGAATGATGGAGCCATCTGCTGGAAGAGTTTCAAGCAGCATACTATGGCAGACTCTGTTTGCGAGGTGGAGTACATCGCAGCATCGGATACCGCAAAGGAAGCTATGTGGCTGAGAAAATTCATCATCGAGCTCGGAGTAGCACCCTCCCTCGATGGTCCAGTCCTGCTGTACTGCGACAGCACTAGTGCCATAGCTCAGGTGAAGGAACCTAAAGCACACCAGTAGATGAAGCACATTTTGTGTCGCTTCCACCTGGTCCAGGAGATCATGGATCGAGGTAACGTCGACCTTCAGAAGATCGATGGAAAGGAGAACCTGGCTGATCCCTTCCCTAAAGCTCTGACAATAAAGGAGTTCGACAATCACAAGTCGAAGATGGGTATAAGATACTGTGCCGAGTGGCTTTAGGACAACTAGGAGTTGTTGGAAAATATATCCCAAAAGCTAAACATCTAGCTGTTGACGGTTTAGCAACCAAGTATTGTAATTGATTTATTAATAAATAAAATATATTTTTGATATTTTCATCATAAGTTTTCATCTTCTAACGAACTCCATTGTTATGATGAAGTCTTTAGGACTATTTAAGTTCGATAAAGAGTGAATTTATCAATTAGTTCTTAAAATTGTTCATGACCAAATGATAGACTGCTAATAAGAACAACAGCTTCTAACAAGCATAAGTCACTGTAGGCCATATGGGTTGGTTATCCTCTTAACCAAGGAGTGTGGAGACACTGGTATGGCATACAGGTGAGATATAAGGGTACATCATCATTGAATGTGACCAACTCCAGAGCATTCTGCTGTCGAGAATGTCTCTGATGGGATATAGGAATAAGTGTCCCTTAGACCTGAGATCGCCTCAATGACTTGCAAGCAACTCACTGTGCTTTGGCACTGGACTAACTGAATTTCTAATTCAATGACGAAAGGCTTTTGGGCACAGTCAAGTACTTGCGAAGTCAGAGTGTGATCAAGATGGGATTGACCACTCCAAGAGTTAGAGAAGAATGAGTCGTTGTATTTCAATTTAGCAAAACATTGACCAGGATAATCTATCAGATGGATTTGATATTTTGAAATACAATGTGGACAACCTGATCAGAGTTGACAGTTGAACTCTGAGGTATCCTATGATCATTTTGGTTAAGGAGATGAATTATATGAAAACTATATCTGCACGGATTCTAAGGATGTTGTTCTACACATTCGACCTATCCGATCATCGGGTACTGTTGGGTATAAAATACCCACAGTCGAAACCCTCGGCGGAATCGATAACAGCACAGCTCCGTCCAGACTCCTACGGGAGCCAGGCTCCGCCGCCGACTTCAGAACAGCTCCGTCCGGACTCTTACGGGGGTCGGGCTCCACCGCCGACATCAGAACAGCTCCGCCCGGGCTCCTACGGGAGCCGGACTCCGCCTCCGACATCAACTGTAGCACGGCTCCGCCCGGACTCCTACGGGAGCCGGACTCCGCCTCCGACATCAACTGCAGCACGGCTCCGCCCGGACTCCTACGGGAGCCGGACTCCGCCTCCAACATCAACTGCAGCACAGCTCCACCCGGACTCCTACGGGAGCCAGGCTCCGCTCTCAGTATCAACTGCTGGTAAGCTTCGTCCGGACTCCTACGAGAGCTGGACTTCATCTTTAATTTTGATTGCAGAGGACTCCGCCCGGACTCCTACGAGAGCCGGACTCCACCTCCGACATCAACAACAGCACAGCTCCGTCCGGACTCCTACGGGAGCCGGGCTCCGCCGCCGACTTCAGAACAGCTCCATCCGGACTCCTACGGGGGCCGGGCTCCGCCGCCGACATCAGAACAGCTCCGCCCGGGCTCCTACGGGAGCCGGACTCCGCCTCCAACATCAACTGTAGCACAGCTCCGCCCGGACTCCTACGGGAGCCGGACTCCGCCTCCGACATCAACTGCAGCACGGCTCCACCCGGACTCCTACGGGAGCCGGACTCCGCCTCCAACATCAACTGCAGCACAGCTCCACCCGGACTCCTACGGGAGCCAGGCTCCGCTCTCAGTATCAACTGCTGGTAAGCTCCGTCCGGACTCCTACGAGAGCCGGACTTCATCTTTAATTTTGATTGCAGAGGACTCCGCCCGGACTCCTACGGGAGCCAGACTCTGCCTCCGACATCAACAACAGCACAGCTCCGTCCGGACTCCTACGGGAGCCGGGCTCCACCGCCGACTTCAGAACAGCTCCGTCCGGACTCCTACGGGGGCCGGGCTCTACCGCCGACATCAGAACAGCTCCGCCCGAGCTCCTACGGGAGTCGGACTCCGCCTCCGACATCAACTGCAGCACGGCTCCGCCTGGACTCCTACGGGAGCCAGACTCCGCCTCCGACATCAACTGCAGCACGGCTCCATCCGGACTCCTATGGGAGCCGGACTCCGCCTCCAACATCAACTGCAGCACAGCTCCGCCCGGACTCCTACGGGAGCCAGGCTCCGCTCTCAGTATCAACTGCTGGTAAGCTCCGTCCGGACTCCTACGAGAGCCGGACTTCATCTTTAATTTTGATTGCAGAGGACTCCGCTCGGACTCCTACGGGAGCCGGACTCCGCCTCCGACATCAACTGCAGCACAGCTCCGCCCGGACTCCTACGGGAGCCAGGCTCCGCTCTCAGTATCAACTGCTGGTAAGCTCCGTCCGGACTCCTACGAGAGCCGGACTTCATCTTTAATTTTGGTTGCAGAGGACCCTGCCCGGACTCCTACGGGAGCCGGACTTCGCCTCCGACATCAACTGCAGCACGGCTCCGCTCGGACTCCTACGGGCTCCACTACCCCCTGACAGGCCACAATAATGGCCGCGAACCTGCTCCACCTCCTGCGACGGATACCGGGCTATTCTCCCATCCGCTGGCAAGTCACGACAACGGGCGCTGCTCCACTCCCTGCAACTGATTCCACGTGGCGAGCTGCGGTGATGGCCACGATTCCGCTCCACTACCTCTCGCAATAAATTCCTCTGACCACGGGCGGCCCACTACCAGACGGTTACAGGTGTCGCCATCAATCCGTTACCTCCTCCGCCTATAAAAAGGGGGATCCAGATACGTTATTCTCTAAGCTCATTTCTTATCTCCAAACTCTGCTAAATTCTCCATTCGAGCACTCCATTCTTGTTGAGGCAGAGAACTGACTTGAGCGTCGGAGGGTCTTGCCGGAGCAACCCCACCTCCGGTTTAGACTTCCCTTGTAGGTCCCGGCGGCGACCGCGGCTTCCCCGACTCCAGCTTCTCCGGTGCAAGCAGATTTTTGCACCAACAGGATTGGCGCTAGAGGAAGGGCGTGTGTCTTCGCAGCACCCTTATTCTTAAAGGAGTGTTCAACGGAGCCGTCTCCGACCGTCTCTCCGTCACCCACTTCTAATCTCCCTTTGCGAGATCGGCACTTGATGCCTCCGCACAAGGCGTCCACCCGGCGGTCTACGGCCTCCGCGGCCAGATCTCAGGCTCCGGCCTCCCCTCCAGTTTCTCAGCCTCCTCCTCCTCCCCCTCCGGCGGCGACGGTCGGCGCGGAGCAGTTTGACTTGCTGGCGCAGCAGGTCAAAGGCCTCGTCGAAGCCGTACAAGCAATGCAGCAGCAGCAACCACAGGCATCGGTGCATCCGGAGGGGGCGTCTCCAGAATGCCAGAACCCGACGGCGGGGCGGGCCACCTGGGCCAGCCACCCCGTCCTTCCCGGGAAGGCGAATCCGAGGGTAGAGAGCCCTCAATCGGACCACGACTCCACCCCTGGAAGATCCCTGCCTCCGTTCTGCCAAAGGACCCTCGAGACTCGAAGTCGAGAGGATTCCCTGGATCGGAGGCTCCAGGAGATGAACCGGCGGATTGAAGAACTCCGCCACGCACCCCCCGCTTATGGTGAGGATATTTGCACGACCCTCCCTTCTCCCAAATGATTATGCAGGAACCGATCCCGCCGAACTTCAAGCTTCCCCAGTTCGAAAGCTACGACGGGACGTCGGACCCGGTTGATCATCTGGAGGCCTTCCGAACGATGATGCTGCTTCACGGCACTCCTGACGCCATCCTGTGCCGGGCTTTCCTGTCTACTCTGAAGGGAGCAGCAAGGAACTGGTACTCAGCTCTGAAGCCGGGTACCATCTTTTCCTTCGATCAAATGAGCCACCAATTTGTGGCCCATTTTGTCAGCAGCCGGCATCCCCGGAAGGGTTCGGAGTCCCTCATCAACATCAAGCAGAGGGAAGGGGAGTCCATACGGGCCTACATCAACCGCTTTAACATCGCGGCGTTGGAGGTCCGAAACTTGGACCAGTCAGTTGCTATGGCCGCCCTGAAAGGTGGCCTTCAGAAGAATGATCTTTTGTACTCCCTGGAAAAGAAGTACCCCAGGGATTTTGTCGATTTACTGGCTCAGGCTGAAGGATACGCCCGAGCAGAAGAGGCCTTCAAAATGAAGGACGAAGAGACTGTAAGGGAGCGTCAAGCGGGAGATTCGAGTAAGCCCGCAGTTGAGAAAAGGCCCAAGGAAGCCCGGCCGCGTTCTCGATCCCCTCCTGGACATAAGCGCACCCATACTCCACCCCGGGCACGTAGGCAGAGAAGCCCGGACCGCAGGGTTCGGCGGTGCTCCCCACCAGGGAAATTTTGCAACTACGCCCCCCTCAACGCCTCGAAGGCCCAGGTACTGATGGAGGTCAGGGAGCAGCTCCCTTGGCTGGAGAGGATGCGCACACACCCCGGGAAGCGCAACCCCAACAAGTTCTGCCTCTACCACTGCGACCACGACCACGACACCGAAGAATGCATCCAGCTCCAGGACGAGATCGAGGAGCTCATCCGGCGAGGTCGAGTCGACAGATTCATCCACCGCAGGCCTGAGGGTAGAGGAGACCGGCCAAGAGCCCTCCCACCGCCTGAACCACAGAAAAGAGAGGAGCAACCCGGGGACCGACCTCCCATCGGGACCATCGACTCCATCACCGGAGGGCCTCAAGGAGGAGCGGGAAAACTGTAAATGTATCACTTACTATTCTGCCTTGAATCTACTTTTCTTCCTGCCTAACATGCCCCTCCCACCTAGCGTGGATGTATTATGACTGGATATTATCCCTCCAAAAATACAACCGTGTCAGGAACAGGAGGAGAACCTCGTCCTGACATAAGCAAAGTCGAAGGCCCGGTTCTTTTAGACCGGATGGGGGGAGAGGCCTTACAACGCCCTAATGTGCCCCCACAGCCTTGTTAGGGACAGGAGGAAAACCTCGCCCTAACTTGAGCAAAGTCGAAGGCCCGATTCTTTTAGACCGGATGGGGGGAGAGGCCTTACAACACCCTAATGTGCCCCCACAGCCTTGTTAGGGACAGAAGGAAAACCTCACCCTAACTTGAGCAAAGTCAAAGGCCCGGTTCTTTTAGATCGGATGGGGGGAGAGGCCTTACAACGCCCTAATGTGCCCCCACAGCCCTGTTGGGGACAGGAGGAAAACCTTGCCCTAACTTGAGCAAAGTCAAAGGCCCGGTTCTTTTAGACCGGATGGGGGGAGAGGCCTCGCAACGCCCTAATGTGCCCCCACAGCCATGTCAGGAACAGGAGGAGAACCTCGTCCTGACATAAGCAAAGTTGAAGGCCCGGTTCTTTTAGACCAGAGGGGGGAGAGGCCTTACAGCGCCCTAACGCGCCCCCACAAGCCAGGCTGGTAACGAGAGGAGAACCTCACGCCGGCTCGAGCAAGATGGAAGGTCCGGGCTCCTACGGGAGCCGGGTTCCACCGCCAAGGAAGACTTCGCCCGGACTCCTACGGGAGCCGGGTTCCGCCGCCAAGGAAGGCTTCGCCCGGACTCCTATGGGAGCCGGGTTCCGCCGCCAAGGAAGACTTCACCCGGACTCCTACGGGAGCCGGGTTCCTATGCCAAGGAAGACTTCACCCGGACTCCTACGGGAGCCGGGTTCTGCCGCCAAGGAAGACTTCGCCCGGACTCCTACGGGAGTCGGGTTCCGCCGCCAAGGAAGACTTCGCTCGGACTCCTATGGGAGCCGGGCTCCGCCGCCAAGGTAGACTTCGCCCGGACTCCTACGGGAGCCGGGTTCCTACGCCAAGGAAGACTTCACCCGGACTCCTACGGGAGCCAGGTTCCACCGCCAAGGAAGACTTCGCCCGGACTCCTACGGGAGCCGGGTTCCGCCGCCAAGGAAGACTTCGCCCGGACTCCTACGGGAGCCGGGCTCCGCCGCCAAGGTAGACTTCGCCCGGACTCCTACGGGAGCCAGGTTCCGCCGCCAAGGAAGGCTCCGCCCAGACTCCTACGGGAGCCGGGTTCCGCCGCCAAGGAAGACTTCACCCGGACTCCTACGGGAGTCGGGTTCCTACACCAAGGAAGACTTCGCCCGGACTCCTACGGAAGTCGGGCTTCATCCGCCACTTCTGCAGCGAGGGTTAATAATGGTGGCGGAACTCGGCCGCGTAACAAGGTCGGATGAAAGGAAAGAGCCCCCCCCCCATGACGACATCTACGTCAAACAAGCCAAACGACAAGAAAGGTTCAACAGACGACAATATCAGTGCTACGCATGGACAAGGTAACGCAAAATGCTCTTTTTTCTATTTTTAATATACGTACTACAAAGCCAGGACGGCCAAGGAAAGAAGGACAAAACGACAAAAAGAAAGTAACTACATGATAAGACATAAAGACAAAAGAGCTCTAAGGAGGCCCTGCTCCCTCCAACCTAGGGTTATCTACCCCATCCCTCAACTAGGACTGCCTCAGGTTTTCTATTGCTTCTTCTAGTTCTCCCCTCTTCCGCAGCTCATCCTGGAGCACCCGACGAAGTTGCTGGCTCTCAGCCTCCGCTTCTCGATGCCACTTCTGCAAAACTTCAGACTCCGCCTCTGCGTCCGCGATAGCCTTCCGCTCAAGCGCCAGTTGGATTTTCACTTGTTGCAGCTTGACTGTCTTCTCCCCAAGGGAGACAGAAATCCCTTCGACAGTACCTCTCAGGGCTTGGAGCTCTTCGGTATGTTGGGCGGAGGTAAGCTGCGCCCTATTAACCAGCTGCCTCTGGAGACGAACGACCTCGTCAGCCGCCTTCCGAAATCTCTCTTTGTACTCTTCCACTTGCCGACGCCAGCTGGCCCGCTGCACGTCGTAGCTCATCTCAGCATCTTGAAGCTTCTTCTGGAGGTCGGAGACCTTCTGCGACCACTTCTGTTCATCATCAACCCGAGCCAGGAGCCAGGATGAGCTTCCTTCCAAATGGCCGATCTTCCTCTTCGCAGCTGATAGCTCCACCTTAAGGGCGCTGATCCTGGCCTCTTGAGCCCAAGTTCGGTCGCTGGCACTCTTCTTGCATTCCTCGAGCTCCTTTGTGAAGTTCACCTTCCTCCAGCTGTAATCCCTGATTGCCTTCACTTGGAGACTCCTAAAGTGGGCGGCCTCAGCGGCGGCTTCAGAATGGCATTCTCTCGACTTGCGGAGCTCGCCTTCCGACTTCTTCAACTTCTTCGTCAGGTGGAGGACCTCCTTTTTCAGCCGCTGGATTATTGATTTCAGTGGGACCCCCAGGGGCAAGGGGAGTGCTTCAACAGGGCACTGCCATCGGAAGGTGCAAGCATCAAAGATCGACTCATTACAAGAAGAAAAGCAGAAAGGAGGAGGAGGGGGAAGGAGAGGCCATCCACAACAAGAAATTCGACTTTATTGATTGAATAATTTTGAAGACAAACAGAAAGGAAATATAGCGACAAAATAAGGGCACAAGATCAGAGGTCTCAGACCTCAGGGGCAGGAGGTGGAGAACTCAGCGCGGGGGGTGCGACTGCGGTGGCGACGGATGAAGGGCCGGCCTCATCTTCAGACTCCTCAAGAAAGCCGAGATCGAGGTCGGGGTATCTGCTGGCCACCTTCTCTTGGCAGAGCTCGAACCCCTTAGTGAACGCCTCCTGGCCGAACTGGGCGTTCAGTTCCCTCATCTCCGCAGAAGCCTTGAACTCCTCCACCGCAAGGGCCCTGGCCTCCGAGACCAGAACCGGAGTTTGCTCGACCAAATGGGCGACCTCGGCCTCCGCCTTCCTCGCCGACTCCTCCAAGATTCGTCTCTCCTCTTCCCAGGCTTGTCTCTCCTCTTCCCGGGCTTGCCTCTCTCTTTCCAGGGCCTCCTGGAGGGCGGCTACTTCAGCCATCTTCGCTTGGAGGCAAGCAACCTCGGCCTGGCGGCGTTCCTCCACCTGAAGGAGGTCCCTTCTCATGCGGCTCATCGCCTCGACATAGGCGAAGAGCTGGTGCCCAATCTGCAAGGACGGATAGAGAATTACAACAAAGACCGAGTGACCGTGCAAATAAACATCCACTTACCTCGAGGAAGGACCCCAAAGAGTCTCAGGCCCGCTGCTCGGGATCGACGTGGTCGATCCTCTCCATGACGTCGGACAGGATGCAGCCATCGAGCAGCCGCCTGATTAGGTTCTTGTCGTTGAAGGGGTTCTCCGATCCCCCCTCGGAGCAGACGGACTCGTCTGCAGCAGCTCGGTGGCTACTCGCCCTATGAGCCACCGATTTCCTCCTCCTCCCCGCGGCGGGCGCCTACGTGGGGCGAACCCTCAGAGCGGGGGCCCCAGTCGGCGGGCTCCTCGAGGAAGCCCGGGGGGCCACTGGCTCGGCATCTGAAGGAATGTCGATGGCCGGGGCCGCCTGAACGGGCGCAGCCAAGCTCGTCTCCTCCGCCCTGGCCCTCTTCCCCGATCCGGAGGCCGTCGCGCCCTTCCTCTTCTGAGCCCTCATGCCCCTGGCGAGCATCCGCGTTGCTTCGGCGTCCATTGCTAAAAAAAAAAAAAAAAAAAAAGAAAGAGAAGAAGAAAAGAAGAAAAAGAAAAAAAAAAAGAAGAAGCGACACCGATCAGTCCAGTGTCAAAAAAAAAAAAAAAAAAAAGAGGAAAAAAAAAAGAAAGGAAAAAGAAGAGAGAAAGAAAGAGAAAGAAAAGAGCGGGAAGGAAAAAGTAAAGAGAAGAAGAAGAGGAAGGCAAGAAAAGAAAAGATAAGATGAATACTTGCTGGATCCTGAGGGCTCAAGCCAATGTTGAAAAGAAGCTGCTCCCTCAGAAGATTAGGAAGGGAAGGAGCGGGATAAGTTAGGAGCTTCTGGGCGGCCTGAAGGTCGTCCTCCCCCAGGCTGGGAGCCCGACGGACGGAATCCCTCAGAGACCCCCAAGGGGGCAGGCCCAGATCCAGGGTCGGGCAGTGGACGAAGAAAAATTTCCCCTTCCAATTGTGAATCGAAGAAGGGGCGCCCTTCAGCAACCCCTTCTTACCAAACTGGGGGGAGAAGTACCACCAGTCCTTCGCCGAAGGATGGCGTTTGAAGGTATAAAAATGCCTGAACAAAGAGAGGGACGGCTGGACCTCGGCTATGTGGCAGAGGGAGAGAAACCCTATCAAAAACCTAAAGGAATTCGGGGCCACGGAGGTGAGAGAAATGTCTAAGAAGTGGAAGAAGGCAGCAATAAAGACAGGGAGCGGAAGCCGGAGTCCGACATGGAATGCTTCCTGATACAAACAGAAGCGACCGGGAGGAGGAGTGCTGGCCCGATCAGAAGGGCCAAGTAGCTCCAGGTCGTACTCCAGAGGAACCCCATATCGAACCCTTATCAGAAGGAGTTCATCCGAAGTCGACGAACATGGAATAGCGCCCGGTGCAAAAACCGGGCGAGGCCCTGCCCCGGACACAGGCTCGTCCGCAGAGACAGCGACCTGGGGGTTTGAAGCGGAAGAACTCTCAGAACTGCCGGGAGCAGAAGAGTCAGAAGATATTTTGAGTAGTTTCGAAGGGAGGATCTAAAGGACCCTGAAAAGACAGACCGAAAGGGGAACGAGACGCCGAAGGCTAACTCGGAGGGAGGCACAAAAGTAATGAGGAGAGGAGAAGCCCCTAGGCGGTGAGAAGAAGGTTGGCACTAATCTATATTGCTCTGAGGGACCTGGGGGACGAGAAACGGGAGGCGCCTACGGCTCGAGAAGACGTTCACTAGAGCAAGGCTCTCGAAGAGAAGACAGACACCAGTGAAAACTCAGGAATGGAGTAGGACGCCTGAAGGGGGGAGGATGGGTTTAAATAGACCTTGGGATCCGGCGCCATAATGATCGCGAATCCCCCTGGCCAGTCCACATCCGACACGTGTCCCACTCCCCCTGGCAGACAGCTAAAAGCGGCTGACGGTTGGTAGGATCATAATTGCATCGTACCTAGGCCAGTATACCTGCAGGATTTTCGAAGCATCCCCTCGTACCACTCCAATTCGAAAAAACTCCGGCACGCACTCATTTAATGCCAAAATATCTGGAGGCGGCAGTGCGCAGGATTCGAAGGGACGGTTCCGACTGTACCCATCTCTATCTCTCTGTGTATTTCCTTCGCTTGAAATTCAAACTCGGAAGTAGGGGGACTGGTGTTGGGTATAAAATACCCACAGCCGAAACCCTCGGTGGAATCGACAACAGCACAGCTCCGTCCGGACTCCTACGGGAGCCGGGCTCCGCCGCCGACTTCAGAACAGCTCCGTCCGGACTCCTACGGGGGTCGAGCTCCGCCGCCGACATCAGAACAGCTCCGCCCCGGGGCTCCCTACCGGAGCCGGACTCCTACGGGAGCCGGACTCCGCCTCCGACATCAACTGCACCACGGCTCCGCCCGGACTCCTACGGGAGTCGGACTCCGCCTCCAACATCAACTGCAGCACAGCTCCGCCCGGACTCCTACGGGAGCCAGGCTCCGCTCTCAGTATCAACTGCTGGTAAGCTCCGTCCGGACTCCTACGAGAGCCGGACTACATCTTTAATTTTGATTGCAGAGGACTCCGCCCGGACTCCTACGGGAGCCGGACTCCGCCTCCGACATCAACAACAGCACAGCTCCGTCCGGACTCCTACGAGAGCCAGGCTCCGCCGCCGACTTCAGAACAGCTCCGTCCGGACTCCTACGGGGGTCGGGCTCCACTGCAGACATCAGAACAGCTCCGCCCGGGCTCTTACGGGAGCCAGACTCCGCCTCCGATATCAACTGCAGCATGGCTACACCCGGACTCCTACGGGAGTCGGACTCCGCCTCCAACATCAACTGCAGCACAGCTCCGCCCAGACTCCTACGGGAGCCAGGCTCCACTCTCAGTATCAACTACTGGTAAGCTCCATCCGGACTCCTACGAGAGCCAGACTTCATCTTTAATTTTGATTGCAGAGGACTCCGCCTGGACTCCTACGGGAGCCGGACTCCGCCTCCGACATCAACAACAGCACAGCTCCGTCCGGACTCCTACGGGAGCCGGGCTCCACCGCCGACTTCAGAACAGCTCCGTCCAGACTCCTACGGGGGCCGGGCTCCGCCGCCGACATCAGAACAGCTCCGCCCGGGCTCCTACGGGAGCCGGACTCCGCCTCCGACATCAACTGCAGCACGGCTCCGCCTGGACTCCTACGGGAGCCGGACTCCGCCTCCGACATCAACTGCAGCACGGCTCCGCCCGGACTCCTATGGGAGCCCGACTTTGCCTCCAACATCAACTGCAGCACAGCTCCGCCCAAACTCCTACGGGAGCCAGGCTCCGCTCTCAGTATCAACTGCTGGTAAGCTCCGTCTGGACTCCTACGAGAGCCGGACTTCATCTTTAATTTTGATTGCAGAGGACTCCGCCCGGACTCCTATGGGAGTCGGACTCCACCTCCGACATCAACTACAGCACAGCTCCGCCCGGACTCCTACGGGAGCCAGGCTCCGCTCTCAGTATCAGCTGTTGGTAAGCTCCGTCCGGACTCCTACGAGAGCCGGACTTCATCTTTAATTTTGGTTGCAGAGGACCCCGCCCGGACTCCTACGGGAGCCGGACTCCACCTCCGACATTAACTACAGCACGGCTCCGCTCGGACTCCTACGGGCTCCACTACCCCCTGGCAGGCCACAATAACGGCCACGAACCTGCTCCACCTCCTGCGACGGATACCGGGCTATTCTCCCATCCGCTGGCAAGTCACGACAACGGGCGCTGCTCCACTCCCTGCAACTGATTCCACGTGGCGAGCTACGGTGATGGCCACGATTCCGCTCCACTACCTCTCGCAATAAATTCCCCTGACCACGGGCGGCCCACTACCAGACGGTTACAGGTGTCGCCATCAATCCGTTACCTCCTCCGCCTATAAAAAGGGAGATCCAGATACGTTATTCTCTAAGCTCATTTCTTATCTCCAAACTCTGCTAAATTCTCCGTTCGAGCACTCCATTCTTGTTGAGGCAGAGAACTGACTTGAGTGTCGGAGGGTCTTGCCGGAGCAACCCCACCTCCAGTTTAGACTTCTCTTGCAGGTCCCGACGGCGACCGCGGCTTCCCCGACTCCAGCTTCTCCGGCGCAAGCAGATTTTTGCACCAACAGGTACCATTGCTAGATGGTCACTTCGATTGGTACAAAAATTTATTTCTATACTATCGGCTTAGGTTTAGACCTATGAGGTCACACACATTAGAGTTCACGATCCAATCGGATGGTTGATGAACGATTAAGAATCGTTCTAGAGTTAAACGATCAATACGATTGACATTTAACCTAGTGCAAGTGTTGCAGGAGGATCGATTAGCAATTCGATTGCTAATTGGCTTAATTTGATTAAGCCAATGGATTGAGATTAAGTTTAATTGAATATAATTAATTTGATTTAGTTTGGGCTTGATTGGATCAAGTCCAATTAGTTTATTGGATAAGCCAAGTGTAAGAAAAAACTAGTCCTAATTCAATTAGGACTTGGGTCAACCTAATTTTTAATTTGATTAAAAAATTAAAATAGATTTAAATCTAACTTAATCTGATTAAATTAGATTCTTAATTGGGTTAAGACCTATTTTAATTTGGTTGATCTAATTTTGATTTGATTTGATTTGAGAAACTAAATTAAAATAAGTCATAAGATAGAATCCTAGTAAGACTAGGATTCTACCTTGCACCACATAAGCCCCCCACACCCTCTCTCTTATTCCATGCCAATTCTCTCTTATTTTGTGTGACAAAAATCCTCTCCCAGGTATTCACCACACCCAAAAGGTTTCCTCTCTTCTTTCTTACATGGAAGATGGTTGTGGATCAAATCAAAGTAGGAATAAGTTTGGATTTCAAATTCTATGAGATAGAGATTTAGAAATCCAAAACTTTTTCTTTTTTGCATAGATTTTACGTAAATTTTTCTAGGGATTTTTGTGATTTTTATGATACTTATAGGCACCCTTTGCTGTTGGTCCATGCACAAAAAGAAGGAGGGGGCGCCCAAGAGTTGGGCACCCCTTCTCTTGCCATGTTTGGATAAACGTTGACTGGGTATTTATCCTAGACAAAGACTCTATCATATCTCTCTATATAAAATAAATTTCTTCATAAAATTTTTATGAAAAATAGATAAAGGAGATTTCTTTGGGGTGTCCAAATGTCAGAGAGAAAGAAGGTTGGGGCATGGAGATATAATAGACACAAGATAGGGTGTCTAGAGAGAGCAAAGAGAAGAAGAAGAGGGTCTTCTTCTAGGGTTGTTGTGTTCATCTCTTTCCTTCCTCCATCTTGAGTTTTCTGAGACTGTCTCAGATTTGAAACTCCTCCTCCTACTTCTCATCTTTGGAAGAGTCCAAATCAAGAAGAAGGAGGCATCTGATCAACCATCGAAGAAGGATCAGCGCAGTACTAGCATACTGTGCTAATTTTGTGGAGCAGGACTTCTGATCGAGATTCATGGGCTCGTGTGGATGACTCCTAGAGGTCGGATGTGTGTGCAGCTCACAATATCATCCTCAAGCCTGGATCAGCAAGGTTAGAATGTCTAACTTGCAAGGTAATAGATATGATCTATTATTTATTACATACATTAGATGTAGCATTGAAACATGTTGATATGATCAACATGTAGTTCATTCTCCATATGTTTTAATTTCTGATTTAATGCCATGTAATAATCATGTAATAGGATCTTAAATTTAGGGATTCTCTGATTTTATAAAATAAAAATGATTTATTTTAGCCTTTCGCTGCATGATCTTGAAAAAGTTTAAAGATCTAACCCTGAAACCCTGATATGGTTCCTTCAGCCTAGTGGAAGCTCTATCGAAATTTTTTGGATCTAGCGATGCAGGTTTTCTTCTATATCTTCCATAGTATCATGTATGTTTAGATATATGATTGTTAATGACCAAGGAGGTCTTGAGTTAGGGTTTGATAATTATGATTTTATTATGCAAAGTTATGAAATTCATACTTCCACTGTACTATCATAACCCAACATGAGATGGGGCTTGGCATGTGGAGTTAGAGGGGCGTCCAACCCATGGACACCCCCTTCTTAATTTTTTGTGACTTAGAGAGGTTGGGAGCACCTTATTTTCTCACAAGATCATAAAGGGGGTGTAGCATCTGTTCCTTAGTGTGTGATCTGAGAGGAGGCATGGAGAATCCTGAAGTACAAAGGGTTTTGGGTGCTTATGAAGGGTCAAGTCCTATTACAAATAGGACTTTTGATTCTTGGTCCAACTCTAACTAATTCTTGAATTCAATCCTATCTAAATTAAGAATTAGTTATAACAAACTAACTAATTAGGTCCTAGTCCAATTAAGAAATCAATTAGGCTCTAATCTAATCAGAAAATTAGTTAGATTAAAACCCCATCAATCCAGAGATTGATTCTTCTTTACTTTTTCCTTTAACATTTTTAGAAAAGCTTTTGATAAAAGGGCTTGATCTAATCAAGCCTATTAGCTAATTAGAGTTTGATCCAATCAAACCTAAATCAAATTGAATTGAATCTTTTTTAATTAAATTTGATTTGCATCACTAAAATCAATTAGAAGAAACACTGATATCCATTAAGGCTTGATCCAATCAATCCAAAACAAACCTAATTGAATCTAATTCAATTAGATTTAATCCAATCTCCATTGCTTAATCAAATTGAGTCAATTAACAATCAAATTATTAATTAATTTTATATCTAATTTACTAATCCTTAGTAAATAATTTATTACAACTTTTGCATAGGATTAATCATCAATCACATTGATAATTAGACCCTTCAACGATTCATAATCGTTGATCAGTCATTTGATCAGATAGATACTTTTATATGTGTGACCTCATAGGTCTAAACCTAAACTAGTAGCACAAGAATAATTTTTGTACCAATCGATGTATCCATCTAGCAATGGGACCCAACGTCCGGATAGGCCGAATGTATGCTCAACAACACTCATGAACTTACGATGATGTAGTTACCATATAATTCATCCCTTTGACTCTTGATGCTCAAGGATAACTTAGGGTTAAACTGTTAATCCTAGATGAGTGGTCTACATTGTGTCTCAACCTCAAAAATTTTGTGACTCCTCACTAGGACTACTCTGACCAGAGTTTTGCTGAATTGAAATATAATAATGCATCATCTCTAATTTTACTTAGAGTGATCAATCTCATCTTGACTCGCACTCAAACTTCATAAGTATTTGACCGTACCCAGAAATCTTCCATTATCAAATTAGAAATTCGGATAGTCCGATACCAAAATATAGTGAGTTGCTTGCAAATCACCGAGGCAGCCTCAAGTTAGAGGGACACTTATATCTATATCCTATTAGAGCAATTCTTGATAGTAGAGTGCTTCTGAGTTGGTTACGCTCAGTGAAACATAATCCTATATTTCACCCGTATGCCATACCTGTGTCACCACATGCCTTGATTAAGAGGACAACCAACTAATATGGCACACAACGACCTATACTCGATATAATTATCGTTCTTATAATAAGTATATCATTTCATCACGAGCAAGATTTAAGAACTACATGATAAATCTTACTTTATCATTTTGGAAGTAGCTTTAAGGACTTTATCGTAACATATGAGTTCTTTTTAGGAAGATGTATTCTTGATGATGAATCTATCAGATAATATTTATCAATTTATAATTCATATACATGCATAGAGCATAATCATCTATAACCTAGAAGTAGTTTGGTTGTGGAAGTTCATTAACGAGCTTGGAGTGGCACCCTCCATCAATGATTCAGTCCTTATGTATTGACAGCACTGGAGCCATAGCTCAGACCAATGAACCGAAGTTCTACTAGAGAACCAAGCACATTCTACATTGCTATCACCTTATACGTGATATCATGGATCGAGGTGATGCTGAGCTTCGAAAGATTAAAGAAAAAAAAAACTTGGCCGACCCATTTATTAAAGCCCTCGAAACCAAAGAGTTCGATAAACACAAATGAAAGTTTGGTATTAGATACTATACCGATTGGCTTTAGTCTAAGTGGGAGTTGTTAGGAAATATATCCTAGAGTCAATCATTTAGATGATTGTGCTCTTTATAATTTGAATATAAATTATGAATTAATAAAAGTTATTTAGTATTTTTCATCACAAAGTTATATCTTCCTTAATTGAACTCTTATGTTTTGATGAAATTTTTAGATCTATATGACAATTGATAAAGAAAAATTTATCGAATAGTTCTTAAGCATGTTCGTGACCAAATGACACATCATTAAAGGATGATGATGTTTATCAAGCGTAGATCATTATGTGCTATATAGGTTAGTTATCCTTGTAACCAAGGAGTGTGGAGACACTGGTATGGCATACAGATGAGATGCAGCAGTACATTATCCTAAATGAGTGACTCAACTACGGAGCACTCTATTATCAAGAGCAGCTCGTGAAGGGTATGGACATAAGTATCTCTTTGATCTAAGATCACCACAGTGACTTGCAAGTAACTCATTATGCTTTAGTACCAGACTACCTATATTTCTAATACAATGATGGAAGGCTACCAGGTATAGTCAAGTACTTATGAAGTCTATATATGGATCAAGATAGGATTGACTCCTCCAGATTTTAGGAGTTATTACATCACTGTATTGCAATTAAGTAAAACGTTGATTGGAATAATCCATATGATAGGTCACAAGATTTGAAAAAATTTGAAATACAATGTGGATAACTAATCTAGGGTTGACAGTTAAATCCTAGGTCATCCTAAGCATTCAGAATCAAAGAGATGAATTATGTGATAGTCATATTTTAAGGTTCTTGAGTGTTGCCTTGCAAACATTCAACCTATCTGGATATCAAAAATCATTGCTAGATGGTAACTTCGATTAGTATAAAAAATAGTTTCTATGTTACCGACTTAGTGTTCGAATCTATGGAGTCACGTACAAAGTCAGGCAAAGTAGAAAAAAATTAATCTAAGTCTATGTATTTAATTTGAAAGTACGTGACTTGATAGAACAAATAGATTAACTTAATTGAGAATTAAGTTAGAGATCATACGGGATTAAAAAATTGACTATGTCTAGCTAGTACTAGACATATGGTTCAGGTTTAATTTCGAGGATGATAATGATATGATCAGTGATCCAAGAGATTTATGATAGAATAAATTTAAGTGCTAATTAATTTTAGATTAGATCTGATTTAATTAGGTTTGATTGGGTTAAAAATTCAAGTTTGACTTGAACCAGAATCCTAATGAGATTAGGATTGATAGTCTCTTCGAGTTTGGTTCGAATCATGTTCGAATTAGACTCAGATTGGACCCACATTAGATAGGATCCATAGAGTCTCAAGTACCTGGGACTCTCTCTCATGTGTGGCTGATCAAGTGAGGTAGTGAGGTGCTAAAAGAGTTTCCACCGATCCCTTTTCATGCTTGAAGAAAGGAAGCGCACAATGGTTGGCACCAATCCTTTCTCATGTGGGTCTCCACTTTGGATTAGGTTAGGACTCCTAACTTGGTATTTGATCAGATTTATGGCATGTGTTGCCCAGCTATGCAACCCAAGAGGGGGGGTGAATTGGGTTTCTAAAAAATTTTAAGCCCAACAGATTACTTATGAAGAACAAAACAAAGACTTAAAATCAATATTAATTACCTAAAGCAGTATTGCAAGGATATAATAAAGAAATAAGATAAAGCGATAAAGCACACCACAAACACAAGGATTTATAGTGGTTCAGTGCTAACCTTGCACCTATATCCACTCCCCAAGATCCTACTTGGAAATTTCAATCCACTATCCTTTGTATTCAACCCGAATACAAAACATCGGAAACTCCGACACTAGCTATCCCAAGCTAGATCACTTGTTTCCCGGATACAAGTAAACCCAAAACACTCCGATTTCAGGTTCGGATCAACCTTTTCTTGTTTTGGAAATCCTCCAAAAATAAGAACAAAAACTCACAAAGAGTTAGAAAATTCTGAGCACAGATTAATACAATAACAGCTCCTTTAAATGAGCGAATATAACAATAAAAGCTTTACTCAAATGAAGAACCCCTTTTTCGGATTTTCTCAAAGTGGATGAACGCTTGAATGCTTGAGAAGAGGTTGATTGTTGATTGAAGATCTCTTGAAAGCTTTGAATGATCTCTAGATCAAGGTTGAAACAATAGGCGTGAAGAATTCTCTCCTTGAAAGATCTTGCTTTTCTCTTTCACAATCTCTCTGGTATATTGTGGATCCTCTCTCTTTTTCTTTTTGGATTTTTCGTTGATCTCAGGCTTTTTCTTGCAAATTTCGGATCCTTTCTTCTATTCTTCTCTTCTTTTGATTTCACGTTTGATCCGCTATTTAATCTGCAATTTCTTTCACCATTTAAAGTATTTTGTAGCATTAGAAGCAAGAGAAAATAATTTAGGTAGATAAAGAGCCGTTAGAAGATTTTTAGGAAGCATAAATGGCAATTAAAACGGGCAAAAAAATAGTCGTTGCTGACATTTCCCGTCGCAGGGGTCGACTCATGAGTCGACTCATGCTTAAGGGGTCGACTCATGAGTCGACCTCTGTTGCAAAAACCAGAGAATGCGTTTCTGGAAATTCTTGGCTCAAATTAGCAGGGGTCGACTCATGAGTCGACTCATGCCTTGTGGGTCGACTCATGAGTCGACTCACAGGTCGTGCCAAGCCAGAAAACTAGCGTGCCAAGGAGAATTTTTGCGTGCCAATCTGCTCACAGTGCCATGAGTTGACTCATGAGTCGACTCATGCACTTCAAACCTTCATAACTTCAAAAATATAAGTCCAAACACAATGAAATTTTTACCAATAGATTTCAAATCATTTGTTCTACCAAATGGTACTATCAAATCAGGATTTTAGTGAAATTACGATTTTGCCCTTGAAGAGCATAAGGACTTTTTCATTTTAAAATTATTTGTATCCCTTCAATCTGCTTTGTAATCATCAAAATCAATCTAGGAGCAACAATCTCCCCCTTTTTGATGATGACAAAATATTTGAACAAAAATATTTATGTTAATGCATTAATTTCAAAAGAATCCATTATAGGTGTATATGCTTGAAAAGAGTATGATTCTTTTGGCATGTAATATAAATGCAAAAATAGTTTGTCCATTTTCTTAAAGATTTGAAAAGGGTATTAGATCATTTCGAGTTCAAGATATATCAGAGCAAGAGAAGAGAAATAAATTTTGCAATGTATCAGAGCAAGAAAAATAATTTTTTTTTTTTTTTTTACAATGTTATCAGAAAAGATTTTACAATGTATCGGAGTAAGAAAATTTTATAATATATCAGAGAAAATTTCACACTGTATTAGAGCAAATGTCAGAGAAAATTTTACACTGTATCAGAGCAAATGTTATAATATATCAGAGAAACTTTCTCACTGTATCAGATCAAATGTTATAATTTATCAGAGAAACCTTCACACTGTATTGGATTAAATTTTATCATGTATCAGAGCAAGTTAAAAGAAATTGTAGGGTGTATCAGAGTAAAACAAATTTCTTAAGATGTATCAAGGTGAATAAAATTTCAAAAGATGTATCAGAGCAAGTTTGAATTTTGAAATATATCAGAGCATATAAAAAAAAATACTTATTTTCATTGTACTTATGATTTTGCTTTTGATGGATGACTTTTTGTTTAAGTTCTGTCTGATACCAAATTTTGATACCAAATTTCTCAAAGTTTTGTTTAATCTTTCAATCCTTGTTTTTGTTTAATTTCTCCAATATTTATTTAATTTCTCTAATATTTGTTTTAATCTTCCAATCTTTGTTTTTGTTTAATTTCTCCCCCTTTTTCTCATAATTTAGGGTTTTGCTTTTTGTCTAATTTCAATTTTTGTTTTTGTTTAATTTCTCCCCCTTTTTGACATCATCAAACATAGTTAACTCTTCCTTTTCTTTTTCTGAAATATTCTTTATTTTCTTCCTCTTTAGAGTTTTTCACAGATGTTTGCTCCCCCTTAATATAGCAATTATCAACAGCAAACAACAACAAGGAGAAGACAATATTTCAAGAAGAAAATATATAACCAAAATATGATCATTACAAAAAGGTAGAAATATAGGTAAAAGATGATTCCATTAATATCATAATTGTTTCAATACATTATTCTTAAAAATAAAATTCAACCAGCTAATTGTCAATACATGGCCTCAAGGTATAGATCCTAGAACAAGATACTAACTCCTAGGACCTAGTAAAGATCAAGATAAGTCAATGATCGGAGTCATCAGATATAGGGTGAGGAGATGATGGATCAGAAGTGCGTCCTCTACCCCATCTGCCTCTGCCACGAGCAGGAGAGCGAGATGAACTGGGAGGCTGAGAACGCTGAGATGCTAGGGACTGAACAGAAAGGGTGAGTCTGATAGAATCAAGTACGTTCAGTGCTCTTGAAACAGATTGAAGTAGAGCAGTGAACTGGATGGTAGCATGCTCACTTGATCCTCGGATCTCTTTCCTCAGTAATTCATATCCACCTTCTAGTGCTCCTCTGAGCCTGCCAGCCTCTGCAGTGAGGTCTGTGACCTCAATAGTAGACTCCTGTGGCTGGGGATGGGCCAATGCAAGGACTTGCCCCTGCAAGTCAAGAACTCTGCCAGTCAGTCTCCAGACTGTGTCCTCAAGCTGCTGTATCCTGACGGACTGATCTGAAATCATCTGAAACACAGTGGAGATGTGGGGAGTAATGGTCTGATCAGAAGAGGTAGCTCCAGGTGCAAAAGAAGTACTACTCCACTGGCTAGACAGCAAAGAAGCCACACGCTGTGAAATATGCTCGATCTGATCGTCAGCCAGTCTGAACTCTGAATGAGGTGCTCTGCTCTCTGGCTGATACACTGGTGTGGGCATCCTAGTAAACTCAGAAGGGCCAGCCTCAGTATCAGGAATGAACTGGGTATCTGGTGAAGCTGCCCTGAAGTCATGTACAGGAGAAGATGGACCTTCTTCTTCTACTCTGCCTTCAGTTCTGTCTTCAGCTCTTTCCTCAACTCTCTCCTCAGTTCTTTCTTTAGAGCCCTTGATCCAACCACCAACAGTCTTTGTAATTCTCATTCGGTGCAGGCTATGTTGGTTGAAAGTGTCCACATGTGAGAGCTTGGTAGCAGCCTCCCCCTCACAGCTAACTCCAAACCTCCTAAATACTCTAGTAAGGGCCATACCATAAGGCAAGTGTGCCTTGGATCTGTTCAAGATTTCTCTCATGGCCTCTATCATAAGTGCAGGGAGGTTTAGGGGGGTCTGAGTGATGATATGAAACATGACACATACATCTCTGCCAGATAGTAGATCATGCCTACCACTCCTAGGAAAGAAGAGTTTTGTTACAATCTGATGCAGGACCCTCATCTCAATGGACAAAATCTTTGCTTCCAATTTGTTTAAATTTCCTGAAAAAGCTTCTCCTAAGATAATTCTGATCCCTTCTTCTTTAATTTGGAGTTCCATATATGAGTATCCTTCACTAGGCAACTGAAGTATATCTCCCAATATCCTAGAATCCAAGCATATGTCAATCCCCTTTACAGTTGAAGTCACTGACCCGTTTCCATAATGTAGGTTCTGGTAGAACTCTCTAACAAGGTCAACATAGGTGACTTCCTTAAGAGAGCAATAGAGTTCCCATCCTTGATTTTTGATCTTGGTAGCAAAAGTAAAGCCTTCTTTCTCAAAGAACCGAAAATCTATATTTTTCCCGGTTTCTACTTTTCTATCAGAAAGAGGATTTACACTGGGGCTTATGGAGGATTGAGAGAGACCTTGAGCAGGTACTGAAATTGAAGTGGGAGCAGTTGAAGACTGAGCATGCCTTTTCTTTCGGACAATATCTTCAGGCTCACGGATTGATTTCCTTCTTTGGGGAAGCTTCATCTTTGGAGCCATATCCAATAAAGTAGCAGACAAGAAGACTTGAATTTAGAGGAGGAGGAATCACAAGAGAGTAAAGAGGAATTTTAGTGGAGAAAAGAAGTGGATTTTGGAAGTTCGGTGAAGTGCTAGGGCACGTTCCAACCGCGCCAAGCAATGCGAGAAAGCACGAGAAATCTCTTTTCCAAGGAGGCAATTTTTGGTGGAGAGTAGGAGGGAGAATTGCCTCGAGATAAATCCTTGGTTTTGGAGCAAAAAAGAGTTGGAAAGAACGGCTTTCGAAAGGAAGATGATGAGAAGATGAGTCGTCTCACAAACAGGGTTCCCGTTTAAAAACAATGAGCCCGTGGGAAGTTTGTGGGATTTACAAGTTTGCCATTGAGTCGACTCATGGGGGTCGACTCATGAAGTTCAAAAATTCAGGAAAAATGCAAATAAATTCCAGAAAAATTTGAAATTTTGGGAGAAGGAATTTTGCTCAATGATAAGTTTTTAGAGTGATAAATCTGAGCTTTTGGGACCAGGATAGATGTTGAAAATTGAGCTCTAATCAATTCTTTGAAAATTGAGAAATTTTAGGCAAATGGATCTAGAATTCCTAGATTTCTTCTAATTTCACAGAATCTATCCTCACTAAGGGCCTTTGTAAAGATATCGGCTAATTGATTTTCAGTGCAAATATATTCAAGAATTATATTTTTGTTTTGAACATGTTCTCTTATAAAATGATGTCTTATTTCAATATGTTTGGATCTTGAGTGTTGAATTG
Organism: Elaeis guineensis; assembly: GCF_000442705.2. Classification (NCBI taxonomy): domain Eukaryota; kingdom Viridiplantae; phylum Streptophyta; class Magnoliopsida; order Arecales; family Arecaceae; genus Elaeis; species Elaeis guineensis. Next base: position 59,119,144 of record NC_025993.2, read on the forward strand.
GATTTTTAGATAGATTTATGGCACTTGTATTATCACATCTTATTGGTGTTTCATTAAGTTTGATTCCAAAATCTTCGAGTTGTTGCTTAATCCACAAGATTTGAGCACAACAACTTCCGGCTGCAATGTATTCGGCCTCAGCCGTAGATAGTGCCACCGAATTTTGTTTCTTGCTAAACCATGAGATTAGGTTTACTCCAAGAAATTGGCAAGTTCCACTTATGCTTTTTCTATCTAATTTACATCCAGCAAAATCAGCATCAGAATATCCTAACAAATTAATTTGTGAGTCCTTAGAGTACCATAACCCTATAGTTTGTGTACCATTTAAGTATCTAAGGATTCTTTTAACAGCATTCAAATGAGATTCCTTAGGATTAGATTGATATCTTGCACATAAGCAAACACTAAACATGATATCAGGTCTACTTGCAGTTAAATACAATAATGAGCCAATTATACCTCTGTAGTATTTTAAGTCTACGCTTTTACCTTCATCATCCTTGTCAAGCTTACTTGAGGGACTCATTGGTGTGCCAATTGGTTTGCAGTTCTCCATTCCAAATCTTTTGAGTAGTTCCTTGGTGTACTTGCTTTGGGTGATGGAGATTCCCTCTTTTGATTGTTTGATTTGGAGTCCGAGGAAGAAGGTGAGTTCTCCCATCATGCTTATCTCGAACTCTCCCTGCATAAGCTTAGCAAAGTCTTGACAAAGGGATTCATTAGTAGACCCAAAAATTATGTCATCAACGTAAATTTGTATAATTAGCATATCATTTTGGTTTCTTTTAATAAATAGGGTTGTATCTACATTGCCTCTTGAGAAACCATTATTTAGTAGAAATTTGCTTAGCCTTTCATACCATGCTCTAGGTGCTTGTTTTAGACCATATAAAGCTTTATTTAATCTAAAGACATGATTGGGAAAAGCATGATTTTCAAATCCAGGGGGTTGTTCTACATATACTTCTTCAGAAATATATCCATTTAAAAATGCACTTTTAACATCTATTTGAAATAGTTTGAATTTCATAAAGCAAGCATAAGCAAGTAGAAGTCTAATGGCTTCTAATCTAACAACAGGTGCAAAGGTTTCATCAAAATCAATTCCTTCTTCTTGATTATATCCCTTAGCAACCAGTCTTGCTTTATTTCTAATTACATTTCCATGCTCATCTAATTTGTTTCTAAAGACCCATTTTGTGCCAATTATTGAATAATCTTTAGGTCTTGTTACTAAGGTCCAAATATTATTTCTTTCAAATTGATTAAGTTCCTCTTGCATAGCATTAATCCAGTTATGATCATTTTCAGCTTCTTCAAAAGTTTTAGGTTCAAGTTGAGATACAAATGCACAATGATTAAGTACATCTCTAAGTGAAGAACGGGTTTTTACCCCATGCATAGGATCACCAATTATTAACTCCTTAGGGTGGTTGTGAACATACCTCCATTCCTTGGGTAAGTCATTTGTACCTTGAGGTTGTTCTTGAATTTCTTCACCTTTCTCATTTTGTTTGTCTTCTTGATCCTTGTCTTCTGGAGTTGCTGAGTCTTTCAGAGTGATTTTCTTTATATCTTCTATTAGTGGATCTGCATCATCAACACCCTCATTCTTCCTTGAAGGAAGATCGTTAGATTCATCAAAGACAACATGTATGGACTTCTCAACTACTAAAGTTCTTTTGTTGAACACTCTAAATATTTTACTAGTGGAGGAGTAACCTAGAAAGATTGCTTCATCTGATTTTGCATCAAATTTACCAAGTTTTTCTTTGCCATTATTTAATACAAAACATCGGCAACCAAAAACATGAAAATATGCAATATTTGGTTTTCTTCCTTTCCAAAGTTCATAGGGGGTTTTCTTTAAAAATTGTCTAATTAAAGCACGATTTAAAATGTAACATGCTGTGTTAATAGCTTCTGCCCAAAAATATCTTGGAAGGTTGCTTTCACAAAGCATGGTACGGGCCATTTCTTCTAAGGTTCTGTTTTTTCTTTCAACTACCCCATTCTGTTGGGGTGTCCTAGGAGCAGAGAAGTTATGGCCAATTCCATTTTCATCACAAAAATTTTCAAAGTCATGATTTTCAAATTCTGTTCCATGATCACTTCTAATATTTTGAATTGAAAACCCTTTTTCATTAGTGACTTTTCGATGAAATTTCGTGAAAATTTGAAAAGTTTCATTTTTGTGAGCTAAAAAGAAAACCCAAGTAAAACGAGAGTAATCATCTATTATTACAAATCCATATTATTTTCCTCCTAGACTAGTGGTTCTAGTTGGTCCAAATAAATCCATATGTAAGAGCTCAAAGGTCTAGAAGTTGAAACAGTATTTTTGGATTTAAATGATACTCTAGTTTGTTTACCTAATTGGCATGCATCACAAATTCTATCCTTTTCAAAGTTCAGTTTTGGCAAACCGAGAACTAAATCCTTTTTAATTAATTTTGAGAGAGAATGCATGCTAATGTGTGCAAGTCTACGATGCCACAGCCAACTAGTCTCATTTATTTTAGCATTTAAGGAAACTAGGCATTGCATGTCTAATTTAGTTAAATCATTCAAGTCTACCATATAAACATTGCCATGCCTATGTCCTATAAATTTAATGCCATCGTTAATAGGACTCGTCACAATGCAAACAGATGATTCAAAACTTACTTTATATCCTTTATCACAGAATTGACTAATGCTAAGTAAGTTATGCTTTAAACCTTTAACTAATAAAACATTCTCAATGTATTTGGAGGGAGTGATACCAATGTTACCTATCCCGATGATCTTTCCTTTGCCATTATCTCCAAAGGTAACCATCCCTCCATCCTTAGCATCAAGCGTGATGAATTGTGATTCATCACTAGTCATGTGTCTCGAGCATCCGCTGTCAAGATACCATTTTCTGTTTCCTTCTTGGGATGCTAGACACACCTGCAAGCAAAGGTCACGTTTCTGTCTTAGGTACCCAAGCTTTCTTGGGTCCTTTCAGGTTAGTCAGAATGGTTCCTTTTGGAACCCATATTTTCTTTGTGTTTGCATATTTGTTAATAAGACATGTGTGTGATTTATGTCCTATTCTTCCATATTTAAAACAAGTAATATTTGTAGACTTGTTACTTGAACAATTTACATAAATATCCTTCAGAAATTTTTGTTTCTTCAGGGGTTTATAACCAAGTCCAGCCTTATCATATATAGCTTTCTGATTTTCAAGGATCATATTTAGTTTGTTTGAACTTAAGGTGAACTTATCTACTATAGATTTCAGCTTGTTCATTTCATCCTTTAAGTTTTGATTTTCTTGAATCAAGGTGAATTTTTCAATTGAAAGATTTTCAGCTTGTTTCACTAAGGACTGATTTTCCAATTTCAGCTCTTTGTTTTTCTTTCCTAGTATCTTTAATTCATCAATTGAATCATAGAATGCTTCATGCAATTCTTCAAAAGTAAATTCACTAGTGGATTCAGAAGTTACCTCATTTTCATGTGCCATCAGGCACAGGTTGGCTTGTTCTGTTGAGGTTTCCTCATCGGAGCTTGAGTCATTACTCGCACTCCAGGTCGCCATCATTGCCTTCTTTTTGAACTTCTTTGGACCTTTCTTCAATTGTGGACATTCGGATCTGAAATATCCTGACTTCTTGCACTCGTAGCATATAGGGGGTTGATCTTTCTCCTTTTCTTTGCTTTGATCCCCTTTTGTGAATTTCTTTCTCATCCCCTGTTTCCTTTTTCTTAGAAACTTCTTAAATTTTTGGGTGATGAGAGCCATCTCTTCATCCTGATCTTCATCTTCAGAGTCATCCGTTTCATAATCAGGCGAAGTTGTGGATTTGAGGGCAATGGTTCTTTTCTTTTTGACTTCATCCTCTTGATGTTGCTTCATGCTAAGTTCATGAGTCATCAAGGATCCAAGAAGCTCTTCTAGAGGTAGAGTGTTCAAGTCCTTTGCTTCTTGGATGACAGTCACCTTGGCTTCCCAAGTTCTTGGCAGTGACCTGAGAATCTTCCTTACAAGTTCATTGTTAGTATAAGATTTGCCAAGACTCTTTAAACCATTGATTATATCAGTAAAATGAGTAAACATAGCAGTTATGGACTCATCATGCTCTATTTTGAACAATTCATATTTATGTACAAGCATGTTTATTTTAGACTCTTTTACTTGATTTGTTCCCTCATGGGTGACTTCTAACCTATTCCATATTTCTTTAGCAGATGCACAAGTAGAAATGCGATTAAATTCACTTGCATCTAGTGCACAATAAAGAACATTCATGGCTTTGGCATTTAATTGTGCCAATTTCTTGTCAACCTCATCTCATTCTTTCTCGGGTTTGGTTGACTCCTCACCATCTATAATCTTGGTGGGTGTGTGAGGACCATTCACTATGATACTCCACATATCATAGTCGAGTGCTTGTATGAAAATCTTCATCCGAGCTTTCCAATAGGTGTAATTAGACCCATTGAAAAGTGGAGGTCGGTTTGTTGATTGCCCCTCGGCTAGAGAAGTACCAACATGGGTTGCCATAGATCTTTGGCTCTTTGATTATTAGATCAAAGAAGGGCCAGAGCACCGGCTCTGATACCACTTGTTGCCCAGCTATGCAACCCAAGAGGGGGGGTGAATTGGGTTTCTAAAAAATTTTAAGCCCAACAGATTACTTATGAAGAACAAAACAAAGACTTTAAATCAATATTAATTACCTAAAGCAGTATTGCAAGGATATAATAAAGAAATAAGATAAAGCGATAAAGCACACCACAAACACAAGGATTTATAGTGGTTCGATGCTAACCTTGCACCTACATCCACTCCCCAAGATCCTACTTGAGAATTTCAATCCACTATCCTTTGTATTCAACCCGAATACAAAATGTCCGAAACTCCGACACTAGCTATCCCAAGCTAGATCACTTATTTTCCGGGTACAAGTAAACCCAAAATACTCCGATTTCAGGTTTGGATCAACCTTTCCTTGTTTTGGAAATCCTCCAAAAATAAGAACAAAAATTCACAAAGAGTTAGAAAATTTTGAGCACAGATTAATACAATAACAGCTCCTTTAAATGAGCGAATATAACAATAAAAGCTTTACTCAAATGAAGAACCCCTTTTTCGGATTTTCTCAAAGTGGATGAACGCTTGAATGCTTGAGAAGAGGTTGTTTTTTGATTGAAGATCTCTTGAAAGCTTTGAACGATCTCTAGATCAAGGTTGAAACAATAGGCGTGAAGAATTCTCTTCTTGAAAGATCTTGCTTTTCTCTTTCATAATCTCTCTGGTATATTGTGGATCCTCTCTCTTTTTCTTTTTAGATTTTTCATTGATCTCAGGCTTTTTCTTGCAAATTTCGGATCCTTTCTTCTATTCTTCTCTTCTTTTGATTTCACGTTTGATCCGCTATTTAATCTGCAATTTCTTTCACCATTTAAAGCATTTTGTAGCATTAGAAGCAAGAGAAAACAATTTAGGTAGATAAAGAGTCGTTAGAGGATTTTTAGGAAGCATAAATGGCAATTAAAATGGGCAAAAAAATAGCCGTTGCTGACATTTCCCGTCGCAGGGGTCGACTCATGAGTCGACTCATGCTTCAGGGGTCGACTCATGAGTCGACCTCTGTTGCAAAAACCAGAGAATGCGTTTCTGGAAATTCTTGGCTCAAATTAGCAGGGGTCGACTCATGAGTCGACTCATGCCTTGTGGGTCGACTCATGAGTCGACTCACAGGTCGTGCCAAGCCAGAAAACTAGTGTGCCAAGGAGAATTTTTGCGTGCCAATCAGCTCACAGTGCCATGAGTTGACTTATGAGTCGACTCATGCACTTCAAACCTTCATAACTTCAAAAATATAAGTCCAAACACAATGAAATTTTCACCAATAGATTTCAAATCATTTGTTCTACCAAATGGTACTATCAAATCAGGATTTTAGTGAAATTATGATTTTGCCCTTGAAGAGCATAAGGACTTTTTCATTTTAAAATTATTTGTATCCCTTCAATCTGCTTTGTAATCATCAAAATCAATCTAGGAGCAACAGCATGTCAACTATAAAAGGGAGTGCCTTAAAACCCATGGTAGTTATGAAAACATTGTGTGTAACACAATATCTGATTTTACCATGAGTGAGAAAGGTTTGTGCGACAAACAAAAGAAGTGGAAAGGTGCTATTTTTGGATGGCTTCCTCTCTTGTGCATGGAAGTCTTGGCATCCAATCTCTTGGCATGAAGACACCAATCTGAGATCAGATCTTCTCCCTTCCCTACTGCCTTTTGAAGGAGTGACATCTCGAGGATCATCCCTCTTACCTACCAAGCTTGACGTGCATGCAAAGTAGAAGGTCTATGCTTTTAGAACTCATAAGTTATCGGTTTCAAGAATTTTTTTGGAGATTTTGATCCCTATTATACTATGAACAAGGTAATCGGTAAGAGTTATAAATTATTAGAATAAAAAATTTTTCAGATGCATCCTAGCACTCCAATCAAATCAGATGATTTTTTTTCTTCAATGCAAGCTATAGAGATCTATTTATGGATTGAAGCAAGCCTCTCGAAGTAAGAATATATATTTTGACAAGACAATCAAAATGTATGGCTTTGTTAAGAATGGAGAGGAGCCTTGTGTGTACAAATGGCTAATGGTTCTCTGATCATATTCTTTATACTGTATGTGGATGACATTCTCTTAATTGAGAATGACATCCCTGCATTACAAAGTGTGAAGCTCTGACTATCTTCATAGTTCTCCATGAAAGATTTGGGAGAAACATTCTACATCCTAAGAATGAAGATCTATAGAAATAGATCTAAAAGGCTGCTTGGATTGTTTCAATCCATGTATATTGATACCATATTGAAATAGTTCAGTATGATGAATTCTAAAAGGGCTATCTATCGATAAGCCAAGGAATATCTCCCTCTAAGATGAATTGTCTGACAACCTCACAAGAAAGAGTGTATGAATAAAATCTCATATGCCTCAGTAGTGGGATCTATTATGTACGCCATGACATGTATGAGGCCAAATGTGGCCTCCTCGCTAAGGGTAACGAGTAGGTATTAGTCCGCTCTGGATGAAAAGCATTCAAAGATTGTAAAAATAATCCTCAAGTATTTAAGAAATAGTAAGGATTAATAGCTTATTTATGAAGACTCTGACTTAAAACTTGTGGGGTATGTAGATTTCAATTTTCAGTTGGAACATGATGACAGCAAAAGTGTGCCTAGTTATATTTTTACCTTATACGATGAGATGATATGCTGGAAAAGTTCTAAGCAACACACAGTAGCTGACTCTATGTGTGAAGTGGAATACATTGCGGCATCTGATGCTACCAAAAAAGTATTTTGATTAAGGAAGTTCATCAGTGAGCTTGGGGTGGTTCCCTCTATCAATGGTCTAGTTCTACTATATTGTGATAGTACTAGAGCCATAGCTCAAGCTAAGGAATCCAAATCCCATCAGAGAACCAAATATATTCTGTGTCGCTATCCTTTTATTCAAGAGATTATTGATAGAGATGATATTGATTTGCAGAAGATCGATGGAAAAGAAAACCTGACTAACCCCTTCACTAAAGCTCTTGGGATCAAGGAGTTCGACATACTCAAGTGGAAGATGGGTATTAGATACAGATCTGATTGGCTTTAGTACAAGTGAAAGTTTGTTGAGATTGTGTCCTAATACCAATTATCTAATTGTAGATAATTAAGCATTTGTATATATATTGTATTTTGATTTATATTAATAAAATTTTGGCAATTCATTATTTCTTGCATCTTTCATTCTTATTGTAATGATGAAGTTCTTATAACTATAAACACTCGATAAAGGTGATGAGGATTTATCGAATAGTTCTTAAAATATAGTCACGACCAAATGATATGTTATTAATAAGATGATGATATCTATCAAGTTTAGGTCATTGTGTGTCATATGGGTTGACTGTCCTCGTAACTAAGAAGTATGAAGATATTGGTATGGCATGCAGGTGATATGTAGAAGTACATTATCATTGAACGTGACTCAACTATGGAGTGCTCTACTGTCAACAGTAGCTTGTAAAGGATATGGGTATAAAGTATCCCTCTGACTTGAGATCACTATGGTGACTTGCAAGTAACTCACTGTACTTTGATGTTGACTATCTATATTTTTAATACAGGGATGAAAGATTTTTGGACACCATTAAGTACTTGCGAAGTTTGTGTATGAGTCAAGATGGAATTGATCGCTCCAGATTATAAGAGATAATGCTTCATTGTATTTCAATTTAGTAAAATTTTAGTTAGGATAATCCATGTGATCAGTCACAGAATTTATAAGGTTGAAATACAACATGAAAGACTGATTAAGGGTTTGACAGTTTACCCTAAAGTCATCCTAAGCATTGAGGGTCAAAGGGATGAATTATATAGTAACCATATGCCAAGATTCTTGAATATTGCTTTGCATTTATTTGACCTATCTGGACATCGAGTATCTTTGCTAGATGATCACTTTGATTAATACTGAAATTAGTTCTTATACTACCGACTTAATGTTCAAACCTATAGAGTCATGCATATTGTCGAGCAATGTGGAAAAAGATTTGACCTATGATCTATATGTTCAATTTGGAAGTAGATGACTTGATTGAACAAATAGACTTACTTAATTGAGAATTAAGATTTTAGGTCATATGAAATTAAATACTGGCTATGTTTAGCTAGCACTGGATATTAGCTGTAGAATTAATTTCGAGGATGAACTTGAATTAATCTGTAATCCAAGGAATGTGAAGGGATTGGGTTCGAGTCCAAATTTGGTTAGGACCCGAACTTCTAATCAATGTCTGATCTTAATTTAGAGGGGATTAGGTTTGAGTCCTAAATTAGTTAGGACCCAAATTTCTAATTAAAACCATCTTTTGATCAGGGGTATTTTTGCACATTTGAATTATGAATTCAAATAACAAAAAAAAATCAATGAACATAATTTCTATTCACATGAACAGAAATCTTTCACGGTAAAATTTTTTTGGTTCTCGATGGCCATGGGTTTTGAAGTCTTAGGTTTTGAATCCAAATAAAAAAAAAAGAATTTCTCAGCAAATAAAATTCTGTTCTCATGCTGAGAATAGAATTAAATGGCATCGCCCTCCTCCTTGAGTTGGAGAATGAAAAAATTTGAAAAAAAATCAGAAAAAGATCCCTTTTGATGTGGAGAATCTCGTGGCTTCATCCCCCCATTTTTGAGTTGCTGGGTGTGCATGCGAAGTAAAGGAGCTGCATCTGCTGATCTCGCAAAGCTTTTCAGCAAAGTTGTTCCATTTTTCTACTGCATATCAAGGTATAACTCATAACTTGTTGTATAAAAGTTTTGAAACCTGTTCTTCCTTTCTTGGGGATCCGACTTTAGTCCCTCTTTGGTCAGAGTTTTCCTTCACATGTAGAATATCCTTCTGGCAATCCAGAGCTACTGTAGCTTCTCAGCCAGTGGAGCATGTAGCCAGCCAGCAGGCTCTGACGCAACTGCTGTCGAAAGTCTCACAACTGCCCTCCCAACAAGTAGTGACAATCAATGCAAAACAATTTCACCTACTATTTGAGTAGGTACAGGCTTTGACGATCACCATTTGGGCAATGCACTAGCTCCATGCTATATCGCTAGCAATGGCCCCAACACAGTAGATTAATGCTGCACCAATGATAGTAGTTGTAGAAGCAGTAGCACCAACCAACGCACCACCAGTGGTGGACCCACAACTAGCAATCCCCCTACAACAAGCTGCAGCAACACCATAGGGGCGATCACCAGCCCCCCTGTAGAGTCCTTAATGGGGAGACAGACCCACCACAGTCAGCCCCAAAGCTTAGAACATAGAAGATGGCGATTGTCGAGTCATCGATTTAGGCACCATGTGGTGGAATTTTCGGTCAGAATTTTCAAAAAAGTGGTTGCACTTGCATTATCTATTCTAAAGCCAATTAAATATCATGAGCACTTTTGAATTTTGAAATGAGAGCATAGGTTGGATCAAATCAGCCTCATTCATGGTGGCTTCGGTGTGATCTGACAGAGATGTATGCTAAAGAAGAGAGGCATCTGGAGCTAATTGGTTTTAGCAGGGTGAGACCGATGAGGGCTGAAGCATATCCATGGCTTGAGTTGGAGATTAGCTGATTCAGATGTTTGGCTGTCTGCGAGTGTTGGATGGATATTGGACCTTGGTTGTTAAGGAGATTGAGACAAGTGTGAGGTTGAAGTCAGGATGAGTTCAAAGTTGGAGTAAGGCCGAAGTTAGGATTGGTCAGTACTAAGTATTTGGCTTAGGAGGATCACTGGAAGCTAGGGATCGTTAAGAGCCAAAGCTTGGATTAGTAAGCTTTCAGTTTTGCATAGGATAAATTCAGATGATCCTTGTACGGTACCGAGGAAACATATTCCTTTTGGATCACCCGCTCCTTTCGTTTCTGACTGTGCTGTGACATCGACCTTGCACACCATTCCATTTGCTCTTTTGTTGGTCCATGTCTTCGGCCTAAGTGGCAAATATCCCCCCAATAGCTATAGATTTGAGGGCAAAGATCTTTTTTCTTTTGCCCTCCTCATCATTGTGCTACTTCATGGCTAGTTCATGCATCATCAATAATCCGAGCAGCTCTTCAAGTGGTAGCTTATTTAAGTCCTTTGTCTCTTGGATAGTAGTAACTTTAGCTTCCCACATTTTAGATAATGATCTAAGAATTTTTTATTTTTATACTATTTATGAAGACTTTTGAGACCATTTATGATATTAGTGAAGCATGTAAAATACCGGTGATTGATTAATTTGGTTTCATTTTTAAAAGTTCATACTTGTGCACAACATATTAATTTTTGATTTCTTAACTTGATTTGTTCTTTTATGTGTCACTTCAAGTCTATTCCAAATTTTTTTTGTAGAATTGCAAGTGAAAATTCGGTTGAACTTATTATCATCCAAGACACAATAAAATACATTCATTACCTTGGCATTCAACTAAACTAATTTTTTGTCTTCTTCATTTCAATCCTTTTCAAATTTGAAAGTGCTAGTACCATCCACAACAACTATGGGTTTATGCGGCCCATTAATTATGATACTCCATAAGTCATAATCAAGAGCTTGCATGAAACTATGCATGCCGGCCTTCTAATAGGTGTAATTTGACCCATTGAAAAGCAATGGCCTATTTGTGGATTGCCCCTTGGTAGAACCACCCAATCAAGTTGTTATAATCTTTACTCTTAATCATTAGATCAAATTCTAGCTAAGAACCAAGCTTTGATACTAATTATTGCCCAGCTAGATAGCCTAAGAGGGGGGATGAATTGGGTTTTCAAAAATCTAAAGAAGTATATGCAACTTTTACAAAACTTAATTGAGCGAGATGATTGTATTGCAAGCTAAAAGAAATATAGGTAATGAAAAGAAAGCTACACACACAAACACGATAAAAATTAAAAATTATAGTAGTTCAGTGTACTTCTAGCATCTATGTCTACTCCCCAAGCTTCACTTAGAAATTTCACTATATTCCAATAAATATAGCTAGTTTGTTTTAATTGGGATCACAAACAATCTAATTAATTTTATCAAATCAACCAATCAAAATCTTACAAGCCTTACCCAAGGCTCTCAAGCCAATTCAAAGGTTTGGATTAAACCTACTCCCAAATTTGAGTCCTACTAAAACTTAATACAAAAAAATAGAAAAAAAAATTTACAACTCAAGAAAGCTCCTTAAAAGAGCAGATGAGCGTCGATGAAGCTTGCTCGAAGAAGGCTTGAATGCTTGCACTTAATGCTTATTAGCTTCTCCTTGAATACCCTCACAAATCTTAAAAGAAAATTAGTTGGAAGTAGTTGAGTCTCTTGAATGCAATGAATATTGGACTTTTTGGGCTATTTTTCTTCAAAAGTATATCTTCACTTGGTTCCTTGGTTTTTCTTATATCTACTATTCATTCTCTCCAAGTTTGATGCATATTGAACCCATTTAGAGCAATTTTTGACTGTTAGAGGCGTAATATAGTCGTTAGAAAAATTTTGGATAAAACTGGATATCCTATAGAACTAGCCAATATCTTTATCAAAAGCATAGAAGTCGCTCGAAATGGTCTCGAGTCAGCTTGCAAGTGTCCTTGAGTTGGCTCAAATACCTCTTAAGTTAGCTCAATCTCAGATCTGCATAAATTGACTTTGCATTTCTCTGGGAGAGTTGGCTCGAGGCTTTCTTTAGTTAGCTTGCCTGTATCCATGAGTTGACTCGAAATGTTCTCGAGTTGGTTCGGTTTCAGTTTAGCAAAATCCAGCTTTCTATCCTTCTGAGAGAGTTGGCTTGGGGCTTCCTTCCATTAGCTCGCTTGTGTGCCATGCTTGTGTGCCATGTCTTGATTGTGCCAGAGTCAACTCAGTTACTATCAAGTGTCGATTCGACTTCCTCAAACTTACTTTTCTCAAGAAATCCATCTCCGAACTTGATTTTTCTTGGCTTAATCTTCTTCTAGGAGATTTCAAAACTTGTCAAAGGAGTCAACATCCTACTGTTAGATATGTGCCCTAGAAGCCAATCTTGACTGATACATACCTTTCTCTAAGGCATATTTTGTACTTGATGGGTAGTCTTTATAACCAATCATATCTTGTGTGTCCATAATTTGTCCTACAAATTAACAAAGATGATTTTGTATATTCTCAAAGTGTTGAGAATTTGAGACATACATCATTGATAGTTAATTTTTAAATGCTCTCGATCGAAGGATCATTACGGAGGATAATGATCCATCTATTAAAGATCGGTGCATGGATCACCTCCCTTTAGGATAGATGAGTCTCGAGTCTGTGGTGTAGAGACACTGGGGTGTGTTGGTGAACGTAGATGATTTCGTGCATATATTATGAAACTTTTTAGAATAAAATATAGTGAAAGATAATTAGATTAATCAAATTAATCTAACATGCATATGATCTAATCATCAAATCAACCTACTCTAGGATCTATGATATGTTATGTTGTATATAAAATCTAAAAAATACTGAAGATAAAATCAACATGCATGCATGTGAGCAATAGATCATATCTACTTCTAATCTGAGTTCAAAATTCTATACCTTTGCATAGGTCGACAATAACCACTATTGAGAGATATGATAGAGAAGGTCCTCGCTGGTTGCTCACAGCCACACACACATCCGGCCTCTACAGGAAGTTCACTCGAAGCTCTGATCTGATCGGTCTTCTTGAGAGTGCTAGCGGGCATGAAGACCTTCATCTTGACTGATCTGGATCCTTTCTTCAAATTTTTAAAACTTTATCAGAGGTTGAAGATGCACTTCTAGAGGAGATGAAGAGGTGAAAAAAAGAAGGAGAAGAAAGTAATTTTTCTCTCTTCCCAAACCCTTAGGACCAAAAATCTAGAATTTAGATTTTTGTGCTAACCTAAAGAGAGAGGACTCTCCTCCTCTTTTTCATGCCATGAACCAATGCTCCAAGCCCCTCCACATGTAGAACTCTTTTTCTGGTATCTTACACATACAAAAGAAACCACAAAAGCCACTTTTATAGACACGTAAGTGTGGGGAGAAGAGTCCTAGAGATTATGGACTCTTGATGTGTTGTCACCCCTACTCATGATTTCACATCAAACCACACATAAAAAATATGGGACACCCCTTCCCATATTTTTTTTAGTAAATCAGTTCTCTAACTAATCTTCCACAAAAAATCTCCTCAAAATGTCACACATATAAGGAGAAAAAAATAAGTTGGCATGGAGAGGTGGATAAGAATAGATTCTCTTAATAAAGAATATTTTGAAATCCAATTTTAGAACCTTCCTTTTATCAAAATAAAATTAAATTTGGATGTGAGATAGAGAAGGGGAAGGACTCTGTGATGTGAAAAAATCTCACACAAAAACTATTTGTGCATGAGGATATATGGCATCAAAGTGGGAGGTGCATGGGGAGAAGAGTCCTATTCCAATAAGGACTCTTAATTTCTTTATTTGAATCCAAACCAAATCACATCTATTTTAGTCCAAATAAAATATATAAAATCTAATCTAACTAGATTCATAAATCTTTAATCAAATTTTAATTAAATTAAAAATTGATTGAATCAAAGTTCAGATCAAATCAGGGACAATTCTTCCTTAGCGATTAGGTCATCTCATAATCTAATCAGGTCAAACCTAATTGAATCCAATTCAATTAGATTTTATTTAATCTTCTTCACTCAATCAAATTAAGATAATCAATAATTTAATTATTAATTATTTTTTTATTAATTTATAAATACTTGGTGAATTAATTTATTACAACTTTTGCATAAGATTAACCATCAATCGAATTGACGATTAAGCCCTTGAACGATTCTTAATCGTTGATCAACTATATGATTAATCAAAAACTTCTTTTAAATGTGACCCCATAAGTTTGAACTTAAGTCGATAGAATAAGAATAACTTCTTAAACCAATCGATATAACCATCTAGCAATGATGACCTGATGTCTGGATAGGTCGAATGAAGATGAAGCAACATTCAAGAACCTATTGGCATATGGTTATCATATAAATCATCCCTTTGACACTAATGCTCGAGGATGGCTTAGGATTTAACTATCAATCTTAGATAAGTCACCCACATTGTATTTCAATCTTTTTCAAATTCATCACATGGATTACCCCGACCTAGGTTTTGCTAAATTAAAATACACTGATGCATATCTCTTACTAATTTGGAGGGGTCAATCTTATCTTGACTCATGCACTAACTTATCAAGTACTTGACTACACCCAAAAATCTTCTGTTACTAAATTAGAAACTCAGTTAGTCTAACATCAAAGTACAGTGAGTTACTTGCAAGTCACCATGGTGATCTCAGATCGAAGGGACACTTATACCCATACCCTTCGTGAGCTACCCTTGACAGCAGAGTGCTCCATAGTTGGTTATGTTTAGTGACGATGTACTCTTACATCTCACCTACATGTTATACCAGTGTCTCCACATCATTTGGTTATAAGGATAATCAATACATATGGCACACAATGACCTATACTTGATATCGCTATCATCCTAGTAATAGCGTATCATTTGGTCATGAACCAATTTAAGGACTATGCGATAAATCCTCCTTTATCGATCAAAGTAGTCCTAAGAACTTCATCACAATATAGGAGTTCGTTAGAAGATATAACCTTATGATAAAAAAAATCAAATAATTTTTATTGTTTATCAATTCATATACATTTATAATTAGCACAATCGTCGAACGATTGACTTTAGGATATAATTTCCAACAACTCCCACTTGGACTAAAGCTTATCAGTATAGTATGATATATCTATATTCAATTTATCATCTCAAAACTCCTAGATACTGAGGCTTTAGTAAATGGGTTGGTCAAATTCTCCTTTCCGTCGATCTTCTAAAGATTGCCGTCACCGTAATAGATTTTTCGAATAAGGTGATATCGATGCAAAATACTTGGTAAGCTAATGGGACTTCAACTCCTTGGCATGAGCTATAACTCTGATGTTGTACAATATAATAGGACCATCATCGAAGGGTGCTACTCCTAGCTTGTCAGTGAACCTGTACAATCACATAGCTTCCTTGCAAGCATCGAATGCTGCAATGCATTCTGTCTTGTAATTTGAATTTGGCTATATTGCTCTGCTTGGAACCATTCCAGCAGATTGCTCCATTATTTAGGGTAAGGATATATTTTGACATATTCCTACTATTATTATATCAAACTAAAAATTAAAATCAAATTTTATAAGTTTTAAGTCAAATTCTCCATAACCGAGTCACCGGTCCTTAGTATTTCTCAAATACTTAAGGATAACCTTCCAGTGATTCTCATCCGAATCTTACAAGTATCCACTCACTATCCTAATGAGTATACCATGTCCAATCTCATACTGTTAAATGTATGCTCTAGAAGCCAATCTTGGCTAACACATATTATATTTTTATGACATGATTTTGTACTTATTGGGTATTTATATTACCATTCATGCTTATGTGTCTATGAATCATCCAAGAGATTAACAAAATGATGACATATATTCTCAAAGAGTTGAGAATTTGAGACATATGTCATTGATGGTTAATTCTTAAATTACTTCTGATCATATAATCATCATGGAGATGGTGATTGATCCAAAAGATCAGTGCACGGATCGCTTCATTTGGACAGATGGGTCTCGAGTCTGCAGTGTAGAGACACTGGAGCGAGAGTGCAGGTAGTTGTTAGAAAATAACTAGCACTGAGTGTGACCAACACAAGAAGTCACATGGATGTCTGCTCACTTATTAGTGACTTTCTCGATACTGCAGTTGTATGACTGGTCCTTTGACCTGAGATGGCACTACTGCTCGTAGTGAGGCTATTGGAGTTTGACTGACACATAAATATGGGTCTCAATGAGTCTTTATAGTGGATATTGGTGATAGTTGGTCCACTGTAAGAGTAGAATATGAAGTGAATTTCAGTGCAGGGATAAAACGATAATTTTAAAACTTTTTCAAAATTATAATTTTACAGTAAAAATTATTAATTAATCTAATTAATTAACATATATTAACCCTACATAAAGATCTAAATATGATATATATAGCATGCATTTAAGTTTAAAATTTCAAATTCTACAGTAAACGTTTTACTGTTATGTGTTCAGAACACATTACCTTCGTACAGATAGTCGATCGCTGTGATCTGATCATCGTCGGAAAGATCTGATCATCACAATACAGCCACACAATATGTCTGGCCTCTGCAGATCATCCACATGAAGCTCCCGATCTGATCGACTCCTCATGAATGCTAGTTCGTTACAGAATCCTTTCGATGGCCGATGCTGATTGAACCCCTTCGATCGATGTCTGCCGACTCCTCAGATACTCCAAATTGTTAGAATAGAAACTTGAGAGATTGATAAAGCTCTCCCTGAAGTTTGGTGGGCTCACGACACTCGTAGCTCACCTTCTCACTTCTCGAACCCTAGGTAGAAACCCTAGGGTACTCTCAGAAAAACCCAGCACCCTTTCTGTTTCTTTTCTTTTCTCACGCATAGAGCCTTTCTCATGCCACCCTTTCTCATTCAAAAAGTCGTGTGCATGCCCCACCTTCTCTTTTCTTTTTAAAATAGTGCAAGACCGCATCTTCACCGCATCTTCACCGTGTGAGAGGATAAAGCTAGGTGGTTGCTCACTTGAATTCAAATCGAATTTGAATTCAGATGCCAACCAACCTATCCTTATCCAGTCAAGGCGAGAGAAAAAGGGGGTGTGGGTTCTTTGTGCATGGAGAGTTTACATGAAAAACTTTTTCTAATGTAGAGCAAGTGGCGCACAAGTGGATAAGGTGGCGCATGGGATTAGTTGCTCATTCAAATTCAAACATCATTTGAATTTGAATGGCCAACTAATCAATCTTTATCCACTCAAATGGTGCACAAGGGAGGGGTGTGGGAAGGCTTCTGCATGGGAGAAAATTCATGAGAACTCATTTCTCATGAATTCAAATAGGCGCAGGTGAGGTGAGGTGGCACAGGGAGATAAGTCAAAGTAGTTTCAAAAATTAAATCAACCTAATTGAACCAACCTTATTAAAATAGGTTAGGCACTGTTGGGTATAAAATACCCACAGCCGAAGCTCTCAGTGGGATTGAGCCTTGCGGGCTCCGTCCATGACTCCAAGGGGGACTCCGCCCAGACTCCTACGTGAGCCGGGCTCCATCCACGACTCCAAGGGGGACTCCGTCCAGACTCCTACGGGAGCCGGGCTCCGCCCACGACTTCAACCGTAAGGAGGACTCCGCCCGGACTCCTACGGGAGTCAGGCTCTGTCGCCAACTTCAACTGCCGGTAAGCTCCGTCCGGACTCCTACGAGAGCCAGACTTCGCGCCTGACTTTAATTGCGGGAGGACTTCGCCCGGACTCCTATGGGAGCCGGGCTCCGTCCATGACTCCAGGGGGGACTCCGCCCGGACTCCTACGGGAGCCGGGCTCTGCCCACGACTTCAACCGCAAGGAGAACTCCGCCCGGACTCCTACAGGAGCCGGGCTCTGTCGCCAACTTCAACTGCCGGTAAGCTCCGTCCGGACTCCTACGGGAGCCGGACATCGCGCCTGACTTTAATTGTAGGAGGACTCCGCCCGGACTCCTACGGGAGTCGGGCTCCATCCACGACTCCAAGGGGGACTCCGCCCGGACTCCTATGGGAGCCAGGCTCTGCCCACGACTTCAACCGCAAGGAGGACTCCGCCCGGACTCCTACGGGAGCCGGGCTCCGTCCACGACTCCAAGGGGGACTCCGCCCGGACTCCTACGGGAGCCGGGCTCCACCCATGACTTAAACGCAAGGAGGACTCCACCCAGACTCTTACGGGAGCCGGGCTCCGTTGCCAACTTCAACAGCCGGTAAGCTCCGTCCGGACTCCTACGGGAGCCGGACTTCGCACCTGACTTTAATTGCAGGAGGACTTCGCCCGGACTCCTACGGGAGCCGAGCTCCATCCATGACTCCAAGGGGGACTACGCCCGGACTCCTACGAGAGCCGGACTCCGCCCACGACTTCAACCGCAAGGAGGACTCCGTCCGGACTCCTACGGGAGCCGGGCTCCGTCGCCAACTTCAACTGCCGGTAAGCTCCGTCCGGACTCCTACGGGAGCCAGATTTCACACCTGACTTTAATTACAGGAGGACTCCGCCCGAACTCCTATGGGAGCCGGGCTCCACCCACGACTTCAACCGCAAGGAGGACTCCATCCGGACTCCTACGGGAGCCGGGCTCCGTCACCAACTTCGACCGCTGGTAAGCTCCGTCCGGACTCCTACGGGAGCCGGACTTCGCCCCGACTTTGATTGCAGGTAAACTCCATCTGAACTCCTACGGGAGCCGAGCCTCGTCCCTGACTCCGGCTGCAGACAAACTCCGCCCGGACTCCTACGGGAGCTGGGCCTCGTCCCCGGCTCCGACAGCAAGTGGACTCCACCCAGACTCCTACGAGAGCCAGGCTCCGTCACCAACTTCGACCGCTGCCGAACTTCAGCCGACGGATCTGCACTCCCTGACGCGACACAGCAACCGCCACGATCCTGCTCCACTTCCTGCGATGGATTTCACGCAGCTCCATTATTCCCTGACAGACCGCTATGACGGCCACGACTCTGCTCCACTTCCTGCGACGGATCCCGCACGGCTCCATTATTCCCTGGCAGACCGCTATGATGCCCACGATCCTGCTCCACCTCCTGTAACAGATACTGCACGATTCTTCCATCCTCTGGTAAGTCGCGACAATGGACGCCACTCCACTCCCTGCGGCAGACTCCACGTGGTGCGCTACAGTGAGGGCCACGGGTCCACTCCACTACTCCTCGCAACAAATTCCTCCTGACTGTGGGCGGCCCACTACCAGACGGTTATGAACGTTGCTATCAGTCTGTTGCATCCTCCGCCTATAAAAAGGGAGACCCCAAATACGTTATTCTATGAGCTCTTGTTTTCACCTAAAAACTCTGCTAAAATTTTCGTTCGAGCACTCCATTCTTGTTGAGGCAGAGAACTGACTTGAGCGTCGGAGGGTCTTGCTGGAGCAACCTCACCTCCGATTTAGACTTCTTTTGCAAGTCCTGGCGGCGACCGCGACTCCCTCGACTCCAGCTTCTCCAGCGCAAGTGAATTTTTGCACCAACAAGATTGGCGCTAGAGGAAGGGCTTGAACCTTCGCGGTACCCTTGTTCTTAAAGGAGTGCTCAACGAGGCCGCCTCCGGCCATCTTCTCCAACACCCGCTCCTCCTTTTCCCCCGCTGGGTCCTCGCCCAATTTCTTCTTGCGAAGCATCCGCACAGCTACCCACGGTCTCCGCAGCCATGTCTCGGGCCCCAGTCCCGCCTCTGGTTTCCCGGGCCCTGCATCCTCCGACAATGGTCACCGGCATGGAATGGCCGGACAATCGGCCTCTGATGGATTTCGCCAACACCGTCTCGGGGGGATCCTGACAGGAAGCAATCAACGTACCACCCATACCAAAGCCCATAACCTTCGCTGAAGAAGATGCCCAGGGAGTCCAATTCCCTCATAACGATGCGGTCGTAGTTTCCCTGAATATAGCAAATTACGATGTCCGTCGCATTCTCGTCGACAATGGAAGCTTGGCCGACATCTTGTTCTACGATGTCTTTTCAAGAATATCCATCCTTGACGGCCATTTGAGACTGATTAGCTCCCCTCTGGTAGGGTTTACCGGTGATGCTATTCCGATGGAAGGAATGATAGCTTTGACTGTGGTCGCAGGTCGACATCCAAGGCAATCCAGGGCTCTGGTGAATTTTCTGGTGGTGAAGGCGCCGTCAGCCTACAATGCAATTCTCGGCCGACCCGACCTCAATGCTCTCTGAGCCGTCGTATCAACTTACCATTTGAAGTTGAAATTCTCCACCAGCCAGGGGATCGGAGAGGTCCGGGGAGACCAAGCCCTGGCCAGGCACTGCTACAACATAGCCTTACAAGGAAGCAACCAATCTGGCCCCTGTCCCATTGATGGGTTGGATGCGCGCGATGACCTCACCGAAGAGAGGGGCACCCCGATTGAGGATCTGATACCAATCCCTTTGAACGACGAGAACGCAGAGCATGTAGCGATGATCGGCTCCAACCTGGAGGGAGAGGTGCGGATGTGTCTCATCGATTTTCTATGAAGGAATGCGGACGTTTTCGCTTGGGTTCCGAAAAATATGCTAGGGATTGACACGAAAGTCATGGAGCATCACCTGGCCGTCGATCCAAAGCATCGACCGACGAAAGAAAAAATCTGAAGTCATGCACCGGAGAGGCAGAAGGCGATAGCCGAAGAAGTGGACAAGCTCCTTAAAGCCAGATTCATTAAGGAAGTCAATTATCCTGATTGAATTTCCAATGTTGTCCTGGTCAAAAAAGCAAACGGCAAGTGGAGGATGTGCATAGACTTCAAAAAGCTGAATAAGGCCAGTCCAAAGGATAGCTACCTCCTTCCCAGAATCGATCAACTGGTGGACGCGACCTCGGGCCATGAGCTCCTCACCTTCATGGATGCATTCTTCGGCTACAATCAAATCAGAATGGCACCGGAAGACGAAGAAAAAACCGCTTTCATTACTAATCGTGGCCTTTACTGTTACAGGGTCATGTCTTTCGGCCTCAAAAATACGGGCGCAACTTACCAACGGTTGGTGAACAAAATCTTCAAGGAGCAGATCGGCCGTAACATGGAGGTCTACGTGGATGATATGCTTGTAGAAAGCAAATCTTTCAGAGATCACGTCACCGACCTCGAGGAGACTTTCGATGCTCTCTGAAAATATAGAATGAAGCTGAACCCAACTAAATGTGCTTTCGGGGTAACCTCGGGAAGGTTCCTAGGCTTCATGGTGTCGGGGCGCGGGATCGAGGCCAATCCAGAGAAAATTCACGCCATCCAGGAGATGGCCACCCCAAAGTCGATAAAAGAGGTTCAGCACCTCACAGGGAGGATAGCGGCCCTGAATTGCTTCGTCGCAAGGTCGACCGAGCGGTGCTTACCCTTCTTTCAAACCCTCAAGCAGCCCAAGAACTTTTGTTGGACCTCTGAGTGCCAACAGGTGTTCGAGGAGCTAAGGAGCTACCTCATCTCACCCCCGCTGTTGGCAAAGCTAGAGCCTGGGGAAGAACTATTTTTATACCTGGCGGTCTCTCCCATGGCTCTCGCGGCTGTCCTTGTCAAAGAAGAGGCGAAGGTCCAGTGGCCGATCTACTACGTCAGCCGTGCTTTGAAGGACACCGAGACCAGGTACACCAAATTAGAAAAATTGACTTATGCCTTGTTGATCGCAGCCCAGAGGCTCCGGTCTTACTTTCAAGGACACACCGTGATGCTGCTCACTGATCAACCGATCAAGGCGATCTTGCACCGAGCGGACGCCTCTGGGAGGATGGAAAAATGGGCGATCGAGCTCATAGAATTTGACATCAACTATCGACCCAGGCCAGTAGTGAAAGCCCAAATACTGGCAGATTTCATAGTGGAATATACTATTCTAGAGGAGACTGGACCTGAACAAAGCGAAATTGATGACTTGAAGTCCCGATCGGACTCCCCCAAAGAAGAAGCAGATTCCTCTGATCGCTTTTGGACCCTCTATGTGGACGGGTCTTCCAACATGTCAGGCATGGGTGCAGGCTTAATCTTGGTTAGTCCAGAGGGAATCATCGTTGAGTACGCTTTGCATTTTGGGTTCCCCGCGATAAATAATGGAGCAGAATATGAAGCTCTGATTGTAGGATTAAGGGTCGCCAAAGAGCTAGGAATAGACCAGCTCCGGGTCCACAGCGACTCTCAACTGGTAGTGGGACAGGTCAGCGGAAGTTACGAAGCGCGGGAGGACAGTATGGCCAAATACCTTGAAAGGGTAAAGGAGCTCATCCCCGCCTTTAGCAGCTTCAACATCAAACAGATCCCAAGGTTGGAAAATACCAGGGCTGACCTTCTCTCCAAGCTGGCAACGCTGGCTCCGGCCGAACTGCCTAAGGGCATTCTTTTTGAAGTTCTAGAGCACCCAAGTACAGAAGAGTCGCAGCCCATGATGGAGATTGACCACGAGCCTAGCTGGGTTGACCCCCTGATAATCTATCTCAGAGATGGAGTTCTCCCCTAGGATGCGAAAGAAGCTCGGAAGCTCTGAAACCAAGCCTCCCGGTACATCCTTTATGAGGACAAATTGTACAAGAGATCATACTCCTTGCCCCTCTTAAAATGCCTCCAGCCTTCGGAGGCTGACTACGCCTTATGGGAAGTGCATGAAGGAATCTGCGGAAACCATTTGGGAGCTAGATCTTTATCCCACAAGTTGCTCCGCCAAGGATATTACTGGCCGACAATGCATCATGATTCGATCGAATATGTCAAAAAGTGTGATCGATGCCAGAGATATGCTAACGTCCAGAGACAGCCCGCCACCGAGCTCACACCCTTGAGTGCCCCATGGCCTTTTGCACAATGGGGGATGGACATCCTTGGCCCTTTTCCTATGGCGCCTGGGCAAAGAAAGTTTCTCCTTGTAGCGATCGACTACTTCACCAAATGGGTTGAAGCCGAACCACTAGCGAAAATCACAGAAGCAAAAGTGCAAGATTTCATCTGGAATTCGATCGTGTGTAGGTTCGGTCTGCCTAAAACCCTAATCAGTGATAATGGACGGTAATTCGCGGGAGCAAAATTCGTCGAATTCTATGAAGATCTAAACATCTCCCACAACTTCACATCAGTAGCCCATCCCCAGGCGAATGGCGAAGCTGAGGTGACTAATCGAACCCTTTTGCAGGGGATTAAGACAAGGCTCAAAAAAGTGAAGGGAACTTGGGCGGACAAACTTTATCATGTGTTGTGGGCGTATCGAACTACCCAGAGGCTACCTACGGGGGAGACCCCATTTGCTTTAGCCTTCGGTACGGAAGCCGTCATCCCAATCGAGCTTAAACTTCCGTCGGCACGAGTCGTGGCATTCGATGAACATCAAAATTTACAGAGTCTTAGAGCCAACCTCAACCTGCTGGAAGAAAGACGGGAGATAGCTCAGGTTCGAATGGCAGCCTACAGACAGAAAGTTGCTCGATATTACAACGCCTGGGTCAAAAACAAAGCCTTTAGAGCAGGAGATCTAGTGCTTCGACGAGCCGCTGTCTCGCAACCTCAGGATCGGGGGAAACTCGCCCCAAACTGGGAAGGACCGTATGAAGTCAAAGAAGTGGTCTCGCTCGGAACTTATTATCTTAAGGAACTCGGAGGAGCTGACCTCCCACGACCGTGGAGCTCGAAAAACTTACGGATGTACTACCAATAACTTCATTTTAATTGAAAGTTGCATACCTGTATGTCCTTGGACAATTCAAACAAACTGTATCAGAAACGAAAGGGAAACCTCATCCCGACAAAATCGAAGGCCCGATTCCCTTTAGACCGGATGGGGGGAGAGGCCTTGCAACGCCCATATGCGCCCCCACAGCCCTGTTAGGGACAGGAGAAAAATCTCGCCCTAATTTGAGCAAAGTCGAAGGCCCGATTCCATTTAGATCGGATGGGGGGAGAGGCCCTGCAACGCCCATATGCGCCCCCACAGCCCTGTTAAGGATAGGAGAAAAACTTCGCCCTAACTTGAGCAAAGTCGAAGGTCCGATTTCCTTTAGACCGGATGGGGGGAGAGGCCCTGCAACGTCCATATGCGCCCCCACAGCCCTATTAGGGACAGGAGAAAAACCTCGCCCTAACTTGAGCAAAGTCGAAGGCTCGATTCCATTTAGACCGGATGGGGGGAGAGGTCCTGCAACGCCCATATGCACCCCCACAGCCATGTTAGGGACAGGAGAAAAATCTCGCCCTAACTTGAGCAAAGTCAAAGCCCCGGTTCCATTTAGACCGGATGGGGGGAGAGGCCCTGCAACGCCCATATGCGCCCCCACAGCCCTACTAAGGACAGGAGGAGAACCTCACCCTAGCTTGAGCAAAGTCGAAGGCCCGGACTCTTACGGGAGCCGGGCTCCGTCCGTGACTTCTACCGCAAGGAGGACTCCGCCCGGACTCCTACGGGAGCCGGGCTCCGTCACCAACTTCAACCGATGGTAGGTTCCGCCCGGACTCCTACGAGAGCCAGGCTTCGTCACCAACTTCAACTGCTGGTAATCTTCGTCCGAACTCCCACAGGAGCCGAACTTCACCCCGACTTCACCTACGGGAGCCGAACTCCCATAGCCTCGCTGAGAGCGGAGGAAAAATTCCAAGCGAAAAAGAAAAAGGAAGGTGATGGACCACATCAGCGATGATTGGAAAACAAACAACGTCCAAGGTGCGGAGAACCCTGTCACAGCAGGGATTGGGGCTCTCATCAGGAATCCCAGCTTTCAAGGAAGCTTTCGATGTAAATCCAAGGTAGGACAACTTCCTCAGGGTGACAGAAGCTCAGGCCTCCGAGCTCAAGCCCTGAGGGGGACACCAAGCCCGAATGGCCCCCAGGCGAGTCTGCAGCCGCTGACGGAAAGGATGGGTCGATACGATGGCAATCGGGTATCTTCGAACGATGCAAAAACCGAAGAGGAGCTCGGCAAGCGACAATTCAACACAAATAAAAGAGCCACCAGTGACCTAAGGATGACATCAAAAAAAAAAAAAAAAAAGAGAGAGAGAAGAGAGAAGAAGAAAAGATGAGAAAAGGAAGGAAGTTCGGCAGACAATAAGTCGATGCAAAGTGCAGACGAGGTAACAAAATCTCCTTCTCATTTTTCAACTAACAAGATGTACGTTATAAGACCCGGAGGGCCAGAAAAGAATACATTATTACAAGGCTCAAGAACACGGCTTGGAAA
The DNA here is from genome assembly GCF_000442705.2 of Elaeis guineensis. Classification (NCBI taxonomy): domain Eukaryota; kingdom Viridiplantae; phylum Streptophyta; class Magnoliopsida; order Arecales; family Arecaceae; genus Elaeis; species Elaeis guineensis. Next base: position 59,144,562 of record NC_025993.2, read on the forward strand.
GGATACACCGGAGGCCGCTTCCAGCTGCAAACTTTTCTTTCCATTTCTGTCCTTCCCAGCCATGTTTTCTAGTACGTGTGGCAGGCCTATTGGCTCTCGCCCTGCCTTGTTTTGCTCCACCTCCGAAGTTCCAACCCCAGGGAGAAAAGGATGGGATAGATTCCAGGGGGCAGTAAGGGCAACGGCAGCGGCGACGAAGACCTGTTTCAAGAAGAACCGGAGTCACCCCGGAGGCAGCGGTGGCGCCAGAGATATGCACCATCACCGAATGCTCCGTGACAACCACCGTCCAAAGTATTCCGGCAAGGTTAGCATGCGCTACTTCCACCATCCCCGCAACAAGTTTTACTGCCCCACCGTCGACGCCGACCGCTTCTGGTCCCTCGGCCCCGACGATATCAAGGATCCCGCCACAGCTTGTGACGACAGCTCTGCCCTCCTGACCGGTGCCACCCCGTCTTGCTACTCCAAAATTCTCAAGCAGAACGCTTTTACCGGCGGTCCCCGTTATTAAATCTCTGTTGTTGAAGGAATTCTTCCTCGAGCCCCCTTTGAAGCGACGGGGACCTTCAGCGGCCGCTCGATGACCGGAGGACTCACAGACCGCTGTTCTCCTCCTTGCCTTCCTCCAAGCCCTTGGCATTCTCTTGAGGATGGCCTCTGGGGTGGAGGACCTGGCGGGGAAACTCCTTAGAGAGGAATCGGGGGGCCGAAGACGGCAAAGGCCGGTGCGGAGGATGCTCGGAGTTGGTAGGGGCACCGACAGAGTGGCTGAGTAGCTAGGCTCTCAGACGAAGGAAAGGTGCCGTCCTTTAAGCAGAGTAAAGCCCCGAAGGAAGGGTAGGGGGTTTAAATAGGCAGCGGATCTTAGCGCAATTATGGTGGCGGGTGTCCCTAGACCAGCCGGTGCTTACCACGTGTCCCGCGTGTCCCACTCGCCGCTATCGAGGATTGACTGTTCGCAAATTTCCATGACGCGATGCTTGGGATCACATCTCGATGGGAGTTCTGAAAAGACCCTTCGGGTCGCCCGAATCGAAAAAAGGGCTCTAGCATGTGTGCATTAAATGCCGACATATCCGAGGATGGTTGCACCTGGACATCAGGGGGAGAACTTCGACTGCGACAACCTCTCTGTACTTTCTTCATTCGAAATTCAAACTCAGAAGTAGGGGGACTGGTGTTGGGTATAAAATACCCACAGCCGAAGCTCTCAGTGGGATTGACCCTTGCGGGCTCCGTCCATGACTCCAAGGGGGACTCCACCCGGACTCCTACGGGAGCCGGGCTCCGTCCACGACTCCAAGGGGGACTCCGCCCGGACTCCTACGGGAGCCGGGCTCCGCCCATGACTTCAACCGCAAGGAAGACTCTGCCCGGACTCCTACAGGAGCCGGGCTCCGTCGCCAACTTCAACTACCGGTAAGCTCCATCCAGACTCCTATGGGAGCCGGACTTCGCACCTAACTTTAATTGCGGGAGGACTTCGCCCGGACTCCTACGGGAGCCGGGCTCCATTTATGACTCCAGGGGGGATTCCGCCCGGACTCCTACGGTAGCCGGGCTCTGCCCACGACTTCAACCGCAAGGAGGACTCCGCCCGGACTCCGACGGGAGCCGAGCTCCGTCGCCAACTTCAACTGCCGGTAAGCTCCGTCCGGACTCATACGGGAGCCAAACTTCGCGCCTGACTTTAATTGCAGGAGGACTCTGCCCGGACTCCTACGGGAGCCAGGCTCCATCCACGACTCCAAGGGGGACTCCACCCGGACTCCTACGGGAGTCAGGCTCCGCCCATGACTTCAACTGCAAGGAGGACTCCGTCCGAACTCCTACAGGAGTCGGGCTCCGTCCACGACTCCAAGGGGGACTCCGCTCGGACTCCTACGGGAGCCGGGCTCCGCCCACCACTTCAACTGCAAGGAGGACTCCGCCCGAACTCTTACGGGAGTCGAGCTCCGTCGCCAACTTCAACTGCCGGTAAGCTCCGTCCGGACTCCTACGGAAGCCAGACTTCGCACCTGACTTTAATTGCAGGAGGACTTCGCCCGGACTCCTACGGAAGCTGAGCTCCCTCCACGACTCCAAGGGGGACTCCGTCCAGACTCTTATAGGAGCCGGGCTCCGCCCACGACTTCAACCGCAAGGAGGACTCCGTCTGGACTCCTACGGGAGTCGGGCTCCGTCGCCAACTTCAACTGCCGGTAAGCTCCTTACGGACTCCTACGGGAACCGGACTTCGCACCTAACTTTAATTGCAGGAGGACTCCGCCCAGACTCCTACGGGAGTCGGGCTCCGCCCACGACTTCAACTGCAAGGAGGACTCCGCCCGGACTCCTACGGGAGCCGGGCTCCGTCACCAACTTCGACCGCTGGTAAGCTCCGTCCGGACTCCTACGGGAGCTGGACTTCACCCCGACTTTGATTGCAGGTGAACTCCGCCCGGACTCCTATGGGAGCCGGGCCTCGTCCCCGACTCCGGCTGCAGACAAACTCCACCCGGACTCCTACGGGAGCCGGGCCTCGTCTCCGGCTCCGACAGCAAGCGGACTCCGCCCGGACTCCTACGGGAGCCAGGCTCCGTCACCAACTCCGACCACTGCTGAACTTCAGCCGACGGATTTGCACTCCCTGGCGCGACACAGCAACCACCACGATCCTGCTCCACTTCCTGCGATGGATTCTACGTAGCTCCATTATTCCCTGACAGACCGCTATGACGGCCACGACTCTGCTCCACTTCCTGCGACGGATCCCGCGCGGCTCCACTATTCCCTGGCAGACCGCTATGATGCCCACGATCCTGCTCCACCTCCTGTAATGGATACCGCGTGATTTTTCTATCATCTGGTAAGTCACGACAACGGACGTCGCTCCACTCCCTGCGGCAGACTCCACGTGGCACGCTACAGTGAGGGCCACGGGTCCACTCCACTACTCCTCGCAATAAATTCCTCCTGACTGTGGATAGCCCACTACCAGACGATTATGAACGTCGCTATCAGTCTGTTGCGCCCTCCGCCTATAAAAAGGGAGACCTCAGATACGTTATTCTATGAGCTCTTATTTTCACCTAAAAATTCTGCTAAAATTTTTGTTCGAGCACTCCATTCTTGTTGAGGCAGAGAACTGACTTGAGCATCGAAGGGTCTTGCCGGAGCAACCCCACTTTTAGTTTAGACTTCTTTTGCAGGTCCCGGCGGCGACCGCGACTCCCTCGACTCCAGCTTCTCCGGTGCAAGCAGATTTTTGCACCAACAGGCACAATTAGATTAAATTAAACCCAACACAATTAGGCTTAATTGACGATTAGGTCAACTCTTAACCTAATCGGGTCAAACCCAACTGAATCCAATTCAATTGGACTTGATCCAAAAATAATTACTCAATTAAATTGAGTTAATTAGTGATCAAATTACTAATTAAACCTCTCATAAATACTGAGTCCAAATCTGATGGGCAATCGGGCATCAAAGTCCATCGATATGAAACCCTGATCGAAGAGTCCCAAACCAGTGGGACTCTTGATCCCGGTACCCAAAATGTGTGAAACTCATGATCAAAGAATCTTGATTCTCGATCACAAAGTTTCAGACACGTACGACTCAGAGTCTCCAAGTATTTGGACTCTTGATTGAAGAGTCCCGGTCCAGTGGGACTCTTCACCAGCCATCAGATTAGATAGGAATCTCTAATGTGTGTGATCTCACAGGTTCGAACCTAAGATGGTAGCATAGGAACCAATTCCTGTACTAATCGAAGTGACCATATAGCAATGGTACCCGACATCCGGATAGGTCGAATAGTCACAATCGCAACATTCAGAACCTACGCAAATATGGTTACTGTATAATTCATCCCTTTTGACCCCTGTGTATAGGATGACTCAGGGTTAAACTGTCAACCCTGATCAGATCATCCGAATCATGCTCAACTCAAATAGTCCTGTGACACCTCATTAGGACTACCCTGCCAAGGTTTTGCTAAATTGAAACACGACTGTCCACAGCCCCTGAACTGGAGTGGTCAATCCCATCTTGACACACGCACCGACAAGTCAAGTATATGACTACACCCAGCAGCCTTCCGTCACTGAATTAGAAATTCAGGTAGTCCAGTGCCTAAGTGCAGTGAGTTGCTTGCAAGTCACTGTGGCAGTCTCAGGTCAGAGGGACAGTTATACCCATATCCCATCGAAGCAAATCTTGACAGCAGAAAAAGCTCCGAAGTCGGTCACGTTCAGTGCAGATGTACCCTTATATCTCACCTGTATGCCATACCAGTGTCTCCACACTCTTTGGTTAAGAGGACAACCAACCCATATGGCACACAACGACCTATTCTTGATAAACGTTGTTGTCCTTGGTAATAACATATCATTTGATCGCAAACAGGTTTAATTACTAAACGACAAATCCTCCTTTGTCGAGTCTAAATAGTCCTAAGGACTTCACCACAACACAGGAGTTCATTAGAAGATGAAACAATTTGTGATGAAAAATATCACAATAACTTTTATTAATTTATAATTCATATACTAATACAAGAAAGAGTACAACCGTCAACAGTCTGATGATTGGCTTTGGGACACTATTCCCAACAATCTCCCCCTTGGCCTAAAGCCAATCGATGCAGTATCTAATACCCATCTTCGATTTGAAGTCGTCGAACTCCTTCACCACAATGGCTTAAGTGAATGGGTCGGCCAGGTTCTCCTTTCCATCGATCTTCTGAAGGTCGACGTCACCTCTATCCACGATGTTTCGGATAAGATGGTAGCGGTGCAGAATATGTTTCGTCCGCTGGTGTGCCTTCGGTTCCTTTGCCTGAGCAATGGCTCCAGAGCTATCACAATAGAGCAGAACTGGACCAACAAGGGAGGGTACTACTCCAAGCTCGATGAGGAATTTTTTCAGCCACACTGCTTCTTTGGCAGCATCTGATGCAGCGACATACTCTGCCTCACAAACTGAATCAGCCATAGTGTGCTGCTTGGAACTCTTCCAGCAGACAACCCCACCATTAAGGGTAAAAATAAATCCCGACACACTTTTGCTGTCATCATGATCAAACTGAAAACTGGAGTCTGTAAACCCCATAAGTCTCAAGTCCGATTCACCATAAACAAGCCACTGGTCCTTAGTATTTCTTAAATATTTCAGGATGGTTTTAACAACTTTCTAGTGATTTTTCCCTGGATCAGATTGGTATCTACTCACTACCCCTAGTGAGTATGCCACATCTAGTCATGTACATGTCATGGCGTACATGATAGATCCCACTACCGAAGCATATGAAATTCTACCCATACGCTCTCTCTCTTGAGGTGTTGTCGGATAATCCCTCTTCGAGAGAAAAATTCCATGGCCTATCGGTAGATAGCCTTTCTTAGAATTCTCCATGCTGAATCTCTTCAGCATAGTATCAATGTACGTAGACTGGGATAAGCCAAGCAACCTTTTAGATCTATCCCTATAGATCCTCATCCCTAGGATGTAGGAAGCTTCTCCCAGATCCTTCATGGAGAACTGTGACGACAGCCAAATCTTTATTCCTTGTAATACAGGGACATCATTCCCGATTAAGAGAATATCATCCACATACAATACAAGAAATACCACTATTGGACCATTAGCCTACTTATAAATGCAGGGCTCTTCTCCGTTCTTAACAAAGCCATACATCTTGATCGTCCTATCAAAACGTATGTTCCAACTCCGGAATGCCTGCTTAAGTCCATAAATGGACCTCTATAGTCTGCACATCTTAGACTCATCTAGTGATGTGAACCCTTCAGGTTGTATCATATACACCTCTTCGTCCAGCTCTCCATTTAGGAAAGCTGTCTTCACATCCATCTGCTAGATTTTATAGTCTAGATGGACAGCTATCGAAAGCATAATCCGAATGGATTTGAGCATTGCCACAGGAGAAAATATCTCATCATAGTCTATACCATAATGTTGATGATATCCCTTGGCAACCAGACGAGCTTTATAGGTCTCCACCTTTCCGTCTGCACCCCTCTTCCTCTTGAAGACCCACTTACACCCTATGGGTTTTACTCCTTCGGGTGGGTCAACCAATGTCTACACATCGTTGACCTTCATGGACTCCATTTTGGATTTCATGGCCTCTAGCCATTTCTCAGAGTCAGGTCTCTACATTGCATCCATGTAGGTGATCGGATCCTTATCATTTTCATCAAGTTCAATAGGATCGCCATCCCGGATCAAGAAACCATAGTATTTGTCCGGTTGACGTGGTACTCTACCAGACCGCCCTAAGGGTGCAGGAACAATGGGCTTCAGATCTGATCTAACCAAATCCGGTTCAGGTTCAGCAACTTGTGTCAATTTTTTTCACCTATCGAATTTTCTCAAGTTCAACCTTAGAGGCAACAGTCCCTTTACCAAGGAACTCCTTTTCCAAAAAGATTGCCTTAAGGCTGACAAACACCTTTTACTTATCAGCTAGGTAGAAATAATACCCTTTGGTCTCTTTTGAGTACCCTATGAAATAACACTTGTCAGACCTAGGTCCAAGCTTGTCCGTAATTAAACATTTAACATAAGTCGGACACCCCCAAACCCTAAGGTGTGAGAGTACTGGCTTACGTCCTATCCATATCTCATATGGCGTTTTGGTTACAGACTTACTCAGAACCCTATTTAAAAGATAACAAGCCGATTCGAGCGCATATCCCCAGAGGGAGATCGGCAGACCAGCAAACACCATCATGGATCGACCCATGTCCAACAAGGTCTGATTCCTCCTTTCAAACATACCATTATGCTGTGATATTCTAGAAGGAGTCCACTGAGAGAGAATCTCATTCTCCCCAAGATATGTCAGAACCTCATTGGAAAGATATTCACCTCCTCGATCAGATCGAAGAGTTTTAATACACTTTTTAGTTTATTTTTCTACCTCATTTTGAAATAGTTTGAACATTTCAAATGACTCCGACTTATGCTTCATTAGGTAGACATACCCATACCTCGATAGGTCATCTGTGAAGGTTATGAAGTAGAAATATCCACCTCTTGCACTTGAGCTCATGGGTCCATATACATCAGAATGTATCAAACCCAAGAGTTCACCGGCTCGCTCACCTTTTCCAGTAAAAGGTGATTTGGTCATCTTTCCAAGAAGACAGAACTCACAGGTTGGAAGTGATTCACAATCACCAACTTCAAGAATTTCTTCTTGAGCCAACCTGTTTATCCTGTTCTTATTGATATGACCTAGCCTATAGTGCCAAAGGTAGATTTCTGACATATTATCCATTCTAGGGTATTTACCAGAGGTTTGAACCATATTAACAGGCTGTGATAGTAAGTAAATTCTATTATTTAGTTATCCAACAAACATTGTAACACCATTCAAAATGATATTGTAAATATTTTTTTTTATTAAAAATTCATAACTGTACATGGAAAAAAGGCTTACAGAAATAATATTTAATAAAAAACTTGGACAATAGTGACATTCACTCAGAATTATATTACGAGAGTTGATTACAAGGTTCATGATTCTTAAAGCTAGAACTGGAACTTTGCTTCCATCTCCAACATTCAGGAACCTCTCACCTTCATCAAATCTCCTACTGACTTGCAGACCCTGCATCGAATTATAGATATGATAAGGATTTTCGGTATCCAATACCCAGGCAATAGTATCACAAATGAAAAAGTTGCAAGGTGTTATCATATAATTACCTTGCTTCTTCTTCAGCCTGTTTGGGTCCAGGGAGGCAATGTATAGAGGACAGTTTCTCTTTCAGTGCCCCTGCTTCTTGCAAAAGAAGCACTCCACCTAGCTCTGGTCGGGCTTGCATTTCTTGGTCTAACCCTGTGCAGACGTCCCAACATGCGGCTGCACCTTCTTATTCTTCTTCTTCTTGTTCTTCTTTCCTTTCTTAAAGGGTCGACGACCAGAAGAAGATCCTCCCACAACATTCATCGACTCCTTATGGAGCTGGTGGTCCTTCACAAAATTCTGCAGCAACCCCATCAAGCCGTGGTAGTTCACTGCAGGTTTTATCATCCAAAAATGAGTAAGGAAGGGGAGGAAGGACTTGGGCAAAGAATTAAGGATTGCATCCTTACCGAGCTGCTCGTGCAAGGAAAAGCCCAGTTTACTTAGGCACTCAATCATTTCGATCATGTACAGTACATGATCAGTGACTGAGGCCCTATCCCTCATCCGAGCATTGAAAATGGCATAACTAGTTTTGTGCCTTTCAACATCGTCAGGCATGCCAAAGGAGTCGTTCAACATTTGAAGCATCTCCTGTGGCTGGACATTCTCGAACCTATGGCTAAACTCATCATTCATTGCCGCCAGCATTATGCACCGAATGGTGGTACAATCGTTGAGCCATTTCTGATAAGTATCTCGAACCGTCCCTCTAGCGTTCGGGGCTGGCTCCTCAGGTGCCGGATCTTTTATTACATAAAGGATCCACTCATGCTTAAGGATGATTTTCAATTTTTGATACCAGCTATCGAAATTAGGTCCCATTAGCTTGTCATTATCTAATAATGACTGGAGCGACAGGGTAGTAGCCATAGCTGCATAAAGGAAAATCAGACATTTATTAGTACATAAATTAATAATACTAAAGACTTGGACTTTAGTCTAAAGTTTCTCCTAGTATTTTTATGAACTGGTAGCCTCAACCTTCAATTCGAGAAATTACTTTAATTCTTTAGTGGGTACTAGAATCCACACAGACCACACACGAGCCCAACTTTGGTTGGTCAACCCATGTGCATCTATGGGTAGGTTCATAACCAGTTGTTTCTTTAAACAACTTCTAGTAATTAATTTTACCCCAGATCCTAATCAGTAGGCTTTGGCCTCCACTAAAAAGATCTGGTTAGGTCCAACCATTAACATGACTTGATTTGGTGAATCTGACCAATAAATGATCAGACCCGACTTTGGCAGGCCAATCTGACCACCATCAGAAAGACTCAACCAAATGATCATATTATGAATGATAATTCCATTAGTCAATAAGCACCAGGCCTTTGGGCCTCCAGTGATTATTAAACTAATGGACTCATTATCACTCACTTAATAGGAGGCTATGACTTAGTTATCACTATAACTTAATCATTTTTAGGGACTTAATAATTTTTGAGGATTTTATTAAAAGATAGAAGAGAAGAAATTAACAAGCCAATTTCAATCCTCCCACTGACTTCATCAAGTCAGATTAAAAAAAATTTAATTAAAATCGATATTAGGAGCACCTAAATCAGTCACACTGATTTACCTAATGACATGAGTGAGCCCTAATCACCAAGTGATCTAATTAAAACCTAACTCACCAGGTTGGCCAGGTAAGTGAGATCAGTAGAAGAGATATGCCATTAACTCGTCAGAGATCAAATCAATGCGAGTAGCTCCCAGTTAAAAACCACTGGTCAGACTGTCAAACTTACCTTAGACACCAATCGGTTCATTAGTTTTAATTTGATCAACTTAGTAAATAGGGTTCCATCACGTAGCCATGAATTAAGTCCATCTTGATCTAGTTAAAGACATGGACCCATTCAACTACAACTATTGGAGTTGAGTCTAGACTGTCCTTGATCTAATCTAATTCAACTTTTGATTAGATTAAACCAATTACTCTAATTTAGTCTATTTCTTTAAGCTAACCTTATGTTTAATCCAATTATGGACCTAATCCATCTAACCCATTGATCCACAAGTTTGTGCAATTGTCTTAGGTCTTAATTCACAATTCTATACCAACTAGACAACACTTAATTCTTTTAATTAAGTATTTGGGCTGATGGGTCAGGGTTTGTCATTTCGAAAATAATTTTCAAATTTGAAAGATTTTATTTTCTATTCACCAAATGTGTTGACTTGTTTCACAAACGGATCAGCATATTTCATAAACAGCAATCCTATTGCTAATTACATAATAGAAAATAACTCAATCAAAATAAATCATGAATATTTCTTTAGATCTAATCTAACACATTCATGATAAATTTTACAATTGAACCTTTACAATTAAGTTCTTTCGCTGCTTCATCTGCATGGGATATAATCGCTTGGCACCCCTACTGCCACAGGAGAACCCCATCGAATGGGAGAAGAGGGCCTTTAAACCCTACTTTTCTCCTAAGACCGGATGACCATGGCAACCAACCCAATTAGACTACTTGCTACTTGGATCAAGTATATCTAAATATACCAATTTTAAAATTTAAATTTCAAATTTTAAATTTTAAATTTCAAATTTCAAATTTTAAATTTCAAACAAATTTCAAATTTCAAATTTCAAATTTTTGAATTTTAAATTTTGAATTTTAAATTTTGAATTTCAAATTTAAAATTTTAAATAAATTTCAAATTTTAAATTTCAAATTTAAAATTTTAGATTACTACTTAATCAGTGCATGCAAATGTATATCATATTTTAAAACCTGCTCTGATACCAATTGTGGTGAATTTCAGTGCAGGGGTAAAATAGTAATTTTAAAACTTTTTTAAAATTATAATTTTACAGTAAAAATTATTAATTAATCTAATTAATTAATATGTATTAACCCTACATAAATATCTAAATATGATATATATAGCATGCATTTAAATTTAAAATTTTAAATTCTATAGTAAACATTTTACTGTTATGTGTTCAGAATATATTACCTTCGTGCAGGTAGTCGATTGCTGCAGTCTGATCATAGTTGAAAAGGTCTGATCATCGTAATGCAGCAACATAGTATGTCTGGCCTCCTTGGATCATCCACACAAAGCTTTTGATCTGATCAGCTCCTCTCGAATGCTAGTTCGTTGCAGAACCTTTTCGATGGCCGATGCTAATCGAACTCCTTTGATCGATGTCTGCTAACTCCTCGAATACTTCAAATCATCAGAAAAGGAACTTGAGAGATTGGTAAAGCTCTTCCTGAAGTTTGGTGGGCTCACGACACTCGTAGCTCACCTTCTCACTTCCCGAACCCTAGGTAGAAACTCTAGGGTACTCTCAGAAAAATCCTGCGCCCTTTCTGTTTCTTTTCTTTTCTCACGCATAGAGCCTTTCTCACGCCACCCTTTCTCACTCAAAAAGTCATGTGCATGCCCCACCTTCTTTTCCCTTTTTAAAATAGTGCAAGACCACATCTTCACCGCATGAGAGGATAAAGCTAGGTGGTTGCTCACTTGAATTCAAATCGAATTTGAATTCAAATGCCAACCAACCTATCCTTATCCACTCAAGGCGAGCGAAGAAGGGGGCGTGGGTTCTTTGTGCATGGAGAGTTTACATGAGAAACTTTTTCTTATGTAGAGCAAGTGGCGCACAAGTGGATAAGGTGGCGCATGGGATTAGTTGCTCATTCAAATTCAAACATCTTTTGAATTTGAATGGCCAACTAATCAATCTTTATCCACTCAAATGGCGCACAAGGGAGGGTCTGGGAAGGCTTTTGTGTGGGAGAAAATTTACGAGAACTCGTTTCTCATGAATTCAAATAGGCGCAAGTGAGGTGAGGTGGCACAGGGAGATAAGTCAAAGTGGTTTCAAATATTAAATCAACCTAATTGAACCAACCTTATTAAAATAGGTTAGGCACAATTATAGTAAATTAAATCCAACATAATTAGGCTTAATTAGGCTCAATAAAATCCTAATCAAATTAAAAATTGACTAAGCCCAACCCCTGATCAGATCTGGGACCAAACCACCTTGGTGATTAGGTCAACCCTTAACCTAATTGGGTCAAATCCAACTGAATCCAATTCAATTGGACTTGATTCAAAAATAATTACACAATCAAATTGAGTTAATTAGTGATCAAATCACTAATTAAATCTCTCATAAATATTGAGTCCAAATTCGATGGGCAATCGGGCATCAAAGTCCATCGATATGAAATCCTGATCGAAGAGTCCCAAACCAGTGGGACTCTTGACCTCGGTACCCAAAATATGTGGAACTCATAATCAGAGAATCATGATTCTCAATCACAGAGTCCCAAACATGTAGGACTCAGAGTCCTCAAGTATTAAGACTCTTGGTCGAAGAGTCCCAGTCCAGTGGGACTCTTCACCAGCAATCAGATCAGATAGGAACCTCTAATGTGTGTGACCCCGCAGCTTCGAACCTAAGTCGGTAGCATAGGAACCAATTTCTGTACTAATCAAAGTGACCATCTAGCAATGGTACCCGATGTTCGGATAGGTCGAATAGTCACAATCACAATATTCAGAACCTATGCAAATATGGTTACTGTATAATTCATCTCTTTTAACTCCTGTGTGTAGGATGACTCTGGGATAAACTGTCAATCCTGATCAGATCATCCGAATCGTGCTCAACTCAAACAGTCCTGTGACTTCTCACTAGGACTACCCTGGCTAAGGTTTTGCTAAATTGAAACACGACTGTATACAACTCCTGAACAGGAGTGGTCAATCCTATCTTGACACACGCACCGACAAGTCAAGTACTTGACTACACCCAGCAGCCTTCCGTCACTGAATTAGAAATTCAGGTTATCCAATGCCTAAGTGCAGTGAGTTGCTTGCAAGTCACTGTGGCAGTCTTAGGTCAGAGGGACAGTTATACCCATATCTGATCGGAGCAAATCTTGACAGCAAAAAAAGTTCTGGAGTCGGTCACGTTCAGTGCAGATGTACCCTTACATCTCACCTGTATGCCATACCAGTGTCTCCACACTCCTTAGTTAAGAGGACAACCAACCCATATGGCACACAATGACCTATGCTTGATAAACATTGTTGTCCTTGGTAAGAACGTATCATTTGGTCACGAACAGGTTTAAGGACTAAACGACAAATCTTCCTTTGTCGAGTCTAAATAGTCCTAAGGACTTCACCACAACATAGAAGTTCATTAGAAGATGAAATAATTTGTGATGAAAAATACCAAAATAATTTTTATTAATTTATAATTTATATACTAATACAAGAAAGAGTACAACCGTCAACAGTCTGACGATTGGCTTTGGGATACTATTCTCAACAGAATGTGCATCAAGATGGGATCTTTCGATCATAGCGGAAGGGAGTAGTCCTATGAGATTTAAGAAGCTGAGTCTTTAACTCTATGGCTATAGAAGTGTGATTGATGGAAAAGAGTTTCCATAGGAATCATATATAGACTTGAGCTGATTGAATCTATCATATGATCGATGATGAGGTTTGACGATTCATCCATGACCTGTCATCTGGTCGGGACTCATGATAGAGGGACTGTATCATGCATTAACTGCACCTAAAGGTTCATTATCTTTTATTCTGCTGGGTTGCCACTACATACTGCAAGGTATCATTGGTAGATTATGAGACCTATGAGCATCATCTTGATGATCGATGATCCTTGATGGATAGAGTTGGAACAGTTCCAACCCATTGAAAAGACTTTCAATGATATTATGATAGGGATCATAATATATCTCACTATCAGACAGAATAGAACCAATAGGGTTACACACAAAGAGACTTTTATCTGATCAGATGGTTGAATTACGATTATGAATCATAATAGGATTTGATTATCAATTTGATGGATGATTGATCTAATGCAAAAGTTGCATTTTATAACTCGCTGAAGAGTTAGTGAGTTAAAAGAGGATTAATTGGCAATTGGATTGCTAAGTGGCTCAATTTGATTGAGTTATGGGGCTTACATCAAGACTAATTAAATTAGATTTAATTTGACTTGACATAGATTTGATTTGATCAAACCTAATTGGGTTATAAGATAACCTAAATTGCATGGGAGAATGATTCCTATTTGAATTAGGATTTGGGTTTGACTCAATTCTTAATTAGACTAGGATGTATGAGTTTTTATTTGAAGTAAGAATTCTCATTTCTATGGGTGCACCAAATTCTAATTAGATTAGGATTAAATTGAGTTTGACTCAAGCACCAAGAGAAAGTCCAAAAGGACTAGGACTCCTCCAATTAGACGACATCTAATCTAAATAGTTTGGATTCAAAATCGAATTTGGTTTTCTATCTATTTAAATCTAATCTAGTCCTAATATGATTAGGATTGATTAAGATTTAAATTGGTTTCAACCTGCCACCTAAATAGGAGTCCTAAGTGATTTAAACTCCTCCACGTGCCTTAAACCAGCACCACGCCACCTTGATTTTGTGCACCACAAATAACCAACGCCAACTAGGTTTTTAATGCCATATATCCTCCCTTATTTAGCATGTAAAAATCCATTTCAATCTCTTTTCTCCCATGTAAAAAATTGGGTGCAAATCTGGTTGGGTTGGCAGCATAAAATCCTAGAGTCCTAAGTGGTTAGGACTCTAATCTCCTATCCTAATTCAAACTTCTCTTATGCTTATTTAAATGTGGGATATATGTGATGGTTTGTGGGTTAATAAGGATCAGGTTGTTGGGTTTCAGTGGCATAGCGGAAGGGTTAGGTGTTTAAAATTTTCATTCAAAACACCCAATGCACCGGAAGCCTTAATGCCCAGAAACTCTTGACTATAATAATCAAAGCATAATAAATAAATTAGGATAAGAAGAATACCTATAGCGCTAATCTTAATTTTCACAAGGCATCCAAGTGTCCGCCCTCCAATGGTGATCCACACAGAAATTGAACCAAAGACAGCGCTCCTTCTTCACCTTGTTTCAAGAGTTCTAGCCCCTAGAACTCGACTAGCCTCGTACCGATCAAGTTTCTTCAAGAACCTGACCTCACCCTCTTAGAACCTCCTCTAGACTTCTGATTCTCCTTCTTTAGGACCCTTACAATCTTGTTAGGACCAGATAAGGCTTTGTCTTAAATCCCAAAGCCTTGTCCTAAAACTAAGATAGGTTGTAAGAAAGAAAGGAGAGCAACAGGAGAGAAATTGGAAACCCCTCTTCGATTCCTGGATACCAAGCACCCAGCCTATTTATAGCCACCAGAGGGACATAAAAGAGAGGGACATCCTTATCCAAAAGGCATATCTGATCTGATTATCAGAGATAAGAGTTCCTTCAAGCAGAAGGACTCTTATCCATGATACGTCGATCAGCACCCTGGTCTGCCACATGCAACCAAAGAAGGGATGTTTTCACATCCATCTCAAATTAAAAAAATCCTTAAAAATCCACATGTGATTGGGATTCAATATAGATTCCAAAAATTAAAAATAGTGATAAAATTCTCATGGAAGGATGCTATCCTTGCATCTCTTCACAAGTGCTGATCACCACCGTGCAAGCATCAGGACTGACTTATGGCATCTATTTGGCATCTAGATAAGTCTGAAAAATTCCAAAAAATTATCAAACATATATTATCAAATGTAAAATGTTTCACCAAAAATCATTCTAATCTAAAAGTATTTGATAGGGAGAAGGACTCTCCAAATCACAGAGAGATGCGACGCTTCTGCACACGTGCAAACATCCTTCTTTTTCTAATTTTTTCTCTTCCTCAAAAATTCAGAAAAAATATATTTCATACTTAAGATGTGTACCAGAGGATAGAGGTGATGTGAGCTACACACATAATTTTAATCCCATAAAAAATAATATTTTTTCTTCTACCCACGCCAACACTTGTACGCAGAACTGTTTTGCACCAAGAGTCCACCACAACTTGGACTCTTCATAATTGGTGTTAACATGGGATGTGGTGCCCCAATTTGGGATGCTTCTAGGTGATATGACCTGACCCAAATGTCTACAAATTGGGCTAGCTAATTAGCAAGGGATGGGACCAAATTGGTCTCCAAAGGAGCAAGGGTTTCCACACGTGCTAGCATGCTTACCGAAACCCTGATTGAATCCAAAATTTCAATCAACCTTTTTCAAAAGGGTCCTTGGCCAATTTTATATGTGTGTGACCCATTGATTCCACATCTAGCTGGTAGTAGGTCTAGGTATAAGTTGACCAAATTTGATTAGATTTCAATCTAATCGATTTTGGTCAATCGAGCTAACCGAGTTCAATAATTAGAATCATTTCTAATTGGCAATCGAATTAACTCTTTAATTTAGTCAAAAATCTATAAGTCAAGATTGACATCTAGCAATGTATCATGACTACCAGAAGATGTAAATTTGGTAAAAATACCAAATCTACCCTTCAGTGGCAAATTACCGTGCAATTCAATCCTTCGATCATCCTTGCACCCTGAATATGTTCATGAGTATGAATCATGTCAAACTCAAACACATATTCATATCGATTCTCAATTAACCAATAATGACTCAATGAAGAAGCATTAGAAACTCTTTCTAATCTCCTTCCTGCTTTTGGCCAAAAGACTTTTCTGAGTCATCTAGGATTGAGAATACACAGGATGCGATCTCCTCTTACTAGGAGTGATCGATTCCATATTGACCTACTCACAACTTCATACACACTCCACCATATCCAGAACACCCGTACATGTCTTAATGCATGCCTGGGTATGAACCAAAATATGGGTTCATGTGCACAAGATTCCATGGTGGTTTCAGGTCTAAGGATCACTTGCACAACTCTCACTTAGAGAACCATCTTTGACATGCAAATAAGGCTTCCATTAGATGTTCTCTTTCATCGAGTCAATTCAGTGGACTCATTTCTCAAATGAGCACCCACATCCTTGTATTAGTATCTCACACAAGTGGCTAGTGAGATCTGCCACCCTCTCCATTGAGCATACATAGGATGTGCCAGTCTATCTGGAATATTGATCCCGACTCAATGCTCCTACGATCAGAAATATTTAAGATTAGGATTTTAGGTCTCACTAGCATGACCCATTCATGTCTCCTAAACTATTATCCTAATTTTGGGTTCATCATAATCTTAGATATATTAAGATGCAGCTAATATGATGAATCAATGCCTCAAATAATAAATATCATTTCATGAGTTGGAAAATTTTAAAGAAAGTCCCATCGCAACACACTTACGATTGGCTTATAGGCACTCTTCTTTCAATCTCCCACTTGCACTAAAGTCAATCGCCTTTGTATCTCATACAATTAAGATGGCGATCATATAGCTACTGTGGTATGGCCTTAATGAATAGATCTGCTATATTGTTCTTTCTGTCTACTCGTTCAAAGACAACATCTTATCTTTAACGAGATGGAAACTCTGAGGATGTGCTTGGATCTATAATGAGACCTAGTTTCTTATTTTGAATAACGGTCCCAGTGTTATAAAATAGAGTGACACCGATCCTTCAATCTTAGGAACGACTCTTAAATCCATGATGAGTTTCTTCATCCAGATAGCTTCCTTAATGGCTTCACTAGCAGCAACATACTCTGGCTCAGTAGTTGAGTCAGCTACTATCTGCTGTTTGGAACTCTTCCAACTCACTGTCCCATTAATTAGGATAAATACATACCCTGATATTGACTTGCTATCATCTGCTTTCCAATGATCCTTCCTTAGATCAGCCTGAAATCTACTAGCTATGCCCAAAGCATAAGCTACATCAGGCTTGGTACATAGCATGGCATACATAATTGATCCCACAGCCGAAGCATAAGAGATTTCATTCATCCTTTTCCTCTCTTCTGGTGTCTTTAAGACATATTTTCTTAGAGAGACGTATACCATAACTTACAGACAAGTAACCTTTCTTACTTGCTTCATATTAAATCTCTTTAATATGAGGTCTATGTACCGTGACTGGGATAAGCCTAACATCCTTTTAGATCTATCTCTATAGATCTTTATACCCAGTATATAGGATGCTTCACCCTAGTCTTTTATGAAAACTTATTTGATAGCCAAGTTTTGATCGATTGCATCATTGGGATATCATTCCCAATGAGCAGTATGTCACGACATACAGAACCAAGAAGATAATAACACTCCACTTGTCTTCTTATATACACATGGTTCATCCGTATTTTTGATAAAGCCAAACTCTTTGACTGTCATATCAAATCGGATGTTCCAGCTCCTCAAAATCTGCTTCGATCCATAGATGGATCTCATTAGCCTGCATACTTGATTTGCTCTCCACTTGAGACAAATCTCTCTGGCTGAGTCATATAGACTCTTCTCTAGATTACTATTGAAAATCGATCTTGACATCCATCTATCAGATTTCATAATCGTAGTATGCTGCTATAGCAAGCAAAATTAGACGGACTTGAGCATAGCCACTAGTGAGAAGGTTTCATCATAGTCAATTCCTTGCCTTTGACTGAAACCCTTCGCCACTAACCTAGCTTTGTAGGTTTCTACTTGGCCATCTACTCTGATCTTCCTTTTGAAGATCCACTTGCACCCTATTGGGGTCACACCCTCAGGTGCATCAACCAAGGTCTACACTTGATTGGTATTCATCGAGTCCATCTCAGATTTCATAGCTTTCAGTTATCTGTTTGAGTCTCTATTCATGAAGCTTCCGAATAGGTCAGTGGATCAACATTCTAAATGATGTTGATAGAATTTTATTCTCAATGATAAAATTATATCTCAGAGATGCTTGACGCACTCTATCTGACCTTCAGAGAGGAGGTGTGTATAGTGGATGTACCTCATCCTTGGATACTTTTGATTGAGGATCTTCTTGTGGTCCAACCACTGGTATTTCTGGATCGTTTGTAGATCATGAACTTTCATAAATTCAATATTCCTCCCACTGCCTCCTTCTTGGATAAATTCATGTTTCAAGAAAGTGGCGTGCCTACTAACAAACACCTTTTGTTCAGTAGGGTGGTTGAAATAATATCTATTAATTTCATTAAGATACTCTACAAACCTACACTTGTCTGATCTAGCATTAAGCTTATGTCCAAAAATATTTTTGACATAAGTGAGACAGCCCAAAGTCTTAAGATATTTAAGATTAGGCTTCCTTCCATTCCATATCTCATATGGAGTGCTTGCAACAGACTTTGAAGGTATTCTGTTTAATATATATGTGGCAGTCTCTAGGGCATTATCCCTAGAAAGATATTGGAGATCAATGAAGCATATTATGGACCGCATCATATCCATCACAGTACGATTTCTTCTTTCTGCTACACCATTTAACTGAGGCATATTAGGAGGGATCCATTCAGAGAGAATACCTTTACTTTTAAGATGATCAAGAAATTCAATGGATAAGTATTCTCCTCCTCGATCAGATCGAAGAAGCTTGATACTTTTTTTTTAGTTTATTTCTCGACCATACCTTGGTACTCCTTGAACTTATCAAAAGCTTCAAATTTATGTTTCATAAGATACACATATCCGAACCTTAATAAATCATCTGTAAAGATCGGAGTATCTTCTTCTGGCCTGAGTTGTTATCGGTCCATATACATCTATATGTACTAGAGCTAACAACTCACTTGTCCTCTCTCCATATCCAGAAAATGGAGTCTTGGTCATCTTACCCATGAGACAAGATTTATAAGTTTCCAATGATTCATAATCATTTGGGTCAAAGAATTCTTCTTTGTATAACTTGTTTATCCTTGACTCACTAATATGACCAAGGCGACAATGCCAGAGATATGTGACATTCACATTTTCTCTCTTTCTTTTCATATTTTTTTCAATATGAAAAATATTTTATTGAGTGCAAGAATTAAAAGATTGTTATCAATATAACCACTGCCATAAAATTTATTAGAAAAAAAATGAGTATCCATTTTCCATTAGCTTTATTTCATAACCTTGTTTTAATAACAAAGGTATAGAAATAATATTTCTAATGACCTTTGGCATGAATAACAGTCTTTTAATTCTAAAGTTTTGCCCGAAGGTAAATCAAGCATACAGGTTCCCACAGCCTCTGCGCTAATGGACTCTCCACTTGCGCCATAAAGCTCGAGGTTACCTCTTTTCAGATCTTTGATATTCTGTAGTTACAGTAACGAACTACAAAAGTACGATCCATAGGTGGTATCCAATATCCAAATATCAGAGTCTGAATCACTCAATTGAAAAATAGGTCTGTATCATATACACACCTTTTGGTGTTACACTTGCACCCTACTTCAATCTTACAAGATTATTCTTGCAATTATACTCTCAATTTTCAAATTTACACAAATAATATCCATACGGACATCATTACCTTCTCATTATTACTGACCAATCTAGGGTCAGAAATATCCAGAATATCAGAGTTCTTTTCTGATATAAACCTAATTTGTAAGTTCTCAACCAATCCACATAGTTGTATCGATCAACATAGTTTTATTTATTATATCATGGGGTGAAAATAAAGAAGCCATAATGTAGACTTAAATCTACATAAAATAATAGTATAAGCAGACCACTCATGTTTGACATGCATAACTAGATGAGGACTTTTAAAACTAGTTATATCTCCACTATTTTATCAGATACCATAGCCCTCTCCTATGGTAAACGAGATATATTTTATATTTATCTTAGTGAATTGAGATCCTAATTCTCATAACGATCTTGTGTTAACACAACAAACCCTTATGAGTTCATAGGTAGGAAACTCTTTCCAATTACATCTCATGCAATTCTCAATATTTTATCTTGGCCTCTAAAATATTATTAGCCTTGTGTTAACACAACAAGCTATAATATTTTAGTTAAGTAAGACCCTTCATTTCAATACAGTCAAAATCGAATATAATTGCCTTGTGTTAGCACAACAAAGCAGTATATCCAAAATTACCGTAAGCATCTTTTATGCACCAGGATTATGTTATATCAATCCTTATGACAAGCCTTATGGTAACACAACAAACTAGCCATAGTTCATGATGTAACATTAACCTAGCATGAAGGAAGGCCCTTAGTAGTGTTTAAAACACTAAGCTACCTTCATTCAAGATTCGAACTAATCTAATTGGTCAGAAAAGTGTTAAGATTGGTGGGGTCCCCCATTGCTTTTCTTAGACACCAATAAAATTGGCCAGATCAGCAACGAAACCAATTAAATAACCACGCACTTGAAACACTCCTTAGACACCAATTAATTAATCGATTCAAGAAAATAGGTCAGCTTCTGGTTCACAACACTATGACTTAATATGATTTTTATGAGGGCTTTAATGGTCTCAAACACATCCTAATTCAATCTATCACAAGAATGCACTATAATAGTTGTATCTTAATAATCATAACAACTAATTATGGCATCTTATCATATCTCTAAGATATGGAAGCAGAATCATACAATATGATTATAACTAAACATCTCAAGCATATCATATATGCATGAAGTTCTAATAACATGCATGAATATAAAAACTCTTTTCATGGTTCTTCTTCTTGGAACATCACAGTGGCACCCCTACACGCCATAAGAGTACCCTATTGAATAGGAAGAGAGGGTCTCTGAACCCTACTTGCTCTTATGACGGACGTCTGGTGATGAACTCCAATTAGAGTACTAAGCTACTAAAAAATTCTACACATACATCATGCATTTTATATTTAAAACATATCTCTAAGACATGATAGGGTTTGGATGTTCAATCGGTTCAACCCTTGACCCGACTTGAACCAAACCAAAAACTCATGCTTGATCACAATCAAGATAATAATTTAATATTTGATTACATAAATCAAGATAGGCTCTGATACCACTGTTGGGTTTCGGTGGCACAGCGGAAGGGTTAGGTGTTTAAAATTTTCATTCAAAACACCCAATGCACCGGAAGCCCTAATGCCAGAAACTCTTGACTATAATAATCAAAGCATAATAAATATAAATTAGGATAAGAAGAATACTATAGTGCTAATCCTAATTTTCACAAGGCATCCAAGTGTCCGCCCTCCAATGGTGATCCACACAAAAATTGAACCAAAGACAGCGCTCCTTCTTCACCTTGCTTCAAGAGTTCTAGCCCCTAGAACTCGACTAGCCTCGTACCGATCAAGTTTCTTCAAGAACCTGACCTCACCCTCTTAGAACCTCCTCTGAACTTTTGATTCTCCTTCTTTAGGACCCTTACAACCCTTGTTAGGACAGATAAGGCTTTGTCTTAAATCCCAAAGCCTTGTCCTAAAACTAAGATAGGTTGTAAGAAAGAAAGGAGAGCAACAGGAGAGAAATTGGAAACCCCTCTTCGATTCATCGGATACCCAGCACCCGCCTATTTATAGCCACCAGAGAGATGCCAAAAGAGAGGGACATGCCTTATCCAAAAGGCATATCTGATCTGATTATCAGAGATAAGAGTTCCTTCAAGCAGAAGGACTCTTATCCATGATACGTCGATCAGCACCCTGGTCTGCGCGTGCAACCAAAGAAGGATGTTTTCACATCCCTTCTCAAATCAAAAAAATCTCAAAAATTCATGTGATTGGAGATTCAATCTAAATTCTAAAAATTAAAAATAGTGATAAAATTCTCATGGAAGGATGCTATCCTCGACCTCTTCAGCGAGTGCTGATCACCACAGTGCAGCATCAGGACCGACTTATGGCATCCATTTGGCATCCAGATAAGTTGAAAAATTCCAAAAAAATTATCAAAAATATCTTATCAAATTAGAATTTATCACCAAAAATTATTTAATCTAAAAGCATTTGATAGGGATAAGGACTCTCCAAATCAGAAGAGATGCGACGCTTCTGCGCGCACGCGAGACATCCTTCTTTTTCTAATTTTTTCTCTTCCTCAAAAATTTAGAAAAAATATATCTCATACTTTGAGATATGTACAGAGGATGGAGGGTGATGTGAGCTACACACATAATTTTAATCCATAAAAAATAATATTTTTTCTTCTGCCCACGCCAAACTTGTACGCAGAACCTGTTTTGCACCAAGAGTCCACCACAACTTGGACTCTTCATAATTGGTGTTAACATGGGATGTGGTGCCCCAATTTGGATTGCTTCAGGTGATATGACCTGACCCAAATGTCTACCAAATTGGGCTAGCTAATTAGCAAGGGATGGGACCAAATTGGTCTCCAAAGGAGCAAGGGTTTCCACATATGCTAGCATGCTTACCGAAACCCTGATTGAATCCAAAATTCCAATCAACCTTTTTCAAAAGGGTCCTTGGCCAATTTTATATGTGTGTGACCCATTGGATTTCAATCTAGCGGTAGTAGGTTCAGGTATAAGTTGACCAAATTTGATTAGATTTCAATCTAATCGATTTTGGTCCAATCGAGCTAACCCGAGTTCAATAATTAGAATCATTTCTAATTGGCAATCGAATTAAACTCTTTAATTCGATCAAAAATCTACAAGTCAAGATTGAATCTAGCAATGTATCATGACTATCCAGAAGATATAAATTTGATAAAAATACAAATCTATCCTTCAGTGGTAAATTATCGTGCAATTCAATCCTTCGATCATCCTTGCACCCTGAATATGTTCATGAGTATGGAATCATGTCAAACTCAAACACATATTCATATCAATTCTCAATTAACCAATAATGACTCCAATGAAGAAGATTAGAAACTCTTTCTAATCTCCTTCTGCTTTTGGCCAAAAGACTTTTCTGAGTCATCTAGGATTGAGAATACACAGGATGCGATCTCCTCTTACTAGGAGTGATCGATTCATATTGACC
The DNA here is from genome assembly GCF_000442705.2 of Elaeis guineensis. NCBI lineage: Eukaryota > Viridiplantae > Streptophyta > Magnoliopsida > Arecales > Arecaceae > Elaeis > Elaeis guineensis. The sequence continues at coordinate 59,168,055 of NC_025993.2, forward strand.
TACTCACAACCTTCATACACACTCCACCATATCCAGAACACCCGTACATGTCTTAATGCCATGCTGGGTATGAACCAAAATATGAGTTCATGTGCAAAGATTTCATGGTGGTTTCAGTCTAAGGATCACTTGCATAACTCCCACTTAGAGAACCATCTTTGACATGCAAATAAGGCTTCCATTAGATGTTCTCTTTCATCGAGTCAATTCAGTGACTCATTTCTCAAATGAGCACCCACATCCTTGTATTAGTGTCTCACACAAGTGGCTAGTGAGATCTGCCACCCTCTCCATTGAGCATACATAGGATGTGCCAGTCTATCTGGAACATTGATCTCCGACTCAATGCTCCTACGACAGAATATTTAAGATTAGGATTTTAGGATTTTAGGTCTCACTAGCATGACCCATTCATGTCTCCTAAAACATTATCCTAATCTTTGGAGTTCATCATAATCTTAGAATATTAAGATGCAGCTAATATGATGAATCAATGCTCAAATAATAAATGTCATTTCATGAGTTGAAAAATTTTAAAGAAAGTCCATCGCAACACACTTATGATTGGCTTATAGGGCACTATTTTTTCACAAAGTACAGTGAGTTGCTTGCAAGTCACCGTAGTGATCTTAGATCGGAGGGACACTTATATCCATACCCTTCGTGAGCTACCCGTGACAGTAGAGTACTCCGCAGTTGATCACATTCAGTGACGATGTACTCTTACATCTCACCTGTATACTAATCAGTATCTCTATACCATTTGGTTATGAGGATAACCAATGCATATGGCATACAATGACCTATACTTGATATCGCTATCGTCCTAGTAATAGCATATTGTTTGGTCGCGAACCAATTTAAGGACTATGCAATAAATTCTTCTTTATCGATCAAAGTAGTTCTAAGGACTTCATTACAATATAGGAGTTCGTTAGAAGATGTATCCTTATGATGAAAATATTAAATAATTTTTATTATTTATCAATTTATATATATTTATAATTAGCACAATCATCAAACGATTAGCTTTAGGACATAATTCCCAACATCAAGATGGTATTGACCATTTTGAATAAGTAGGAGTTATGCATCAGTGTATTTTAATTTAGTAAATTATTGACTAGGATAATCCATATAATAGATTTGAAAGGTTGAAATACAATACGGATGACTATATTAGGATTGACAGTTAAATTCTAGGTTACCTTGTGTTGCTCCTAGATTGATTTTGATGATTACAAAGCAGATTGAAGGGATACAATCAATTGAAAAAGTCCTTATGCTCTTCAAGGGCAAAATCGTAATTTTACTAAAATTCTGATTTGATAGTACCATTTGGTAGAACAAATGATTTGAAAACTATTGATGAAAATTTCATTGTGTTTGACTAATATTTTTGAAGTTATGAAGGTTTGAAGTGCATGAGTCGACTCATGAGTCAACTCATGGCACTATGAGCTGAATGGCACGAAAAAATTCCCATGGCACGCTGGATTTTTGGCTTGGCACGACCTGTGAGTCGACTCATGAGTCGACCCACAAGGCATGAGTCGACTCATGAGTCGACCTCTGCTGATTTGAGCCGAAAAATCCAGAAATCAGATCTTCTGGTCTGTTGCAACAGAAGTCGACTCATGAGTCGACTCCTGAAGCATGAGTCGACTCATGAGTCGACCCCTGCGACGGGAAATGTCAGCAACGGCTATTTTTTTTGCCCATTTTAATTGCCATTTATGCTTCCTAAAAATCCTCTAACGGCTCTTTATCTGCCTAAATTGTTTTCTCTTGCTTCTAATGCTACAAAATGCTTAATTTGATAAAAGAAATTGCAGATTAAATAGCGGATCAAACGTGAAATCAAATGTGAAGAGAAAAGAGAAGAAAAAGAGAAGAACAGAAGAGAAGATCCGAAATTTGCAAGAAAAAAGCCTGAGATCAACGAAATATCCATAGAGAAAAAGAGAGAGGATCCACAATATACCAGAGAGATTGTGAAAGAGAAAAGGAAGATCTTTCAAGGAGAGAATTCTTCACGCCTATCGTTTCAACCTTGATCTAGAGATCGTTCAAGGCTTTCAAGAGATCTTCAATCAACAATCAACCTCTTCTCAAGCGTTCAACCGTTCATTCATCTTGAGAAAATCTGAAAAAGGGGTTCTTCATTTGAGTAAAGCTTTTATTGTTATATTGCTCATTTAAGGAGCTGTTATTGTATTCATCTGTGCTCTAAATATTCTTACTCTTTGTGAGTTTTTGCTCTTGTTTTTGGAGGATTTCCAAAACAAGGAAAGGTTGATCCGAACCTGAAATCGGAGTGTTTTGGGTTTGCTTGTACCCGGGAAACAAGTGTTCTAGCTTGGATAGCTAGGGTCGGAGTTTCTGACGTCCTGTATTCTAGCTTGGGATAGCTAGTGTCGGAGTTTTCGACGTTTTGTATTCGGGTTGAATACAAAGGATAGTGGATTAAAATTCCCAAGTGGGATCTTGGGGAGTGGACGTAGGTGCAAGGTTAGCACCGAACCACTATAAATCCTTGTGTTTGTGGTGTGCTTTATCGCTTTATCTTATTTCTTTATTATATCCTTGCAATACTGCTTTAGTTAATTAATATTGATTTAAAGCCATTGTTTTGTTCTTCATAAGTTATCTGTTGGGCTTAAAATTTTTAGAAACCCAATTCACCCC